>NC_142585.1:36320416-36630000 GCF_965207765.1 Zootoca vivipara
ATGGGTCTGCCAAAGCTTTTGTGTTGGAGAAAGACGCGCCAAAAGCCATTCGGAGGTTCTGGAACCGACTGACCACATCATTCCGTGTAAATAGCAATGACTTCAGCACTGTAAATACGCAGCACCAATAAAAGAATAAAATGCAGAGCTGCGTAGCGTCGTTACTCTGAAGTAGCCCACTCCGGCCACTGTGACAGCAACCTCCGAATCCTTTTTTGGGCTACTTTGGAGTTGCAGGGATGAGCGTGTCAGAGGCGGAGAGATGGCGGCAGATCGCGGAGACAGCCCAGCAAGAACTGCAGCAGCTGTCGCTGCAGGCGCAGGGGGAATTGAAGGCAGCTAAAGAAGAGACTAAGAAGGTCCAGGACGACCGGCTACAACTTGCGGAACAGGTGAGAGCGCTACAGGAAAGAGAGCAGGAATTAAGGGCGGTGGCGGTAGACCTCCAAAACAAGCTGGATGCAGAGAAAAACAAGGCGGGAGGGGCACCCCAAGTCCAAGTGCTGCCAGGAAGGAGAGCCGGGACCCTAGTAAGCAAGTTCAATGGAGACCCGAGGGAATATCAGGGCTTTGAGACTGAGATTGTGTATGCTCTTGAGCTGCACCACGATGAGTTCCCTGATGATGAGCACAGGGTAGCGTTTATTGTGGAGCACCTTACCGGGGCAGCCAGGGAGTGGCTAAGACCGTTAATCGCAACAAAGAATCCTTGCATGAAGAATGTCAAACTATTTCTAGAAGGTTTGAAAACGATGTATTCGTCCGATAGTCATATGGACCAGACTAAGGAGGAACTTCATAATTTACGCCAAGGAAATATGACAGTTCGCGCGTATTGGGCGAAATTCACCATGCTGGTGCACAGATTGGGGTGGGAACTAGAGTCACCCCCAATGCAAGCGGCGTTCTACTTGGGGTTGCATGAGGAGGTGAAGGATGAGCTCTCGAGAGGTCCAAAGCCCAGTAATATGGATCAGCTGAGCAAAGCGGCTCTGGCGGTGGGGGTGAGACAGGAATCCCGGTGGAGCGACAAGCAAGCAACGCGCGCAAAGCGGGCTTGGTTCCCACGGTCGCAGGAGAAGCCACTCCCCCAACAACCCTTTCAAGCCACGCCTGGGGCCAGCCAGGACCAGGAACCCATGCAGATTGATAGCGCGCGCGCGGGGGCTTTTCAAACCCCAGCGGCGCCAAGACGCAAGGAGGGAAGGGGTGGGAATTGCTTTCTCTGCAACTCCCCCCAGCATCTCGTCAGAGACTGCCCACATCGCAGGGAGTGGCAAGGAAAGGCGGGAACGGTTGTGCCCTCCCCCACTGATGCAGCACCACAGCAGGGAAACGGGAAAGCCTGGCTGCAGGAGACAAGGGGCAGCAGCCAGGCACAGTCAGCAGACAACAGCCCCAGCCCACCCACCCGCACAGAGAGGAGCAGAGCCAGCCCACCCCTCCCAGAGCAGGAGTGGTTCTAGAAGTGACGCTCACGCTCCCAAATGGCTATCCCCTGACGGTCCTCGCCCTAATTGACAGTGGGGCGTCAGCGAACTTCTTCTCGAGAAACTTTGCAGAAGAGCACCAGATCCAGCTTCTGCAGCTGGATTTTCCTCTGCACGTGGCGACCATTGACGGCAGAGAGCTGCTGGGAGGGGCCATCACTCATCAAACCCCCCCCATGAAAATGACGGTGGGAAGGCACTCAGAGACACTGGCATTCAACGTCACCACCATCTCAGACCCCCCCATCGTCTTGGGCATGAGCTGGCTGGCGCGCCACGACCCCTCCATCAGTTGGCACCAGAGATGCATCACTTTTGGATCGGACTTTTGCCTGGAACATTGCATGCAGCACCAACCAGGGGAGGGGCCTCCCATAGCCACGGTGGCCACCATGCACGTCAAAGGGGGTGAGGCGATACCCAAGCCGTACTGGGACCTGCAGGAGGTCTTCAGCGAAGCGGAGTCCGACCACCTACCCCCACACAGGCCTTTTGACTGCCAGATCAACCTGGTGCCAGGGGCAACTATACCCCCAGCCAAGCTGTACGCCATGTCAGACCAGGAACTGGAGGATCTGCGCGCTTTCATCGACAAGAACCTCAAGCGGGGGTTCATCAGAGAAAGCAAGGCAGCAGGGGGCAGCCCGGTCTTCTGGGTGGACAAGAAAGACACGCAACAGCGCCGTCTTGTGGTGGATTTTAGACGGCTGAATTCAGTGACAGAGCCAGTGGCTTTCCCCATGCCCAGAGTGGATGATCTCCTGACAGCGGCACGCAGGGGCAAGATTTTCACCAAGCTAGACCTGAGGGGGGCGTACAACTTGATCAGGATCCGGGAAGGCGATGAATGGAAAACCACGATGTTCACGCCTCTGGGCTCTTTTGAATATCTGGTGATGCCCTTCGGGTTGCAAGGGGGCTCAGCATGCTTCCAGGCCTTCATGCACCACGTCCTGGGGTCCCTCCTCTTCAGGAAATGCTTGGTCTTCCTGGATGACATCCTTATCTATTCCGATGACCCAGTGCAGCATGTGAAAGATGTCAGGGAGGTGTTGCAGCGCCTGAAGGAGAACCACCTGTATGTGAAGCTGGAGAAGTGCAAGTTTCACACCAAGGAGGTGGACTTCCTGGGCTACAAGCTGTCAGACAAGGGGCTGGCGATGGACAAGGACAAGGTGCAGGCCATCCTGGACTGGCACAGCCCCAGGACGCGCAAAGATGCCCAACGCCTACTAGGCTTCGCCAACTTCTACAGGAAGTTCATCAAGAACTTCTCTCGCGTTACGGCTCCCATCACTGACTGCCTGAGAGGCAAGCAGAAGTTCAGGTGGACACCAGAGGCGCAAGCAGCGTTCGAAAGCCTCAAGAGGGTGTTCGCCTCAGACCAGAACCTGTTCCACGTGGTTCAGGACGCGCCCCTACGCGTGGAGACAGATGCTTCTGATAAAGCTGTGGGCGCCATTTTGTTGCAACTGGACGCCAACAGAGAGTGGAGACCCTGTGCCTTCTTCTCCAGGAAGTTGACCCAGCCAGAGCGAAACTACACGGTGTTTGATCGGGAACTTCTTGCCATCCACGCTGCGTTCCAGCACTGGAGACACTTCCTGGTGGGCGCCAAGCACCCCATCCAGGTGTGCACAGACCACAAGAACCTGGAGTTCTGGAGAACTGCCAGGGTGCTCAACCAGCGGCAGATACGGTGGGCAGAGTTCTTCTCGAACTTCAACTTCTCCATACACTACATCCCGGGAGAGCAGAATGTCAGGGCGGATGCCCTCTCCCGCAAGCCAGAGTACATGGAGGAGGAGGCGCCACCGGCACCCAGGCACATTTTCCCCCCGTCAGCATGGTCCTGCGGAGCAGCAGTGGTGAGCGAGGCAGAACTCACAGCACTGACGGCAGCGGATGATTTTGCCAACCGCATCTTCAGAGAACTGAGAGGGGGGGGAGCAGGCAAAAGACTTTGCAGAACGCAGGGGGCTGCTTTTCTACAAGGGGGCACTGTACCTGCCCACCACCCAGCTTAGACGTACGGTCCTCAAGCAGCTGCACGACAACCCAACGGCGGGTCATTTTGGGAGGGACAAAACCGCTCACCTAGTCATGAGACACTTCTGGTGGCCAGGGGTGCGGGAAGATGTTCGAGACTATGTACGGGGCTGTGACACCTGCCAGCGGGCAAAGGTGGTCAGAGCAGCGCCACCGGGATTGCTGGAGCCCTTAGCCACGCCACACAGGCCGTGGGAAGTGGTGTCCATGGACTTCATCACAGATCTGCCTTCTTCCAGGGGCAAGACCGCAGTGTTGGTGGTGGTGGACCTCATGTCCAAAATGTGCCACTTTATACCGTGTGCCAGGGCGGTCTCTGCAGAAGAGACAGCCAAACTGTTTGTGGATCACGTATTCAGACTGCATGGATTACCTTTAAGGGTTATTTCGGATCGTGGCCGCCAATTTGTTTCCAGGTTCTGGCGGCGGCTCATGAACCTCCTGCAGGTGGAGGTCAGCTTGTCGACGGCTAGACACCCGCAGACCAATGGACAGGCGGAGAGGGTCAACGCCATTCTGCAGCAGTACCTGAGATGCTATGTCAGCCAGCGGCAAACGGACTGGGTGGATCGCCTGCCACTGGCAGAATTTGCCTACAACAATGCGGTGCACGTCTCCACAGGGGTGTCGCCCTTTAAGGCCAATTACGGGCGCGACCTCAGATCTTTCCCAGAGAGGGAGGGGGAGGAGGAGGAGGAGGGCCCACAGGCTGAGGATTGGGCAGAGGAACTGGAGACGGTGCACCAGCAGCTCAGAGAACACTTGGAGAGAGCCAAGGAAGCGTACAAGAAGGGGGCAGATCGCCACAGGCGACCGGGGGAGGTCATTAGGGTGGGGGACAAAGTTTGGTTGTCCTCGGAGGGCCTTCCCATCAGAGGGCGGTGCAAAAAGCTGGCGCCCAGAAGGTTGGGCCCCTTCACGGTCACGCAACAGGTCAACCCGGTGGCATACAGGCTGGCACTGCCAGAGGACATGAGGGTGCACCCAGTGTTTCATAGATCGCTGCTGTCGCCGTACAGGGAAAGCAGCAGGCTCCGAGGCAGCGAACAAACCCCTGAGGGAGGGGGGGAGAGAGAAGGCAGGGAGCAACTCAATGAGGCCACGGCCATCCTGGACTCAAGGAGGGGGGTGGGGGGCCTGGAGTACCTCATGGCATGGGAGGATGCTCCACCGTCCCAGAATGAATGGGTCCCAGCCACTCAGATACAAGAGGAATTCCTGGTAGAAGAATTTCACGCCCTCTTTCCCCATAGACCCAAGCCCTGGCACATGGAAAGGGAGGGGGAGGGGGAGGAAGCACGGGAGAGCAGTTCACCATGGCGCTGGGAAGCGGAGTTTGAGGAACCAGAGGATGAGGTATGGGTGTCACCGAGATCCACCCAGTCAGAGGAAGGAGCAGATTGGCAGAACATTTTTACCCCTACCAGCTCTGACGCCACGGACTTTTTGGGATTCCCGTCCTCCCAGGCGGAAGGGGGGGGCTCGCAGGACTGGGGGGAGGTGTTCACACCAACGGGCTCGGAAAGCACTGAGTTCTTAGGCTTCCAGTCGTCACCGACACCTGGGGGGGACCTGGGGAGGGGTGAAGGAGAGCTTGGGAGGGGGGTGGATGTGAGGGACAGGGGATATCGCGAAGTCCCTCCCCTCCTGAGTTCAAGCCCATCCCCGAGCACAGGGGAAAGCAGAGAGAGTTCCGATTCCAATGGGGAAGCAGGAAGTCGTGTCCGAGGCTCAGGCAAGGTAGAGGAGCCAGGGTCCCAGGTGGGACAGGAAGGGGCGAATAAGGGGGGGAGACCCATCCCCCCAACTCCGGAATTACGCAGAAAGAGGAGGGGAAAGAGGATGGGTCTGCCAAAGCTTTTGTGTTGGAGAAAGACGCGCCAAAAGCCATTCGGAGGTTCTGGAACCGACTGACCACATCATTCCGTGTAAATAGCAATGACTTCAGCACTGTAAATACGCAGCACCAATAAAAGAATAAAATGCAGAGCTGCGTAGCGTCGTTACTCTGAAGTAGCCCACTCCGGCCACTGTGACATAACCATAGCAAAACTTTTGTTCCTTACCTATCTGCTTATTTAAAGCCACCACAGATTCATACCACTCGTTTAATTCAGCCTTGGATTGCATCAAAGGCAGCATATTGCTAAAAAGGCAAGAGGCAGAGAAACACTTAGTACATAAAGCTCTCGAGGTCTTCATGACAAATCTTAAAATGCATTTGTCTCCCAGTTTTCACTGGTCACATATTAGTTATATAGCTGAGCTGAAAGTTCCACAGATAACTTTTCCAGGGAAAGCTGATGGAGGGAGTGTGCCGTTTGGACGTAGGAGAAAATCTGGAAATTTGTGGGTGGGGACTGGGGGCTCAGTGAGACAAATGGAGGTGGCAGATTTCCCCTTCTTTTCATGTAGTTTGGCTGACAGCACTCCTACTGCTGGAGTTGGGTGATACAGGAAGCCAACTGGAAAAACTGAACAATAGGTTGTATCCCATGTTTGTCCTAGAAAGCTGTGATTCCTGCATTGCAGAGGGTTGGACTACATGACCCTTGAGGATGCTTTCAACAATTCTATGATTCTATACTCACCGGGTAGGCCCACGGAAACTAATGGGTCTAAATCTGTCATGTCTTGTCTATTAACTTCAGTGGGCTTACTTTGATTATGGCTAACATTGGATACAGCCCAGGTTGTTAAGAGTTGTATCTTTGCCTTTATATGTTCAGGTGGTTGTTTCTTTTACACAAACTGACAACATGGGATGCCCTCTGCCCCCCCGTCCCAATTTGGAGTCCCCCCCCCAATGCAGGTTGCATAAGGAAAAAGTCCTGTGCAAATTGCTGGCACGGGGGGTGGGGACAATATGGTTTGAGACCATAGGGGGAAGTAAAATATTAAAGTCCCTCACCTACACCCACATCTGCCAACCACCCATAATTTGACACCATCAAAACATCACTACTACAAGCCAGGGTGACTTTGTTCTGTCTCCACTGTGGGAGGTAATATGCCTCTGAATACCAGTTGCTGGTAATCATAAGGGGGAAGTTGATGTTATGCTCAGGTCCTGCTTGTGAGCTTCCCACAGTGCATCTGGTTGGCTGCTTTTAGAACAGGATACTGGACTAAAAGCATCTTTGGCCTGATCCAGCAGGGTGGTTATTCTTACATTCTTAGGAATGAGAAGTTGCATTTTATTCTCCTGTTCACCTACCCCAGAGAATATAACAGTGCTGTTCTCTTCTCAGTGAGTGATTCTTGATCTTTTAGCATGCTCTCCAGCTCCACATTCACAGCAGTCGGGTGCCGTATTCTTTCACTTTCCATGAACTGTCTATAGGACATGACGAGAAAACATTAGATTAAATGTGGGCTTTCTTTTTTGCAAGGGATACTGTGCGATTGAAAAGCCACACCCATCTTATACTGCCCAAATCTCCTGCTCCATCATGCCTCCTTTCCCCCGAACTGCCATCTGGGGGCAACCATTCAATCAGTCTGTCTCAGTGGGAGAGATGAGAAGCAGAGTTCACTGAAAGATCAGCTCTGTTAAGCACCTTCTATCTGTGAACTATGATAGCTGGCCATTATAAAAACAACTGTTTAAGAACTGGTTCCTGAGCTTGATTTCCACTCTCTTTCCATCCTCTCCCTTTCTCCTTGTGTGTTGTGAAGCCTGAGGACAGGGACTGTCTTGTTTTAACCAATTGTATGCAAACCTGGGAACCTCTTTTGCATAAAGAACAAAGTACAAATGCTCTAAACAAAAAAAATAAATGAAATTTCAGACCTGAAACTGTAAATGATGTTCTGCTTCCATTTGGCTCTCCAGGTCTTTATTCTCTCCTCCAGTTTGCGATGATAGAAGATGTCTCCTTTCAGATCTGCCTCCATCAGGTTGACAAACAGCTTGGCTATTGCTCTCCGATTAGCCAGCAGGGCTTGGTTGATCATCTGGAATTGGAAGATGTAGATGAGAGTAGCAAGGGAACCTCTCTTTTTCAGGGAAATGAAGACTTCAGATTAGTTGGTTCAACCCAGAGGACATGATGGGCAAGACAAATTTAGGTACAGTAATCTAAAGGAGTCTACTCTGAATAAACCTTAGCTAGACGCATCCCTTAATTGTTCTCTGGTGCCATTACAATGGTGGCTGGTAACCCACTGGGACTTGATGGGGCAGAAAGCAGAGGTGCCCAGAGTAGGTTCCTCCCCCGCTCTTGGTCAGTATGCTTTCTTCACTCCTTTCTCACTTCCAAAGAGGGGGGGAAATATAATTTCTGGTAAAAAAAGAAAAGAAGAAGTGGAGAGGAAGAAGAGTGCAGAGGGTATCATAAGCACCAGTACACCCTTGGTACTGTGCTGGGGTCGTTGTTGTTGTTTAGTCGTTTAGTTGTGTCCGACTCTTCGTGACCCCATGGACCAGAGCACGCCAGGCACTCCTGTCTTCCACTGCCTCCCGCAGTTTGGTCAAACTCATGTTCGTGGTTTCGAGAACACTGTCCAACCATCTCATCCTCTGCCGTCCCCTTCTCCTTGTGCCCTCAATCTTTCCCAACATCAGGGTCTTTTCCAGGGAATCTTCTCTTCTCATGAGGTGGCCAAAGTATTGGAGCCTCGGCTTCAGGATCTGTCCTTCCAGTGAGCACTCAGGGCTGATTTCCTTAAGAATGGATATGTTCTTGCAGTCCATGGGACTCTCAAGAGTCTCCTCCAGCACCATAATTCAAAAGCATCAATTCTTGGTTGATCTGTGCTGGGGACACGAGGGCAAACCTGTCCTTGTCTTGTCTCTCTGCTCCTTTCACGTACAATGTCTCAGGGATCCCCATCCCTTTTTCCTGGTTGCTGTGCTAATCTTGCACATATCCTTCCTTCCTCTCTCTCTCTCTCTCTCTCTCTCTCTCTCTCTCTCTCTCTCTCTCTCTCTCTCTCTCTCTCTCTCACACACACACACACACACACACACACACACACCACCATTTTATTTTAAAATGCCCGATTCTGCTACCTGAATTAGGTTTGCAAATATGCCCACTTCCAATCATTCCCGAACTACAAGGGTGGGGGTGGGATCCAGCAAAACCTGTGGTTATCTTACTGGAGAATTTCAGGTATCAAGCAGAAAGGTTTTACCATGGCTTCCTTGTGAATTATCCTGTGGACATCAGAGGGTAGGAAATAGGAAATGTCATCCAGGATCTTATTATATTTGTTCAACAAAAGTTTGATCTGGAAACCAAAGCAGAGGGAGGGGGTAAGAAAAGTGTTCAGGATCATAGAATCATAGAATTATAGAGTTGGAAGAGACCACAAGGGTCATCCAGTCCAACCCCCTGCCAAGCAGGAAACACCATCAAAGCATTCCTGACAGATGGCTGTCAAGCCTCTGCTTAAAGACCTCCAAACAAGGAGGACACCTCTCTGCTGAGATCGCTAGGGATATGCTGGGGGACCACCCTACTGGGCTACTCAGCCAGTGGTACTGTAACTGGTGGCCATTGGTGACGTGGAATGGCAGGGGTGCAAGCTGTAGTGTAGGCAGAGCCATAACCAATGATAAGTAGAACCAGAGCCAAAGACAGGCAGAGCCAACCAATTCTAGCTTTTATTCTCATCATTCTCCCCGATGAGTTCCACAAGGGGCACTTTGAGTCTATGCAGGAGGAAGCTAACAGCTGGGGAAACCCCCTAGACTCGTAAGTAAGGTGGAAGGCAGGTGCAAATTGGCTGAAGACAGAATGAGAGTGGTGAGGCAATGCCCCATTCACCCAAAGAGACCAACCTCCACCATCTCACTGAAAAGGCCAATTCCTAAAAAGACATGTGCAAGCAAGAAACAACTATTTCTGACCCATTCAAGGAGCCATAGCAGGGATAGGAAACTTTTTCTAGCTCCAAGGGCTGCATTTCCTTCTGGGCAACATGCTGATGGAAGGCATACAGCAGCACACCCACACCCACAATCATTCATGTACTCTCTGTTAGCATCTTCTTGTAATGTACTTACCCGTTCAGTTCGATCCACCTCTGCCTTGAGTAAGGCTTTGTCCAGCTCTCTAATCCACTGCCTTCTTTTTAAGGTCTCCTTGGAGACAAGGTTCCACATTGCCTCGAAGTCCTGCAAGGTAGAAATGGGATGTGAATTCCACACAGGGGGCCTGAGGTGGAACCCTTTATTGTTTAAAACTTATCAAGGAAAAGATGAAGACTGTTCTATGATCTTTGTTGGCATGCCAGATCCTTTCAACCCATCCCACTGTTCTGTTCACTGCCATGGGCGTAACCAGGATTTTTGTTGGGGAGGTATGATTTTGTTGGGGGGGGGGAAGAACCTCATATTTGTACTGATTTGTATTGATTTAGGGGGACAGCTGCCCCTCTGCCCCCCTAGGCTATGCCCATGTGTCACAGCCTTGGGAGGCTGTAGGTTAGTAGAGCATCTGCTTTGCATGCAGGAGGTCCCAGGGTGAATTGCTGGCATCTCTAGGTATGGCTGGTAATGCCCCTGCTTGAAAGCTCGGAAAGCTGCTGTCAGTCAGTGTAGATAATACTGAGCTAAATGGACCAATGGTCTGATTCTGTATAAGGCAGCTTTCTATGTTCCTGGAAAGGGCTGTAGCTGAGCGGAGCCCATCTGTTTTGCATGCAGGAGGCCCCAGGTTTGATCCCTGGCATCTCCAGGTAGGGCTGGGAATATCCCTTGCCTGACTTTCTGGAGAGCTGCGGCCAGTCAGTGTAGACAATACTGAGGTGGAAAGACACATAGTTCTGATCAGTATAAGGAAGTTCTCCATGTTCCTAGGTTCAAGCCCTGGGATCTCCAGGTAAGTTTGAGATAGACTTCCAGCTTGAAACTGTGGAAAGCCACTGCCAGTCAGTGTAGACAATACTGAGATAAATGAGTCAATGGGATGACGCAGTATGTCAGCTTCCTATGTTCCTATCTCTAGCATGCCGTATTCTGCTACCCACAGTGACTGCCAGGCCCTTCATCCCTGTTGCTAAGCAGTGAGGATCTAGGGTCACCAGAAGTATCAGCCAGAAGGGCAAGAAAAGGTGGCAGGCAGCCTTCAAGCCCCGTTTGAGTTGCGAGGCACTCCCTCACCTCCATGGTGTAATTCTCCAAGTGGAGGTTCTCAGCAGAAGCTTGGAAAAGGGACTCAATGGTGTGATCGGATTCTGACAGCTTGGTCAGAAATAGCTTCCCAGGCTCCAAGAAACACACCTCCATTTCCTGAAACAGAGAAGATGATCTGATGGGTAACACTTGCCAAGGCTTGGATGAACCAGTGCACCAATATGTACATATTAGAAGAATGTGTCACATAAGTGAAAAATAAAATGAAAATGCACATAAGGGGGAATTTCTTGCATAAAACTATACAGTCAAAACTGAACACAAAACATTTGGAGAGATCCATACTAAAGCAGTAATGTATTTTCATGAGGATTTAAAGAAAAGATTCACAAATTGTTGCAAAAAGTGGAAAACTGAATTTAAGATAGGAAGAAATGAGAAACGGAGAGAACTGAATTTTATTTCTTTATTATATTTATATCCCACCTTTCTTCCAAGAAGCTCAATGTGGTGTACATGGTTCTCCTTCTCCCCATTTTATCTTCACAGCAACAACCCTGTGAGTTACGTTATGCTGAGAGTGAGTGGCTGGCCCAACGTCACTCAGAGACCTCCATGGCCAAGTTTGAACCCTAGTCATCCAGGTCCTAATCCAGCACTCGAGCCACTACACCACATTGGCTTCACATTGCAAATGGACAGATTATCCCATCCCTAGTACTATTAATAGTGATGCACAAAAGTAGTGAAGAGGGCTGCCTACCTTCCCAATGCATGCCAATTCCTGCCGCAGCGTCATCACCATCTCTTCGTGACGGCACCTCCTGCTCTCTGTGATACGTTCCACAATGTCACTGTTTTTCTTCTCAGGAACTGGAAGGGAGGGAGGGATATTAGACTGTATGCACAGCTGTAGAATTCATGCCAGGCTAGCATAAAGAGATATAGATTACAATCCCTTCTACACTAAAAAATAGTAATGTGTTGTTTTTTCAAACCACTGGGTTAGCTGACATTCTCATGCTGCTAAAGAAGCCTGCCAGATTTTAGTTCCGTCTTCAGTTTTATGCACAAGTTCATAATTACCAGTACTCATTTTTTAATTTCACTAACTGTAATAAAACATATGTGGCTTACAGACAATAAAAAGGGAGGGCTTAACCGCAATAGTTCAGGCATTGGTGACTTCAAGATTGGATTACTGCAGTCAACTCTTTGTGGGTTTGAAACTAAAGTTAGTGCAGAATGCTGCAGCATGGTTGTTGACAGGAGGCATATAACACTTCTGCTCAGAGATCTGCATTGGTGGCCCATTTGCTCAAGTTCAAGGTGTTACTATCGGCAAAACAATTTTGGGTTTTAAAGACTATCACCATCAGGTTGAACTGGGTGTGAGAATGCAGTGGCCACCAGTGGAACTGGCAAGGTATTGGCCAAAAACTGAGCAGTGGTGTTCTGCACTGGGTGCAGTTAATGAGCTGTCTTCAACGGAAGCCCCAAGCAGAGTACTTTGCAGTAGTATAGCTGGTAGTCTGCATAAACGAAAGATACCACATTTGCTAAAAATACTGATTATGATGCCGGAATTAAATTGGTAAACATTTACTTATGACTTCAGCAAGGCCTCGGACTTCCCGGGCAGCAATAACATTTTCACTTTCTTGAGTCTTTAAAAATGCCAGTGTTGCAGCCTCTCTGGAATAGAAACAGAGTGGGAGAAACTTGAAGCAAGAGACACTATTAGAGTTCAAGAACACATTCCAGTCAGGTCAAAACACTTGGGATTTGAAGTAAGGGTGAGTGAGGGGTGTGATCTGGAAAAAGTTCCAAGGGTCAAGTAGAGAGGCCACATTTGGCCAACAGGCCTGACAGCACAGAATAACACCATAACTCTGTTCCTTACTTGTATTGCACTGGATTTTCAGTGATGTCATCATTGGGCATTCCCTCAACCCACATCTGCTGACGATGTGATAAAAACCCATTGCCTGAGCAGGTTTCCACATCCCTCACCAGCGGAATTGTTCCTGGGATCTGTGGGAGCTTGTGCTGGGCTATCTTGCTTCTCGCCTCTCCCAGAGTGCGCACAAGATTTATCTAGCCAAAGCCAAAATAAAAATAATTAGATATATTTCTTTAAGGTGAAAGAGGGCATGATTATACTCACCAGAAACAGAGGGCACTTGTCAAGCAGAGTTAAGTACTTATGGGTCCCACCCTGATTTAATTCTTAATAATATTTTGTTGTCATTTTTTAATAGCTAGAATTAAAGCATCTTGTTCAAGGTTAATGAAGTGAAAGTTGGCAAGTGAATAAAGGAGAAAATTGTAAGGCAGGGTTTGAATGGCAATGAGATGCAAAAAATAAGGGGAAAGATTTTGCCACACAACTCCCACATTACAATTTTCTCCCTTACAAACATGTATAGTAAGATTTCACTTCACCTATGTGATGAAGTGAGCATGAGTCCCCAAAAGCTTGTGTTGGTGTTCATCTGTCTTAGGAGACAATAGAGGAGTATGCCTTTGTGGATGAAGTCAAACTTTTGGAAAGTTACAGTGCCTGCTATGACTGTAGAGACCAATACGGAAGAGAGAGGTTTTGTTGCAGCTGGGGCAGATGAAGGTGCCTGGTTGTGCTGCTGTAGAAGCACTATGGTGTTTTGACCAGGGGTCAGTGGAGAGTCCAGGAAGTTGACCAGGAAGAGACGGATGCAAGCGGAAGGTGGTGTGGGGGCTCAGGAAGCGGTGCAGACCGTTGGGGATGCTGAGAGTGCAAGGTTCCCAGAGTGGAGGTTTGAATGGTCAGACCAGAGCACTCAGGAGGTGGAGGTGCCAGAGGAGACAGCACCGGCTCCTCAGCTGAGCAGCTCGAGTGGAGAGGGCACTCCGCCAGCCCCATCACCCCAACAGCGAAGGGGGGAAAAGAGGCGTGAGAAGAGGAGGAGATTCAAGATACCGGGGGGGTTGTTGGCGAAAGTCCTGAAGGGCAGTGCTTCTGGATTCTGAATCGGACTAGGACAGTCATGGATTTTGATGCTCTGTCTTGTACATATGTATATAATAAAACTCTGTAAAAACCAGGCACAGAGTTTGGAGCGTCTTACTCATGAGAAAGCAATCAGCATCATTACTTGTTTCTTCCCTCTGCACTCCTTCCAGTGGTCATTCGTCCCATGACAAGATTGACTGTCTCCAGGCACTGCAGTCATCTGCAAGGAATTCCCACACAACAGGGTTGATGTTGCCAGCCTTCTTGTCACATTTGCAGACATCTTTGTAACACAGAGTTGGTCAGCCAACAAGCCTGGTTCATGAAACCAGCTCCCCGTAGGGCACATCCTTGGGCAGCATGTCGAAAGTCCATTTTGGGGGCCTAATCTGGCCTGCTGGTCAGTTTAATCCGGCGCCTGTGGTAGTTTATTTCCTAGGGTAAAATCCTAAAAAAACCTCAACAACTTCAACCCTAAAAAGAGGTCCTTTGGTCGGCCCTCACAGCCCTTCACCTCATCAAATCTGGCCCTCTTTGAAAAAAGTTTGGACACCACTGTCCTTGCGGATTCTGCCATCTTCCATTCTGTGGACATGAGTGTAGGTGTTGCTGGGACAGGAATGTGAACATGCTGGGAATGTGGGCTTCGGAGAGCACATCTTTGTTTGAAACTCTGTCTTGCCAGGTGATGCCCAGAATCTTCCTGATGCAGCACATGTGAGAGGCATTGAGGCGCTGCTCCTGGCAGTTGTAAGTTGCCCACAAGTCAACACACAGTGTGCAATAGCAGTGTGCTCAACACGCAAATCTGGTAGACCTTCATCTTGGTATTAGATGTTAGCATCACATTCTCCCATACCCCTTGGAGAAGCAAGCCATTGCAAAAGCTGCCTTGCCAATATGCTTGTCTAGCTCAGCATTAATGGAAAGGTTGCTGGTTATGGTGGAACCCAGGTAGACAAAATCACCTACTACCTCAAGTGTGTGGTCACCAGTGCTGATGCGTGGATGCTGACAGCCTTCTGAACCAGGATGTTGGTCTTCATCATACTGGTGGTATGGCCAAATTCCATGCAGGCTTGGACAAAAGAGTTGATGTGTCTTTGTATAGCTTCCTTGGAGTGCACTGTCAAAGCTGCGTCACCTGCAAACATCTCTCGCCACATTTTTGCCTTGGTACAGAGATGTGTCAAGTTGAACAAACCCTGTCGCTCCTCGAATGAAAGTATACACTGTCTTTAGTCAAGCTGAAGGCATATGAGACCAGCAGGGAGAAGAATATGCCAAAGAGAGTTTGGGTGAGAACACAGCCATGTTAAGTCTTAAATGTGTTAAGTCTTAAATGTGTTAAATCTTCTTCTTCTTTTAAAATATGTTTTATTGCTTTTACATGTAATTTAAAATACAATGAACTACAACAATAGCAGGTAGCCTGTCATTTCTTAGAAAAAGTATAACAGCAGCATAAAATTAGCACCATTACTTAGAACAAGTTTATGGACTTGAAGTCTCTCCAGATGTTTTCACATGGGTCTGAGGGTGTTATCTGAAAACAGTTGATACAGACCATAATGAACAAGATATTCCCCAAGTGATCCTGTGCAAGATATCCCACAAAGAATTAGAACACAAATCTCATGCAGCCTTCACCCTGTGCTGGCTAGGACTGATGAGAACTTTAGTCCAAAATACCTGGAAAGCACTAGGTTTGCAAAGACTGCTCTAACCCAACTTTGCAACTGCCTCTGCCAGAGTTTAAGTCCAGTGGTGGGCAGAGTGAAGGCTTGCAAGATCTACTGTGTGTGTGTTTTACTAGAACCTGCAGATCTACTAATCTGCAGATCTACTAACCAAAGCTGGATAGGGGTGTGGCCTAGGTAAAGGAGGTGTATCCCGGGGAGAGTTCTGTGCCTGAGGTTCCCCATTCCTGCTTCAAGTGATGCTATTTCCCCACCACCACCCAATCAGGTTTTCTAGCTTCTGTCATTGCTGTACCTCATCATCAAATATCTGTCTGTAGACTTTCCCACTGGGGACGACACGGGGCACCCCCACTAGGGTCATGTTGCAGACTTTTCCTGGGTGCTTGATTGGTTTGCAGCCAAACTTTTTCTTGGGTTAGCTGAGAAAAAGGAAAATGCAAAGAAAGAGAAAGAAAGAAATAATTGAATGGTTTGGTGTCATTCCTTGAGTGATGTTGGGAATGGGAGTGGGGGAGAAACTGCTGTGAACAAGACTTTTTTGTAATTGCATGGCACCTTGAACTGACTCATGTATCAGTAGTAAATGCCAGTGTATTTCAGTAGGGTTTTATGATATTATAGCTGCAGTCTTATTTGCAACTGTGGACTCCCTCCCCATTATCTGCCATCTACCTATCTGGGTCTGGGACTTGGGTGGCGCTGTGGGTTAAACCACAAAGCCTAGGGCTTGCCGATAAGAAGGTCAGTGGTTCAAATCCCCACGAAGGGGTGAGCTCCCGTTGCTCGGTCGGTCCCTGCTCCTGCCAACCTAGCAATTCAAAAGCACCTCAAAGTGCAAGTAGATAAATAGGTACTGCTACAGCGGGAAGGTAAACGGCGTTTCCGTGCGCTGCTCTGTTTCACCAGAAGCGGCTTTGTCATGCTGGCCACATGACCTGGAAGCTGTACACCGGCTCCCTTGGCCAATAACGCGAGATGAGCGCCACAACCCCAGAGTCAGTCATGACTGGACCGAATGGCCAGGGGTCCCTTTACCTATCTGGGTGCCAGTGTCCTGAGCAATTTTAAATAAAATTGTCATTTATTTATACATATTTACAGCACTTATTTATGCAAATCATCAAATTCAATTAGGCAATAACCAAGAGTGGGGTCCCCTCCCCCACCCCAGGTCCTGTGCTGATAGTGGGGGAGACGAGAAAAATGGCTTTTGTGGCTCGCATCAGGTCCTGCCATGAGGGATACATTTAGCATGCAAACAAAATGTGATGGGAGGGAGAGATTCGTTCCATGTGCTGCTCTCCCACAATGCTTAGCGTGGCGTGTGGCTGCTTTCCCCCTTAGGGCAAAGGAAAGGAGCGCAACTCATTGCAATGTATTATGGGGGGGGGGCTCTCCTCTTCAACTCATCTCTTCCCGCCTTCCCGCAGTTGCCCCTCTCTCACCCGAAAGCGAAGCTTACCTGAGGACCCCTTGGAAAGCCAGTCCTAAAAGCCGCCTCAAGGCAGCTAGGCCAAGAACGGCGTCTTTTTGTTGCCATGGTGACTATCAAGCGCAGGGAAGAGGAAGGAATGGAGAAAGTGCGTGTTATTCTCTCGCGGGACTCGACGGGATTCAACATGGCCGCTCCGGCGACGAGTTGTTGCCATAGAGATGCAGGAAGCGTTTTTTTTTTTTTAAATTACGGGTGGCCGGGGGTTGTTTTTGTCTTACGAGTTCGTCATTGTGCCCTGCTCACTTATACAGTAATCTTGTTAGAAACAGCGATAACAGCGTTTTATAGATGACTGGTTGTTATGGTTGTTTTCCTCTATAATTTTCCCCACCAGAATATTGCGTGGTAAATAAGAGTCCAAGTATGTACAGAGTCTTTCTGACTTGAATCCTTTTTAAACTTAGAATCTTGCAAGATGCCCTGCATTGAAGGTTACCACCTTTCTATGTTTTTTTTTGGGGGGGGGCGAGAGATTGTAAAAACGTTGTTGTTTTTAAAAAGTTGGGAAGTAGCAAAAATCACCAGCACCAGCCACGGAGCTGTCTGGCTGATTTCATTAGAATCCACATGGCTTTGTCAGGACACAGGTGTGCAGCCACAGTTTATTGAGGGGATTTTCTTGGGTAACCGCAGAAATTGTTTTGCATCCCCTTATAAAATGAGATCACAGGCCCCGGATGGTGGCAGAATCAAAACTCCATTTTCAGAGGCAGTCTATCCACACCAGGGGCTGAGGACAAGCAACAGGAGATGGGTACTTCTTTAATGCCTTGATTGTGAACTTACAGATGCAGATAAGAAAAGCTTCTTGTCTGATCAAGGGGGATTTTTGATAAGAATGGAAGGAGCCTTGCTGGATCAGACCAAAGGGGGCCAATAATTGGAGCCAGAACATACCGGTAGCCATGGTGGCTAAGAGTCACTGATGGCCTTATCCACCATGAATTTATCCAGTCATTTCAAAGCCATCCAAGGTGGCTACCTCATCTGGGAGTTAATTCCATAGTCTGCACTATGTGAATAAGTATGTTCTTTTACCAGCCCTGAATTCTCCAGTGTTATAAGAATTCTAAGGTCCCAAATATAAAATAAATGTTCATAAATGTGCAAGGGAAACTGTTACGAGAAAAAACTGCTCCTTTCCCTGTAGGTTCTCTATCAGTCGCAGAAAATAACAGAGACCAACCAAAGAATATTGAGAAGCAAAGCAGCTAGGAAGCCTGATCTTTATTAAAGCTGTTGCAACAGAGTGCTCCCCCACACACAAAGGAGGGGGGGAGTGACCCCGAGCCATGAGCACAAGCCCTTATATAGACATTTTTAATTGCCTGCCCTGGAGCCCAAGACCACCCCCAGAAATATCATACATACATCACAGAATGGGTGTAGCCAAGACCACCCCCTTAATATGGTACATCAGTTTAGGGGTTGAAATCTGGGTGTGTTGTTTCTTCCTGTCTGCCAGGTTACCTGATTGAATTATCTGGGCATCCTGACCACTCTTTTGTTATGATAACTACTCAGTTCCTGAATCCAGGTCACAGGCTCACACCCTATTCATATCTTAAATGTGCCCTTAAAACAGGATATCTGAAGGATGTCTTCAGATACTGTATTTGAAGAAGTGTGCATGCACGTGAAAGCTTATACCCAGAACAAACTTACTGTAGTTGGTCTCTTAAGGTGCTACTGGACAATTTTTTATATATATTTCAACTGCGTCAGACCAACACAGCTACCTACCTTTACATGTTGCAACAGTTTAATAAAGATCAGACTTACTAGCTGCTTTGCTTCTCAATATTCTCTGGTTGGCCTGTTTTCTCCTACGGATAGGGAACCCACTTAAGGACTCTATACAAGCACTTGGAGCAGTTTTTTCCCCTGTTAACACCAGCATTCAGCTTCATGTCCATGATTTCTAGTGTTATGAGATTGAGAAATATTCTCCGCCCACTTTTTTACCTCCAAGCACAATTTTATGTACTTCAGTAATGTCTCCTCTTACTCGCTTTTTCTCTTGACTTGTTGTTTGTTGTTTAGTCGTGTCCAACTCTTCGTGACCCCATGGACCATAGCGGTTCGAATCCCCATTGACAGGGTGAGCTCCCGTAGTTTGGTCCCTGTTCCTGCCAACCTAGCAGTTCGAAAGCATGTCAAAGTACCACTCCAGCGGAAAGGTAAACGGCATTTCCATGTGCGGCTCTGCTTCGCACATGTTGGCCACATGACCCGGAAGCTGTATGCCGGCTCCCTCGGCCAGTAAAGCAAGATAAGTGCCGTAACCCTAGAGTGGTCTGCGATTGGACCTAATGGTCAGGGGTCCCTTTACCTTTACACTACATAGGCTAAATACTATAAACTCATCAGATATATGTTGGAGATACCACACCTCCCGAGTTAATCTTATGCCCACTTTTGGGATCTGTTCTAATATAAGCCACTTTTGGAACAGTATTTTGGTTATTTAACAGATTAACAGGTTACCATCTAACTATAAGAGGAAAAAATCTTATACATTATTGAAAAGTTGGAATGAAAATGAAATAAAAAGCAGAGGGCTTACAAACAGCATTAAACTTACTAATTGAAGTTGTGTGATACCTGAAAACTCTGGAACCACCGGAAAAAGGACTGAACAAACTTATTTCACAAAAAGCTATTATAAATCTCAAGTTGACTGATTTATGGAAAAGTGGTACTGTTTATTAACATCTGGAATTAGTGTTTTCATGATAATGTTCAAGTTTTGTGCATCTCTGCAAACAGCTGTAAATAATTATTCTTTATCTTCTGGAAATTACCTATATGTAAACTAATACACAGTATTTTAATGCTGTGCTAATATAAAGTAATTAAAAATAACCCCATCTTTTCTTTTACTTTATTCCATTATTGTTAAGATATTAAATTCATTTGCTTCCTTCCTGGGCTCGTGTTGATGAGATTTTATGAAATTTTATGAAATTGCTTCACAAAAAATACATTTGTCAGCCTTAGTGTTCCATTCTGGGAAATTTTCTAGGGCCAGCATGCCAGTTGATGGGCAGAGCAAAAGTAAAAATGGAGGGCAGCAATGAATACACATTTTACCCAGGAAAAAAAGACATTATAGCACAGTTAAAGGTATAAAAATTTTAAGGAGGGTGTTAAGCTGTGCCAGATGGCCTGGAAGATAGGTTTTGAAGGCCACATTTAGCACCCAGACTGAGGGTTTCCTTATCCTGACTCAGGGAGAGGGATGAAAAGATCCACTTGATCAATTGGCATAGCTAAGGGTTGTATGACCACAGAAACAGTCTTGTGGAAATATATCTCTTTTGCATCTCATGTGTAGGAGCTCCCTCTTATTAGTATAGTTGCACAGCCTGAGGACCCCAAGTCATCTCACAACCAAGGAGATTTAGATATAAAAAAATTAGAGGTTCAACTACAAAATAGTTTTTATTAATGAGCCCTGTGAGCACCTGCTCTGGAGTGGGTTCCAATGGTCCACTAGCCCAATTCATTTAAATTTGGCTTTGTTCAGGTCCTCAGGCAGGATGCGACCCTTTTTGCGAGCCTTGGCTTTCTTCTTCTCCACCTTGGCCATCTTTTTCTTCTGGAGGTTCTTCCGGCGCTTGTCTTGCCGTTGCTGCATTTTGTTCACTACGTTTTCAGTCCGCTTCTCCCACTGCTTCTGGCGCTGGGCCTTGCGCTTCTCCTTCCGTTTCAGGGCCGCCTTCAGCCGGTCCTCGTCATCGCGGATTTTGACCCCTTCTGCCTTGTACAGGACATTTGTCCACTTCATCTTCACCTCCAGCTCCTTGGCTTTCCCCTCATCCTTGTCTTTCAGATCTTCCAGCTTACTCTTCCGAGATTCCAATCTGCTCAGGAGTTGCTTGTAATTTTTCCCTGTCAGTGGAGTAATGTTGCCTTTCAGAGCCTTCCTCTTTTCCGCTTTGCTAAGCCCTTCCTCATGGACTTCGACCTTATTGAAGACGATCTCGGCCTTGGTGTCATTCTTTGGGGCCTGGGGCTCAGAAATGGCTGCTGAAGCCTCTTCCGCCTCCTTCTTCTCCATTTTCTCTTTCATCCTCAACTCTTTTCTCCGGCGTTTCTTTCTCTCTTTTTCGTATTTCCTTCGTTGCCTCTTCTCCAATACTGCTGGGGACAACTCTTTGCTGTTTCCCTGTTAAGAAACAGCAAGTTGAAAAGAAAGAGGCATCGTTCAAAAGAGCAAAGTGAACTTTTTAAGCTAAAAAGACAATGCCTAGAATAGAGCACTAACATATATCATTGTAAATCTGGTCACTGTATTATATTTACCGTTACATTTAAAAGCAGGAAAGCCGGCAAGGATTATTTCCTTCAAAAGAATTTCATCTGGAAGACTAACAATGTAATTATACATTACTGGATGCCATAATCAGAATATTAGGGGGGAAACAAAAGACTTTTATGCATGATTTAGAAATCACTATTGACCCCCCAAATGAAAACTGCTTCAACCTGTCCCAACTTATTCCTACAGAACAACCATAAAATCCATGATAATAGCAGGAGGATGTACAGACTTAAGACCCTGATACCCTGTGGACTTAATCTGGAAAACAAACTTAGGCTGCAATTCTAAACCTACTTACCCGAGAGTAGGTCCCATTGAACTCAGTGGGACATACTCTGAAGACAGCATTATAAAACTGCTCTGCTAATTTCTATGTAGCTAATAATAGTAATTTTTAAATGGGTAATTAGCATCTGTCACATCTCTTAAATTTTTTCCATCCTGAGTACTCTTATAATTGTCACTATTTATTAACTAAACAGTGTTGGGATCTATTTCAGTTTTATCACACACACACACACACACACACACAGAGAGAGAGAGAGAGAGAGAGAGAGAGAGAGAGAGAATCTATATATTACACATGTTTACAGAATAAACCTAAATACTGCAAAAGTTATTGGAACTGTGGGATAACTAGCCTCATATAATCAACGTGCTTAGCTCACTTTTCTGCTCAGGTGTAAGAGGATGTGGTGGTTGCTCAGCTTTCACAAGCCACTCTTCAGTTCCTATACCAATGATTTAGGAACTTGCACCACTGTAATTAAGCCACATTTTACTGCCTGTGCAGCTTTTTCTGAATGCTCTATGGAAAAGCACATGAATCTGACATTTGGAGAGCTTGTAAGTAAACTTTTTAATTTGCCAAATGTATTCTTTTTCTAAGCTACTGAAAGAGGGAAACTTTGGAACTCAATTTAACTGGCATATTTTAAAAGTCTAAAAACCTCTATTTCCATACTTTACTTTGTTGTGTATTTTGCAATTTTAAATCTCTGCTGGTGTTCTCTTGCCAAAGAGTACTTGCCCCAAACTTGGATCATGGTATTCAGGATTTCTCATTTTTATATACCTTTTTCTCTCTCTCCTTGAACCTACAGAAACGTTCTTCATTTGCATACTTAGGCTTATGCTTATCATTAGGATCACTGCCTATCTTTCTCATGGGGAGGGGTAACATGCATAGGACACTGGAAGTTTAGAATGCATTGCTTATGTACCGGTACTATGAGCTTTTATTTTCAGCTACGTGATCTAGAAACTTGTTTTTTTAGAGTGAAAACAGTAAAGCTAAGATTATTTAAAAGCTGGGTTTTTTCACCCAAATATTTCTCACCCATGCTATGTTTGAACAGAATCACAAAGTACAAACAGGCCTGACTGAAGAATGTGTTATATTTATACACTCAGGATGGGGAACCTGTAGCCCTTCAGATGTTTCTAACCATCCCTGACCACTGGCAACGCTGGCTGGGGCTGATGGGAGCTGGCTGTTCAACATCTGGAGGGCCATAGGTTCCCTACCCCTATTATATATCAACCACCCCACATCACATCCTCCAAAATCTGGCCTCCAAAGATGGGTGAACTGTTTTTAGTTCAAATCAAGGTAGAGCAGAAGCCAGCATGATATCAACTGGAACCAGAATACTAGAGGCATAGGAATATTTCCACCACACATCTAACTGCAATTCTGTGGGTGTCTAATCAGGAGCAAGTTCCACTGCACTAAACAAGGCTTGCTCCCAAATTAAGCTGGCAAATGCCTACAGCCTAAAATTGGTTTTGGATTCTCCAGGCTTTCTCCACATCTTGACAACTGTTTTTTAAAGGAGAGTGCTGGTTTTACCTGGCCAGAGATTTCTTGGATCTTCTCGTGCAGTCTCTGCCGCAAGAGATTCATGGCTGAAAATGATCCGGCTGTGGTCCTGTCACCACCTGTAAGGGAAAACAGGAGAAAGCATGTGACCTGTGTCCCAACCCAAATTGCTGCTAAACTCAACTCAGCTAAACTCAGTGGCCTGGTTCACACATAATGCTAAAATATGGGTTACTAAACCATTGCTTAGTGTTATGTGAGAACCCAGCCCAGTAGCTTAACTGACTGGCTGTAGAAACACCCTCACCTGCAACATCGTTTTGGCTTCTGCCCCCTTTCTCCCCAGTAGTCTGAGATCCACTGGAACTGGGTGCAGCTTTGATAACTGGGTCAGATTTCTTAGCACTGGGATTTGTTGGCTTGGCTGGTGATGCTTGGCTGCCCCCAGGTGCTGCCTGCTTGTCCAGAGGGGTGCCCACTATTTTGCCTTGCATCTTCAGCTTCTTCTGTTTCTTCTTCCTCTTCTTCTTCGGCTGGGTGCTATCGTCTCCCAGTCCAGTTCCTGGGAATGTTTGAAGGCAGAGACACCAAGACTTCATTAAACAAAGAGAGGAAAATATTTTGCAATCTGGTTGACAACATGCTGTGCAAACATTTCTGCAAGGAATAAATGCCTAAGAACATACGGTACATGTTAGAAGGCCCTCCAGATGTTGCTGGACTCCAACTCCCATCAACGTTAGCCAGTATGGCTGATCAGGAAGATGGGAGTTGTAGCCCAGCAACTTCTGCAGGTCTGCAGGAAGCACCAAGAAAACTGAATTTTTCCAAGTTGCATTTTCAAAACACACTACTGTCATTCCATTGTGGCATCAGGATCCTTTCCTGAGCAGATTATAATCTAAATTGAGTTGTGGTTAAAATAAGGGAAAACATTAAGTACCACCACTTTGAGGTTTCATCACAAGCAGTATATAAATCTTGTGAAATAAAGAAATGAAAACAATTACAATAACTAAGGAGGCTGCACTATGACAAAGAACCCTGATCTAAAGAAGTAAATGACAGCATCAGATAATTGTACCAAATTTCCTTTTTCGTAGCTCGGGGGCTTCCTGGGTGCAAATTTTCTTGGCCAATTTCTGCAGGTAAGAGTCTTTGTTGACTAAACTGGCCATTGTGGGATCAATGTCTTGTGAAGGTAAAAGTAAATAAACCAAAAATTTAAATCAAATCGTAGGATGGTCTCGCAGGGGGAACGTTGCCTCTAAGTCAAAGATGTCTTGTTAATTCCGATCATCCTCCCTTCGAAACTTCTACCCAGAATGCTGTGTGAGGCTGCTTCTGCTAAGTCGACCCAAAGTGGACAAAACTCATGGGGCCACGTTTGCATACTCGCTTTTCATCCTGCTTAACGAGAGAGAGAAAATATTCAATGACATGGGTAAACTGAAGGAGACTCATGGCTTGATATTGACTAGTCAAGAAAACAAAAATCCACAGAAAGCCATCTCAACACATGTACAGGCATTTGAGGGGGAAAGTGGACATCTGTTGGCTTGTAAAGCTATTGTGTACACAGGTACGGATTGTACACACTTGTACAACATGTGAATAGTTGTACAAGAGCGTACCTAACTAATTTGCACACATGGTACCCCAAATTGTACATCAGTTTAACAGAACAGGTGAACAGCCCCCACGTGTCACATCAGCCAGCTAAATTTTACTTTCCAGCAAACACGTGTGCAGGCTTACGCATTAAAGAGAGCTGCTTCTACGCACGCACAAGCGTTTGCGTGAAAGAGTGTACTGTTCAACTACTCTGTGTACATGTACAGTTTCACAAACTGAAAATATGAATAGCTGTAGGAGCGTGCAGCTGAACAACTTATGTACAGAGGTTGTACGCTCGTCGAACGCCACGTGCGAACCAACACATGCTGGCCGCTCACGGGAAGGAGAGATCATCTCATGTGTAGGCGCAAGGCAAACGACTCCATTCGAGATCTCCCATCCTGGGTAAGGGCTGGCCAGTGGGCAGTTGGCGGAGATCCACCCCCTTAAGGCTTTTAGGGGTTGGCATGCGTTCCCCTAAACCGGGATCGCAGGGCGTGCAAAGGCGGCGCTGCAACCCGCGTGGTTCACATCACCGCGTGCGCTTCTCTTGCAGGAATCGCAAAAAGCGCACTACGAGTGGCTCTCTCGCGCCGTGAGCTGGCCACTTACCTGGGCTGGAGAGGAAGGCGGAACTAGCCCACGGCCCTTTGTGACCCGCTCGGCGCTCTATTGGTAGACCCTGGGATTAGGACGCGAAGGATTATGGGATGTTGGAGGAGCTTCGGAAGGAGGAGGAGGAAACCCGCCCCATGGGTGGGAGGAACCGTTCGCAAGAGAAAAAGGAAAAATGGCCGCCTGCCTGCAAGAGGATTACATGTATTGAGTAAGGTACTGAGATAAAACATTTATTTGTTTGATAATCGATCTATTTATTTAGACTTCTTTTGTGAGGGCGATGCACTTGGCTTCTCTCACTTTTTAAATGCATGCTTGTGCTTTCAGTGACTGGTGTTTTTTACTACCCCGGCGGGAGAATCCCGTTTGTTGAGCGCTGGGCGAGTTCAGATCAGCCTTTCTCAATCTTGTTGGCTTCTAAGGTTTTGGGTTTATGATTCCCATCATAGCAAGTCAGAAAGCTGGTCCATTGATCCATCTAGCTTAGTGTGTGACCCGCAGACTGGCAGTGGCTCTCCAGGGATTCAGCTCTCCACGAAACGATGAAGACCTACTTCAGAAATAAGGTTCCAGATCTAAAAGGGATGGTTTGAGTAAGATGCTGTCATGTACTGAGTCGGACCATTACTCCATCTAGCTCACTATTATCTGCGCTGACTAAAAACAGCTCTTCCACAGGTTGTGTGAGCTATAGTCCTTTCCTCTAAAAAATAATGTAGCAGTCCAGTCTTTGTGGCTCTAAATAAATAGGCAGCTAGCTGCCTTATGCTGAGGAAGGGAGAGTTGGGACTGATCTGAGTTGTAGACCTAAACTTCTGGAGGGCACCAAGTTGGTTAAGGCTAATTAATCAAAATAGGCTGGAATGTGACCAGTGGGTATGTGTTTTGTAATGCATGCATTTTGAGGTGGGTTCATGGAGATGTGCAGTTGATGGAGAAACTGTTGGGATCTGTTGCAAATTGAGTCTCCTCCTCCCCCAAGCAATGACATCCTTCTGGGCCATCTAGAGCAGGGGGCTCTGTTATATAGTGGTCCCGCTCCTTCCTCCTGGGCTGTGTTCCAGAAAATGGTGTTCTGGGATGAATGTTCAGACCCTGGGCTCTCACTTGTGGTGTACCTCAGGGCTCTGTCCTCTTCCCCCATGCTTTTCTACATCTATGAAATTTCTGGAAGAGATCATCAGGAGGTTTTGCCTGGGTGTTCACCAGTATGCAGATTTTTAAAAATAAACCTTTATTGTCACTACATCACGTGTATGCAGTGAAATTAAACGAGCCCCCCCAAAAAACATACACTCAGTCTTGTTCACAGTCTGTGTGCTTGTCAGAAGTCAATTGCACTACTTTCCCATCCCTTTCTGCAGCCCAACAACCCACGGACAAAAACTGTTCTTTAACCTGCTGGTGCAGCTGACTACTGTATCCCTTGCCCGAAGGTAGGAGATTAAAGAGGTACCCACCTCTACCTCTCTTTTAAATTGGAACCAGTGAAGGCAATGAGGGTCCTGTGTGAGTGTCTGGAGGTGGTTGGAGGGTGGATGGTGGTTAATGGATTGTGGTTGAATCCCGACAAGACAGAAGTACTATTCTTGGGGGGATGGGATGGGTGGTGTAGGGGACCCCCTTGAATGGGGTAACTGTGCCTCTGAAGGACCAGGTGCACAGCCTGGGAGTCATTTTGGACTCACAGCTGCCTGTGGGGGCACAAGTCAATTCTGTGTACAGAGCAGATTGTCTCACTAGAGTGGTGCATGCTCTGGTTATCTCCCGTTTGGACTACTGCAATGCGCTCTACGTGGGACTACCATTGAAGATGACTCGGAAACTATAACTACCGTAATCCAGAATCTTGTTGCTGGACAGTTTGACTGGGAGCAGCTGCCGGGACCATATAACACCGGTCTTAAAGGATCTACATTGGCTCCCAGTACATTTCAAAGAGGGGACTCGGGTGGCGCTGTGGGTTAAACCACAGAGCCTAGGGCTTGCTGATCAGAAGGTCGACAGATGGGGTGAGCTCCCGTTGCTCGGTCCCAGCTCCTGCCAACCTACCGGTAGCAGTTCAAAAGCACGTCAAAGTGCAAGTAGATAAATAGGTACCACTCCGGTGGGAAGGTAAACGGTGTTTCCGTGCACTGCTCTGGTTCGCCAGAAGCGGCTTAGTCATGCTGGCCACATGACCTGGAAGCTCCCTTGGCCAATAAAGCGAGATGAGTGCCGCAACCCCAGAGTCGTCCGCGACTGGACCTAATGGTCAGGGGTCCCTTTACCTTTTAAATTTCAAAGCACATTTTAAAGTATTGATGCTGACCTTAAAAGCCCTAAACAGCTTTGGCCCTGTATAGTGTCTGCACTATCTTTCAGCCCAGAGATCAAGCACTGAGGGCCTTTTGGTGGTCCCTTCACCTTGAGAAGTGAAGTTACAGGAAACCAGGCAGAGCGCCTTCTCGATAGTGGTGCCCACCTTGTGGAATGTCCTCCCATCAGATATCAAGGAAAGAAACGACTATCTGACTTTTAGAAGACTTCTAAAGGCAGTCCTGTTTAGGGAAGTTTTTACTATTTGATGCTTTATCATTTTACTATTCTGTTGGGAGGCTCCTAGAGTAGCTGGGGCAATCCAGTCAGACATGCAGCATCCAAATAAAAGATATATAATTATTATTATGTCAACCGTAGTTTATTTATTACTCTGTCAAGGAGGGCTGTTTCCCCAACTTTTGTACCAATTGTCTACTGTGCTAGAAAGCCCTTTTCTGTGTCTGGTTATGTTGCATCTCACTGCTTGTAATGAATGGCTTATTCATTCAAGACTGTTGTCTTGAAATATATGTAAAAAAGCTTTGAATTTCAATTGTTGTTTAGTTCTAACTCTTTCTGACCTTTCTTGGTGAGCAGCTAAGATTCTCTCCTTGCCACCACAATGCCACAGCAGCGCGTCCTCCCCCAGAGCAAGGAAACCCTCCTTCAGTCTTACAACAAGAGGCTGAAAGATGACATCAAGTCTGTCATGGATAACTTCACAGAAATAATCAAAACTGCAAAGGTATGAGAAGATTACTTGTGGGTAGGTGGGGGGACCTCATGTCATGGGTATTCTTTTTTCTTTATTTCTTCCATCCATACTCCAAGTTTTTGCTCACCTAATTGGAACATAAAAATATTTCCTCATCGTTGCTTTAAGTCAAAGCTGGGGGAAATCTGCAGCCACATTCTCACATTCAATTTAAAGCACTATGATATGACTTTAAACAGTCATAACTTTCCCCAAAGAATTCTGGGAGCTGTAGTTTGTTAAGGGTGTCAAAAGTTGTTAGGAGATATTTAGTCCCCTCCCAGAGCTACAGTTCCCAGAGCTCCCTGTAAAGAGGGGTTGATTGTTGGACCACTCTGAGAATTGTTGCTCTACGAGGTGAATAGGGGGGTCTCCTAAAAGCTGTCAGGGCCCTTAAGAAACTACAGTTCCCAAAAGCCTTTGTGGGAAGCCATGACTGTGTAAAGTGGTGCAATACTGTTTCAAATTTATAGAATAGAAGGGAGGCCTAAATGAATCGATGTTCCTATAACAAGGATTGAATGAGAAGCCTCCATTTTACTACGTAGTTGGGGGTGTTCTATTCCTTCTTCTATGGCGGAGTTGGGGAACCAGTGGCTCCTCCTGATGATTTTGGACTCCATCTCCCATCAGCCCCAGCCGGAATGATCAGCAGTCAGGGATGATGGGACTTGTAGTCCAGCAGCATCTAAAGGGTCACATGTTCCCCATGCCTGCTTTGGCCTGAAGTGTTCAGAACCTCTGGCAGAGGGAATACAATAAAATCTCATGGAGGATAGTGCGAGGGCTGTTTTTCTCTGCAGAACAGTGGAAGAAATATGTTAAACCCAATGTAAAAGCTTTGTTTCTAACATTTGCTTTAGATTGAGGAAGAAACCCAAGTTTCTCGAGCAACCCAAGGCGAGCAGGACAACTACGAGATGCAAGTCAGAGCTGCAAATATTGTGAGTGAAAAACATCCAATAGGGATGCTTGGCAGGGGGTTGGATTGGATGGCCCTTGTGGTCTCTTCCAACTCTATGATTCTAGGGAGCATATCTTGGATGGGTTCTAGGGTGCGTTCAGATACCTGAGAGGCTGCCTTCTCCCCTACAGACCCTCTCAGGTGTTGAAATCAGCAGAGGGGCTTTTTTGGTTGTTCTGCCAACCTCAGAAGTTCTGGGTGCTGGTAGCTTAGGACAGCTTATTCCCTGGGCCAGCTCTTCGATTGTGGAATTCCCTCCTCACAGAAGTGTGTCTTCTCATTTTTGTTGAGATGTGTGTGTTTTAGGATCCACCCAATACATTTGAATGTGATTTGTTTTAACTGTTCAGTATATAAAAAAAAGTTTTAATATGACCTGGGACCTGCTGGTGAAGGGTGGGCAATAAATTGTTGTTGTTATACATTCAGGGTAAATTGGGGCTGTATGTCAAGATTGGATTACTGAAATGTGCTGTATATGGGCTTCCCTTGTGCTCATTCCAGAAGCTGCAGTTAGTGCAGAATGCTGCAGCATGATTGCAAGACCTTGTCAGCATATAACACCCAAGCTAAGAGACCTGCAAGGGTTTCTAATTTGCTACTGGGCCATGTTCATGGTGTTATTATTAGTATATATAGCCTTTAACAGTTTGGGACCAGTTTACCTGCAAGATAGTCTTACCAAATGTATGCCCAGTGGACTGTTTTGATCTGTCGAACAGGCACTGTCACAAACGCCCCGTAATACCTGTTCTGCACTTGTAAGAAATTAATATTTTAGGGTGGCGGCACTGATGCTTTGGAACTCCCTGTCCGTTGAAATCAGGCAGGTGCCCTCACTGTACTCCAAGGTATCTGCCAAAAACATTTTTGTTTAGGTAAGCCTATCCAGGCATGTAGAAGTCAGACACATGTTAATTTGGTTTTCAGCTTGTCATTGACTTTAATTATTCATTGAATGTTTTAAATAGTAGTGTGGTTTTTTTTTTTACTTATGATTCCATTGTTTTATTCTTTTTGTAAGCCGCTTTGACACTTTTTCTTTTTATGATCTAGTGGTGTATAAATAGTATAAAATAAATAATTTGAATATGGATGTCTCTGCTAGGTTCGGGCTGGTGAGTCTCTTATGAAGCTTGTCTCTGACCTAAAACAGTTCCTGATCCTTAATGACTTCCCTTCCGTCAACGAAGCCATCAACCAGCGGAACCAGCAGTTGCGCAGCCTTCAGGAGGAATGTGATAAGAAGCTTATTGCCCTGCGTGATGAGATCTCGATAGACCTCTATGAGCTGGAGGAAGAATATTACTCTTCCAGGTACAAATGAAGCCATGGACGGTTCCCCTGTAGTAACCACAACAATTTCCTGTTTCTGGGGTGGGGGTGGGGGTGAGGTGTGTGTGTGTGTGAAAATAACAACTGTCCTTGTTTTAAAAAGCATCCCCAATTCCTAGCACCCAAAGAATCCAGGCCCCAAAGTCGTTTTATTGAGTACTTCATGTTTGACGTGAGATGTGGCCATTTTGGAGGGCAAGCACACCATGTAACTAGGACTTTCTCCACAGAGATGTGGAGGTGAGCTTCTCTCCTGCCCCCTCATCGGCATTGTGATCTTGTCACTTAAATGACTTGCAAACAGGAACAGCTATTGGATCTTGAACTGCCCAGGGTACCCTAATCACTAGTCAGTATAAACTGCAATCCTAACTGCAATCTGGCGGCTAACATATTGAGGTTGAATCCCGACAAGACAGAAGTACTGTTTGTGGGGGACAGGAGGCGGGCAGGTGTGGAGGACTCCCTGGTCCTGAATGGGGTAACTGTGCCCCTGAAGGACCAGGTGCGCAGCCTGGGAGTCATTTTGGACTCACAGCTGTCCATGGAGGCGCAGGTCAATTCTGTGTCCAGGGCAGCTGTTTATCAGCTCCATCTGGTACGCAGGCTGAGTCCCTACCTGCCCGCGGACTGTCTCGCCAGAGTGGTGCATGCTCTAGTTATCTCTCGCTTGGACTACTGCAATGCGCTCTGTGTGGGGCTACCTTTGAAGGTGACCCGAAAACTACAACTAACCCAGAATGCGGCAGCTAGACTGGTGACTGGGAGCAGCCGTCGAGATCACATAACACCGGTCTTGAAAGGCCTACATTGGCTCCCAGTATGTTTCCGAGCACAATTCAAAGTGTTGGTGCTGACCTTTAAAGCCCTAAACGGCCTCGGACCAGTATACCTGAAGGAGCGTCTCCTCCCCCATCGTTCTGCCTGGACACTGAGGTCCAGCGCCGAGGGCCTTCTGGCGGTTCCCTCACTACGAGAAGCCAAGTTACAGGGAACCAGGCAGAGGGGCTTCTCGGTAGTGGCACCCACCCTGTGGAATGCCCTCCCACCAGAGGTCAAAGAGAACAACAACTACCAGACCTTTAGAAGGCATCTCAAGGCAGCCCTGTTTAGAGAAGCTTTTAATGTTTGATGGATTTCTGTATTTTAATATTTTGTTGGAAGCCGCCCAGAGTGGCTGGGGGAACCCATCCAGGTGGGCGGGGTATAAATATTATTATTACAGTGGAACCTCGGTTTACGAACACAATTGGTTCCAGAAGTCTGTTCATAAACCGAAGTGTTCGTAAACCGAAGTGAACTTTTCCATTGAAAGTAATGGGAAGTTGATTAATCCGTTCTAGACGAGGAAAAACACCCCCTAGAACGGATTAACCGCTTTGCTCTGATGCCTTCGCGGAGGCCGGGGAGCGTTTCCGCGACTGGGCTGCAGCCGCGAAAGCGGTCCCCGGCCTCTGCAAAGATATCGGAGCAAAGCCCCAGCCTCCGGAAGGCATCGGAGCCGGGACTTCGCTCCGATGCCTTTGCGGAGGCCGGGGAGCCGCGAAAGCATAGCCCAGTCGCGGAAACGCTCCCCGGCCTCCGGAAGGCATCGGAGCCGGGACTTTGCTCCGATGCCTTTGCGGAGGCTGGGGAGCCGCGAAAGCGGTCCCCGGCCTCCGCAAAGGCATCGGAGCGAAGTCCCGGCTCCAGTGCCTTCCGGAGGCTGGGGCTTTGCTCTGATGCCTTTGCGGAGGCCGGGGACCGCTTTCGCGGCTGCAGCCCAGTCGCAGAAACGCTCCCTGGCCTCCGCAAAGGCATCGGAGCGAAGCCCAGCCTCCCCGAAGGTATCCGACGCTCCGATGCCTTTGGGGAGGTTTGGCCTTCGCTCCGATGCCTTCGGGGAGGCCGGGCCTTCGCTGCGGGCCTCCAGGAGGCATCGGAGCGAAGGCCCGGCCTCCCCGAAGGCATCGGACGCTCAGTAGACCTCCGGCACCTCGGTTTACTAACTTCCGGGTTAGGATAGTTCGTAAACCGAAAGTTCGTAAACCGAGGTGTTCGTAAACCGAGGTACCACTGTATTATTATTATTATTATTATTATTATTATTATTATTATTATTATTATTATTATTATTACCATGTCTAACTCAGAATTAAATTGGGTTTGTTCCTACCTAAGTTGGATTAAACTGCTTTGAAGCTTTTTTTACAATCAAGTGGTGTATAAATTTTATGAAATAAATAATAAATGAAGATGGCAGCTTAGGCCCCATTCATACAATATATTTAAAGCACTATGATGCCATGCTAAACAGAGTGCCTGGGGAAACCCCAGCCAGATGGGCAGGGTATAAATATTATTATTATTATTATTATTATTATTATTATTATTATTATTATTTCCGACAAATAATTAGGAGAGCTGTAGTTTTCGAATGGTGCAGAGATTACAGCGTTACAATCAATTCCCAGTGTTCCCTGTGAAGAGGGATTGATTGTTAAGCCACTCTGGGAATTGTAGGTCTGTGAAGGGAGCAAGGGCCTCCAAATAGTACTTAGCACCCTTAACTACAGCTCCCAGAATTCTTCAGGAAAAGCCATGCGGTAGTCAAACAACAACATCTGAAGGGCTGCAGTCGAGAAGATATGGAACTTTGAGGTTTAGGATTCAATCATACGCACCCTTAGCTGAAAGGGACCACAATTGAATAGAATGGGGCTTGCTTCTGAGTAAAGATGCATAGGATTGGACATAATAAACATTTTTTTTCTTCTGTCTGTGATGACTGGACCATGAGTTTCCAGTTTCAGAATGTTAAGATGCATTCAAAACAAAGCAATATTTTAAAGATTCTTTTGTTATGCCATTATATTATATTATATTATATTATATTATATTATATTATATTATATTATATTAATTATTATATTATTATATTATACACACACATATATCCCATTAAAAATATTTGCTGCAATCTTTATTGTAAATAAAACAGCAGTGTGCAGGCGGAAATATAATTGTCATTTCAGTTGATAACTACATGGTTTTTTTAAGCGAACCCACAGCTTGATTTTGAAAACCTCACTCCCCTGCTTGTCCTATGCAAAGCTTGTTCCTCTGCTTCCAAAACTCTTCCACTGCTTTGTTTTCTTTTGCACCTCTTGTTTGCTTCGGAGCAGGATTTCCACAAGCAAGAAGGGCCAAGATAAATGGTTACACACTTGCAGCATCTTTTTTTTAAAAGGGGGTGGGGTGGGAGTATGGCTCAGTGGCAGAGCATCTTCTTTGCATGCAGAAGGCGCCAGGTTCAGTCCCCGACATCTCTAGGCAGGGCTATCAGAGACTCCCTGTCTAAAATGCTAGAAGTAAGAGTACACAATACTGGGATCAATGAATCAGGGTTGTGACTCCGGGATGAGGTAGCTTCCTATGTTGCCATTCAGTATCATGAGGTCTGAAGTGTTGCTTTATTTTTAGGTGAAGAACAATAGCTCAGTGGCAGAGCACATCCTTTGTATGAGGATGGTTCTGGGTTCAATCCCTGGTATTCCAGTCAGGGCTGGGAAATACTCCCTTTCCAAAACCTTGGAGGGGATGCGAATACTAGCTGTTGTTACCAGCTGTTGTTACCAGTAAGGAGAGTGCTGTTGCACTCGCTTCCTGCTTTTGAGCTTCCCATAACTAGCATCTGGTTGGCCACTGTGAGAACTGGATGCTGGACTAAATGAGCCTTTGGCCTGATCTTAGAGGGCTCTTATGTTCTTAACCTTAGTTGTTGCTTCTTTTTTCCCCTTTTTTTGCTATTTGCTTAACACTGTTGCCTCTGTCTTGCTTTTCTCCTTTTCTCTCTCTCCTCTCTCTCTCTCTCTCTTTCCCCCTTATGGCTTTTCACTGTCCTTTCTCCTTAACGGGCATCTCATTCGGGGAAAGCTACAGTCTGTGTGACACCAACGACCTCCCGCTGTGTGAAGCATATTGGAGACAGGAGCTGACCATGTCCTCCCCAGAAGGCCTAGCCATGCCTCTGGTGGCTGCCATGATGGAGGAGAATATTCCAGTCCCTCAGGGGTCTACTCCTCCTCACCCTCACATCAACGGGCATGGAGCAGGCCCGACGGAGCACGCTTGAAAAGGGAGCCTGCAATTCTCCCCAGCTTTGTGGCGTTTTGACAGTTGAACATTCCGGTGATTGCATCAAGACAACATTTTCCTGCCCTCCCCAGGCCATCTCGCAGCAGGCCTCAGCTGTATTTGCAAGAAGCCACATTTCTCTAGGCACCACCTCACAGGATAACCAACCCAGTGTTTCACATGGGGTGCCCAGTGCAGTCAAGATGGGAAGTTTGCTTCTCTTGTGGCTGTGCCTTTGGCGTGCAGGCATTATTTTAATGTTCCCTGCCTATGAGTGAAATGTAGATCCCTTGGGAACTGTGCTCTCTTAGATGGAATTTCTTGTGGGGAAAAGTTAGGCTGTTGCTTATAGTCTGATATTTTAGTATCTGAATAGTAATTTTAGAGCAGCTAATTTTAGAGTGCTAAGAGTTTTTCTAAAAAAAATATTAATCTGTAAATATCCTTACCTGTCCAGGTCAGTCTTCTAGATCAGGGGTTCCCAACAAAATTTTCTCGAGGACCCCTCATCGAGCCGCTATTGTGACAAGGACCCCCATTAATTCCTAATCCTAAAATTAAAAAGTGAGAGCCAAATTAAGAGTCTTTTTATATTTTATATTTATACATTTTTTACAGTTACAACAGAGTACTCCATCAGTATACAGTTAGTTTTAATTTTCAGTTCTTAATGAGATGAACCACTTTTTAACCAACGGTCCATTTTTAACTACGCAAACTGTAGCTTCCGCGAAAAACAACGCTTTGTTTACAAACACTACTGTTTTGCAAAGAGGCAGCGCGCGCCAGGGAGGAGGGAGGGGAATGGAGAAGACAGGGTACCTGCGCAGTAGCGCACAAATGAAGCCGACGCGCGCAAAGCATCTTGGGGAGGTGAGCGTTAGTAGAATGCGCGCGCTGCCTCTTTGCAAAACAGTAGTGTTTGTAAAGCGCCACCTAACGGCATACAGCAGAACTACTGCCTCTATCTAATTTTAGTTTTGCGCTAGACTCTGCTCATGTAGGAAGCGGCCAAAACAAAAAAATCTGTTATCATACGAAATATATTTAATATATTTTTTAGCACCTTGTGGACCTCTCTGGGGGTCTGCGGACCACCTGTTGGGAACCACTGTTCTAGATACTTAGTTGTCTTTTACAATGGATTGAGGGGGTCGGGGGTTGCCACCTTCTTTTAGTGGCTCTGACACTGCCTTTAACACTGTAATTAAATGGATCAGGGGTTTTGTGTGTGAAAATACTTAATCTGTACATCAGGCTTCTGCTAAAGGCAAACTTTGGTTAAAGGAGCCCAAAGCTGCTGCCTTTCTTCCCCCAAAATACAGTCCAGATGGCCGCTTTTTTGGTCTGGTCCTGCTCCTGTGCCTTCAAGGCAGCCCAAGATGGCAGAAATTTAAGCCATTGTAATTATTGCCACTGGATACAAAATTATAAGAAGAGTGTCTTTGTCTACATGGTCGGTTTCTCTTGAAGGTGCAGAAGCTGTAAACAAAATGAAAAAACTTGGTGGCCCTAGTACTAAATTAAGAACAGCTATTAAAAAGCAATGATATTACGTTTTCAGTACTGTATTCTTTCTTCATATCAGTTATGTAATCTAAGACTCACACCCCTATCCTGCAAATACCTACTCTATTGAGTAGCTTGAGGGAGCAGTGTTCAGGGGTTGTTTTCCCGTACTCCAGTTGCTTTTTGGGCCATCCAAAACATTGCAAAACTACTGACAAAACTACTGTCAACCTTTCTTTAAAAAAACCAAAAGAACCTGACCATTTCTATGTGCAGCTTCATGTGGGCTGATATCCTCTGCTTTACCTCCACCCAAATCAGGAGGAGATTTGTCAGTTTGAGGATGCGTGTCAGGCGGCTGTTTAAAGGCAGAAGAGAAGTGTCAGTTGAAAAAGAGACCTTAGGTGTATATTCAACATTAGTCTTCTGATGCAAGTTCACTTGAACACTTGATTGTAACATGTTTGTGGCGTTGTTAAAGTAGGATTTTGTGGGGGATGTTTAATTGAAAAAAATGTATATTTCTCTAATTGTTAACAAATTGCTTGAATAAAATCAATTTTTATACAAAGGTTTGGAAAGAAAGATTTTGAGCTGGGGGGTGGGGAGAGAATGAAGTTTTCCCTAATGGGTAGAATTTCAGCCATCAAAATGAATGTACAGTATTACCTAAAATGTTTTTATTCCAATCTGTCCTGATTGTGCTGCTTCAGAGATATTTCTAGATATATCTGCTGCTTTAGAGAGATTTCTAGATATATGTGGCGGGGGAAGAAACCAAGAATTAAATATAAAACTGATAGTTAATAAATGAATAAGAGGCTTTACCCCCCCTTCACCCTTTACAATTATACTATGAGGCAGCATGTCTTTGCTCGCTAAAGGAATGGATTGGTTTGAAAAGACACTTATCCATTAGATCTGGAAGGTCATGATCTTAAATTTGGCTGGCATGCATGTCTATGGTATGGGAAGGCTAAGATACATAAGAGTTTTTTCAAATCGTGGAGTCTGGGAGAAATATAAGAACTTGTTGGAAAGGAAAACTCCATTGTGTTTATCGCGAATAGAAGCCATTGCTATGAAAAGAATAAATATGGTCAGACAATGGGCGACATACAGTGAATTCCTGGACATTTCAGAGAAGGAACTCAGACTGAAGACAGTGGAAGAAATAAAAAACAAGTAGCAGATTGGTTACAATATTATAAATTAAATGAATGGTTCAAGAAAGATTTAAAAATGTTTTTTGGGACCAAAGCTCAGAATTTGAGAGAATCCTATTAGAAAATAATGAAAAATTATTATCTAAAATGTATAAGTTCTTATTGGAGCGGGAAACAAAAGATGAGCTGGTAAAATAATCAATGATTCACTGGGCAAGAGATATAGGGCATAATATTGAATTTGACCGCTGGGAGAAACTATGGAAGAAATATTTGAAATTTACTGCATGCAATACAGGGGGCCAGCAACCTTTTTCAGCTGTAGGCCGGTCCACCGCCCCTCAGACCACGTGGTGGGCTGGACTATATTTTGGAAAAAAATATGAATGAATTCCTATGCCCCACAAATAACTCAGAGATGTGTTTTAAATAAAAGCACACATTCTACTCATGTAAAAACACCAGGCAGGCCCCACAAATAACCCAGAGATGCATTTTACATAAAAGGGTACATTCAACTCATGTAAAAACACATCAATTCCTAGACCATCCATGGGCCAGATTGAGAAGGCGATTGGGCCGCATCTGGCCCACAAGCCTTAGGTTGCCTACCCCTGTGCTACACACTAAAAGAAAACCATGTGAAAATGATACATAGATGGTATATAACTCCAAACAGGTTAACTAAGATGTATAAATCTAAATCTGATATGTACTGGAAATGCAGAGAAGTGGGAGGAACTTTGCTACATATGTGGTGGGCATGCAGATTAGTTAAGGAATATTGGGAAATGATATACAGTCGTTCCGGAGCCCCGGCCACCAGCCGAAATGGGTGCAGGGCGAAGCGCCGCATCTGTGCATGCATGCAGAGAGGTTTGCGTTTCTGCGCATGGGCGAAGCGGGATTTAGCGCTTCTGTGCATGCGTGAGCGGCAAACCCAGAAGTAACCCGTTCCGGTACTTCCGGGTTTGCTGCGGACGTTCGCCGCAATGGACGCTAGACAAGGCGGATGTTCGTGGAGGTATTACTGTATAATGAGATGGGAAAAAATGTTTTAGAAAAACATTCATCCCCAAACCAGAAGCATTTCTTTTGGGAATGGTGCAGACAGAGGTGCCCAGGAGCCAGAAAAACGTATTTATGTACACAATTATATCAGCTCAGATTTTGTTAGCCCAAAAGTAGAAGGTGAGAAAAGTTCCTAAGAAAGAGGAATGGTAGCTCAAAATGAGAGAAAATATGCAGAGTTAACAGGCCTAAGAGAGCAAGAAGGTCAAATACAGTAATATAAAGAAGAGTGGAAAAATTTAATGGAGTATTTGGAAAATAACTCTAAGCAAGTGAAAACAGTAGCAGGATTAAGGTAAATTCAACAGTAGTGAGATATAATCGGGGGGGGGGACCAAATTAAATGGATTTTTTTTTTCTTTTAGAGTAAGCAGATATTGGAAAATTTAAAGAACCATGGAAGGGGAAGGAGAGGTCCATGAATGCAAGATTACAATGGTGCTTATTTAATGATGAAAATGTATATTTGAAAAATTTCAATAAAAAACATTTTTTAAATTAATAAAGTCAATTTTGTGTTATTTTGCTGAAAATATGAGAGTGCCTTTCCCATTTTGTAGACAATAAAAATGAAACGGTTGTTGATGGGATGTAACACAGATACTAGAGGCATGTGAAAGAGCAGAGGAGTGATTCAATTTCTGGTATACAGGCAGAAACCATATTAGGTGTGCGATTCAATTGACGTGTGATTGCCAATGCATGGCCCCTTTTGAACCGGAAGAAGGCAGAATGGGCAGGGTGCAAATATAGGATAAATATTCATAAATGCACAAGGCAAACACACATATATAAGCATCTTTTTCTTTGGCAATCACTCGTAGCCAAGTAAGATTGTCTTCCATAAACACGGTTTTAACAATGAGTCCGTAAGTGACTGTGGAGGTCAATTCTGGATCCGCACGTCCTTCCACAATGGGGACATTGGTTTCCGAGCGGGAGTTGATCATGGTGTGGATTTGCCAAGTGTGCCTTCCTCTTGGCACGTTTCTCCCTTGTGTCCTGAGATCGAGTTTCTTCAAAGCCCATGACACCTTTGGTAAAGGCTGTTCTCCAACTGGAGCGCTCCCAGGCCAGTGTTTCCCAGTTGTCGGTGTTTATACTACATTTTTAAAGATTTGCCTTGCTTCAACACTGGTGATCTTTGCTTCTTCCAGTACCCTGATATTAATTCACCTGTCTTCCCAAATGATGTGTAAAATTTTTCAGAGGCACTGTTGATGGAATCTTTCGCTGAGTTGGAGATGGCGTTTATAAGTGGTCCATGTTTCACAAGCATATAGTAAGGTTGGTAGTACAATAGATGGTAATGGATTGCTTTGAAGTCACTTCAGCACTGGGTGGGGAGGGGGAATTATCCCCCAAACACCCCGCCCCGCCAAAGGTGTCATGGGCTTTGAAGAAACTTGACCTCAGGACGCAAGGGAGAAACGTGCTAGAAACTATTCTCCCACCTGGAAACCAATATCCCACTGTGGAAGGACGTGTGGATCCAGAATTGGCCTGCACAGTCACTTACGGACCCTTGTTAAAATCGTGTTTATGGAAGACAATCTTACTCGGCTACGAGTGATCGCCAAAGAAGAGAAGCAGAACAGGATGGCCCCACTGGAATTTGTGTCACACACACACACACACACACACACACACACACACAAAATTGTAAATCTGTGCTTTAGGGACGTGTGTGGCGCTGTGGGTTAAACCACAGAGCCTAGGACTTGCCGATCAGAAGGTCGGTGGTTCGAATCCCTGTGATGGGGTGAGCTCCCGTTGCTTGGTCCCAGCTTCTTCCAACCTAGCAGTTTGAAAGCACGTCAGAGTGCAAGTAGATAAATAGGTACCGCTACAGCAGGAAGGTAAACGGCGTTTCCGTGTGCTGCTCTGGTTTGCCAGAAGCGGCTTTGTCATGCTGGCCCCATGACCTGGAAGCTGTATGCTGGCTCCCTCGGCCAAAAATGCGAGATGAGCGCCGCAACCCCAGAGTCGGTCACGACTGGACCTAATGGTCAGGGGTCCCTTAACCTTTATCTGTGCTTTGCTACCCAGAGCTTAATTACCTTTCACACACCCTTTTATACACATGCATTTGGAGAGGATCCCTAGCTTGGCACAGAGAGGGGGCGGGACGGACCTGAAATACAGGACGAAACTGTTTCAATATAGGACGTTGCGTTTTACATTCAAATATGGGACAATCCTCAGGGAAGTGCCTCAGGGAATTTTGGTCGTGGGTAGCCAAACAGCTTAGGAGGGAAGCTGTGCCATGTGTCATTGGATACTTTGCTTCTTTGTTTTTTTTGGGGGGGTAGGGCTGCATTTTAACTGATTTTAGAAACTTATGGGAACACACACTGTACATGCTTAGGAGCTGTTTACATCACTGCATAAATATCTGTCTTAAGTACAGGGGCAATAAGTGAGGAAATGACGTTGGGTAGACATGGTTAGTTGGGGAAAGAAGGATGTTGCGGAACTATTTATTATTAATTAAACATATAGCCCGGCCGTAACCCCACGCGTTCCTCATGCCTGTTTTCGTGCGCAGGCGTGGTTTGCAGCCGCATGCTCACTTTGGTACAGTCTTCGGCAATAAACCTATTACGCTCTAGGCACGGACCAGGATTCTCTATGGATGAGGAGGGGCCTCCTGTAGCTTTGCATCTCTACGGTGGAAAGCCACAACGACCATAGACGTATTACTATAGAGTCTACTTCCGCCCCGCGGATTTCTAAAACCCGCCCAGCTGCTTCCTGCTCTTTCTTTTTCGTAGCTGAAGCCAAGATGGTGAGTAGTTGTAGCGGCGGACTCTCAATCCGCCGTCATCGGTCCTCTAAACGGGCTAATGGTTGGGCTTCTTCTGGCAGGGGAGGCACGGCACACCTTGGCGAATCCTTGGCGCCTTGTATTGGGGAGAGCGGATGAAATGGGGAACCGGTGTGGGGGCCTGGGCCTGGTGCAGACCTGGGACTCCGATGTGTGTGCGGCTCGCCCGCTTTTGGTAGGGAATTCACCGAATCGTTCTTTCAACTTACGCAGCCCAAGGGGAAGAAGGCCAAGGGGAAGAAGGTGGCTCCGGCCCCTGCTGTGGTCAAGAAACAGGAGGCCAAGAAGGTTGTAAATCCTCTCTTTGAGAAAAGGCCCAAGAACTTCGGCATCGGTGAGTTGTAAAAAGGATTCATTTCAGTAGCACCTTAAGGTAAAGGAACCCCATACCATTCGGTCCAGTCGTGACCGACTCTGGGCTTGCGGTGCTCATCTCGCGTTATTGGCCGAGGGAGCCGGCGTACAGCTTCCAGCATGTGGCCAGCATGACGATAAGCCGCTTCTGGCAAACCAGAGCAGCACACGGAAACGCCGTTTACCTTCCCGCTTCGAGTGGTACCTATTTATCTACTTGCACTTTGACATGCTTTTCAACTGCTAGGTTGGCATGAGCAGGGACCGAGCAACGGGAGCTCACCCCATCGTGGGGATTCGAAGCACCTTAGAGACCAACTAAGTTTGTCATTGGTATGAGCTTTCGTGTGCATGCAGATACACAGTATGCACACGCACACGAAAGCTCATACCAATGACAAACTTGGTTGGTCTCTAAGGTGCTACTGGAAGCAATTTATTTTGTTTTGACTATGCCAGACCAACGAGGCTGCCTACCTGTAATTGGAAAAAGGAATTGGGGATTGGAATGATGGGTCTCTGCAGCCCTGTTGATCCGTACTCCTAAACAGAATAGGAGTAAAGTTGCTTTCACGGGAAGCCTGTCTATTTATAACAAGTATTTATATGCTGCTGTATCCCAGAAATATATTACTGGGGTTTTGCAACAGTATTAACACCATACAGTAAAATCATTTTTGGAAAAAAATCAAAAGCAAGTTAAAAGGAAAATAATTTAAAGCAAGCATCACTTAATCACCTAGGAGGGATCTACTCTTAAATGCCTTCATAGGCCTTAGGCAGTAGCAATTTTAAAATTGATTTTTAATTGGAAGAATTTCATTTTTTTTTAAAAAAAAGTGATTACAAAAGGAAAACATGAATGAGAATGAAAAGAAAAATTCTCAATTAGGTTTCCATACATATTAAGACTAATGTATAGCCTTAATATTCTGTTACAAATATGTTTATCAATAACATAATATTTTTTGTATAAACTCGTTCCAAATATATTTATCCAAAGAACCATCTATAAGTGGTTGTTCATATGTTGCTAATGTTGCTATGTTATCAAGCTATTGATTATGGAGAATTATAACTATTCTTCCAGTTCATCAGTCCCTTAGCCACCATTTGGGCATGTAGAATCTATTTTTGCTGTCCCATTGTCACTTTCCATACAACAGGTATATCGTTCAAAAGAATATGCTCGTCTGAAAATCTTAAATTCCTCAGTACAGTAATATAATCCAACAAAAAACTTAAGGAGTGAGACATTGTAAAAGTAAGTGTATCAAAAAAGAATTACTGTACTATCCATATTACAACTGTAGCAAAAGGCTGTCTTATACAAGCGCTATCTAAAAAGTAATCACTGGCTTCTTAGTTTCAAATGACATCCAATTGCTGAGAAGACCATTGGACCAAACAGAATTATTAAAAGATGCTGTAACTGCAGGTATTGTCATTGGGCTGCAGCTGGTAGATGGTATTTCTCTCTTAATGGATTTTATGTATAAAATTAATCTCATCTATCAGTTGGTCCAAGGTCAATATCCTTCTCCCATGCAGCTTTTCTATATTACCATGTTTTACCAGAGTGTTTTGTATGTGAAAATCAGCCAGATTTATTATTGGCTAATATATTCCATATTTTTCTAGCTGACTTAATTGTTTCAAGAATCATTTGAACTTCCAAATATTTTGATCCTGATACTGCCCATCCCATTAAGACCATCAACAGGTTTCCATTAATACTTGTCAGTAAATAGGCCTGGTGGTATAATTTAGAATTCCAAATTCACTTTCTTTAATTGGTAATTGCATTTTCTGCAAAGGTATTGTTTGTATTTTTGAGCCCCAAAAGCATTTCCTAAACAGGGAGTTTATCTTTTGGAAATATGGCCCAGATATAAAAAAAAACTGGAAGTCCTCTCAGAATATACATAAATCTGGGAAGAATACTCATTTTTAGAGAGTTCATCCTTCTCTAAAGGGCAAGGCTTAATAACCCCAACTATTGATGTATAGATATGTTATTTATATTAATTGTTACTAGTTGTGTTATATCTCTTGGTATTAACATGCCCATATTAAATAGATTCAGTATGAATTTGATTTTTCTTAAATAGATGTGTGATTAAATTTTCACCTACTGGCATCTTGGTTCCTATTTAGAACAATTAATTTTGATACCTTGTCAAATCTTGATACCTTGCCAAAATATCATCTGCAAATAACACCAATTTGTATTCAACTGAGTTGAGAACTACATAAATCTCAAAATGTTGCCAGGGGTGCTAAACATATTAAAAAGCAAACTTGAAAGTGGACACCCTTCTCTGGTTCCTTGGGCCAATTGAAACAGAGCAGACCATTTACTTTAACTCTAGATGTGGTTGAAACGTACAGTATTTTAATCCAATGTATCAAGTCCACCACTAGTCTAATACTATCTGCGGCTTGTCTTGTTTTTATGAAACCAGTCTGGTCACTCATATTTCCTGAGCTAGTATATTATTTAATTCATTTTTTGGTATTTCCTTGTACAATATAGTGGTTGCACTTCTAATCATTTGCGTTCAAAGTTCCTTACGTTCGTCTTTTAACATTTTCCCGTTTTTATTCTATAATTTGTTTTTATAAGAGGAATATGCAATAATTCAGCCACACATATACATTTTATACAAGCTTCTCTGGGCTGTGAGCAAATGATGCAAAAGAATATTTGCTATCAGAGTGATGCTGCTGACAATCTTATCCACCAAGATCGCTGATGCTCCTGCCACCTTTGCTCTGGGCTGAAAACCAGGAATACAAAAGGATAACCAGTAATTGCTAAGGAAGCAATTATTTTGAGTTGTTATTCTGACTTTCAGGGCAGGACATTCAGCCCAAACGGGACCTGACTCGCTTTGTGAAATGGCCTCGTTATATCCGACTTCAGCGCCAAAGAGCCATCCTCTACAAAAGGCTGAAGGTGCCTCCAGCAGTTAACCAGTTCACTCAAGCATTGGACCGTCAGACAGGTGAAGGCCGGCTCCTTTCCTTGGCTCTAAGGTGGGGTTGCAGAAGGAGGTGTGGGGTAGCTGCTCAGACTCCCTGAATTGAATGTGCACCCCATGTTTTGGGAGCTTGCTGGAAAGAGGCAAGTGTGCGAGAACTAGTTTTACAGAGTGCTATAGTAAGAAAGGGTTTTCCTTTGTGTGCAGATGATGCTACCAAAATATTTGCTATCTGAGCTTCCTTGATGACTCCGAACCACCAAGATCGCTGATGCACAAAAGTCATGTCCTTTATGGGAGGGGATAATGGGAACGTGGTGTTCGGGAAAGAGGCTTTCCTCTGAACGGTTCCTGTTCTCTTCCACAGCTACTCAGCTTCTGAAATTGGCCCACAAATACAGACCTGAGACAAAGCAAGAGAAGAAGCAGAGGCTGTTGGCCCGTGCAGAGCAAAAGGCTGCAGGGAAAGGCGACGTCCCTACCAAGAGGCCTCCTGTGCTCAGAGCGGGTAACCTTCCTACTTTATATTTGTACATTTCAGCCTGGTTGAATGAAAGCTTGGACAACTGCCCATATTTATTTATTGTGTTTATATCCAAAAAGTTCAAGATGGCTTAGATCAGGCATCCCCAAACTGCGGCCCTCCAGATGTTTTGGCCTACAACTCCCATGATCCCTAACTAGCAGGACCACTGGTCAGGGAAGATGGGAATTGTAGTCCAAAACATCTGGAGGGCCAAAGTTTGGGGATGCCTGGCTTAGATGTTTCTCCCCCCCTTCTCATTTTACCCTCGCAAACAACCCTGTAGGGTAGGATGGGTTAAAATACTGGCCCAAGGTTGCCCAGTGAGCTCCATGGTTGAGTTGGGGTTTGAATCCTGGGTTCGCCCAGGTAACCACTGCATCACACTGGCTACCGCGATGATGTATGAATTTCTTCACCTGAACTGCAGACTGAAGAGCAAAACATACGAGCTTTTTAACCCTGAGCGGTAGCAGGCCCTTCTGCTAATCCTTGACATGGCTAGGAAAAGCTGGCAGCTTGGTGCTTTGTTAACACCACTTGAGCCACTGTGCTTTTCCACAGGCAGGGAGCTCTGGATTTATTTATTTTTGCCTGGGAAAACAAACTTTTGTAGCACACTCAAGTTAACTGTCTTTTTCTGCAGGTGTCAACACTGTTACAACTCTGGTGGAGAACAAGAAGGCACAGCTGGTGGTGATTGCACACGATGTAGACCCTGTTGAGGTAAGGACCTGTAAGAGTTGGGGTCTTGTACCCAGAAGCTCAGATTTATGCTGCTAAGTGGTGTTTTTTTTAAATTAATAGCAGCTACTGCATTCTTGTACACCTATATGGGTACGGGTGTTTTCTGCTGTTTCTTTCCTTAACTTGAACAAAACGGTCACCCGCTCCTGCTCTAGATAATTCTTAATGTTGCCAGGCCACTATGCTGACTGTTGAAATGTGCTTGGCTGTACAACTTACTTTGGAAAACATCACCGAGACCTGTTAATATATCTTCAAACTTGACTCTTTATAGAGCAGGGTATGGCTTTTGCAATGATGTTTGAATTTCTTCACCTGACCCCTATCTGTGAAGAGCAAAATTATACGAGCTTTTTAACCCTGAGCAATTGCCAGAGCCCTTGTTGTAAAGCAGGGATGGGGACAGCCCTGATGTTAGACTCCTGCTCCCATCATCCCTAACCACTGGGGCTGATGGGAGTTAGGAGTTCAGTCTGGAGGGTCACAGTTCCTCATTCCTATTGTATTAAAAACTGAACAACCACCAACTTTAAAGCATTTCTTCTCCCCTCTCTGATCCAGCTGGTAGTTTTCCTGCCTGCCTTGTGCAGAAAAATGGGAGTGCCCTATTGCATCATCAAAGGCAAGGCAAGGCTGGGCCGCCTCGTCCACCGAAAGACCTGTACCTGTGTTGCCTTCACTCAGGTTAATCCGTAAGTAGCCCTGAAAACATTTTTTGCCTATTTTCTACTTCAAATGAAGAAACCGAAGAGGCTGGTGTGTTTTGGGACAGTTACACCTTTAATTAACCTCAAGCTGAACAGCTGTTAAAGCTGCTGCAGCAGCAGCCTTTCCTCCTTTCACATCTGGCCATGTTCAGTTCACATGTGCCAGCTGAGCAGTTGGTTCCCATATTGGTAACTACATGACCCCAGGTCTGCAGGGTATTGACTGCATGTAAAGCTTAAAAGTTGGCATTATTGCTGCTAGCCTAGTGTGGCATCAAGCTGTGTTTTTACTTAGAAGTTCACCCTGAAGTAGACCATAATGGTTGTTACATTCAAACCATTGGATTGAGTCAGACTCCAAGCTGACCCATTGAAAATTATGGACATGACTAACTTGGAGCTACTAATTTCAGTGTGTCTGCTCTGAGTAGGACTAAATTGGATGCAACCTTTAGAAACTAAGGGACTTGTTAGTCTTTTGTAGGGGTCTGCTTTGTGTCTAATGTCATTGAAAGATCACAACTGCTGAAGCTAAATGAACTTTCGTAGGGCCCCTTAAGAGAACATTGCCCTGAAAAGTGGCACTTGAAGCAGTATTTTAGTCTACTTGGAGAACTCAAACTCAATTGCTGTCTTGTTGAATCTGTCTTCTCCTTTGCAGCGAGGACAAGGGAGCTCTAGCTAAACTTGTGGAAGCTGTCAAGACCAACTACAATGAGAGATACGATGAGGTAAGATTGTGCCTATAGGATCTGTGGGTATATTGACTGATTTGTCAGCTTTTGGAAAGTGCTCCCTTCCCTTGCAGTGGCATGACCAGGCATGACCACTGTCCAGCTTGCTGAAATCAGGAATGGCTTGCTAGCAGCCTCCAATATGAAAATTCATTCCAACACTGTGTAGAGAATTCCCTCATGGTGTAGCAGAAATTATGTGAGTGAACAGCAGTATCATGTTGACCCACTGAGCTGGTAGCATCTAAAAATATTTTGGGCAAGATAACAGGATTGAGAATCTAAAAATGCCGACAGGAGAAAAGGACTTGCGCCACCATTGGGTTACACAGCCTGTTAGCAATATCCAGTCTGTGTCTATAGTACTACAATGTTTGGAACTGTTACTACAGTACTTGTTAGAGCACAGCTGTAATGTAGGAAGTGGAGTTGATTTGAGTCTCTGTTCCATTGCATCTAATTTGTACTTAAAAGCCGACACTCAGGTTATTGCTGTGAATGTTAAATCCTCAAAATATTGTACCATTTAATATAAATTTTAATTGTAAGTTTTGTAAGTCACTTTGACATGTAAGCAATCTTTTTTTCCTTCCAGATTCGTCGTCACTGGGGCGGCAATCTTCTGGGGCCGAAGTCAGTGGCCCGCATTGCTAAGCTTGAAAAAGCCAAGGCTAAAGAACTGGCTACTAAACTTGGATAGATGTTTCAGATTTGCCTCAAGAAGTTATTCCCATAAAAATAAAATACTACAAAAAAGTGTTCCAGTTGTTTTCTGTAAGTTTTTAGTGATTAGGCAGGCATCCCCAAACTTCGGCCCTCCAGATGTTTTGGACTACAGTTCCCATCTTCCCCGACCACTGGTCCTGTTAGCTAGGGATCATGGGAGTTGTAGGCCAAAACTTCTGGAAGGCCACAGTTTGGGGGTGCCTGGATTAGAGTATGGTGTTCTATAAATTATGTCTTCTGGTAGCCTTGTCTAGTAAAGGGGGATTCCATAGCACCTAAGAAGAAATTATTCCAATGTTCCTTTCACCATTTTCCAACCCAAGGGGAGAGAATTTAAGATTTGCCCCAATAACAACACCTTTGTGGAACTTTGGCCAATGTTAGCTGCAAGTACCGTATATTGGGTTCTAGAACATTTCATAAGCTGCCTTGACAAGACAACAGGAATCAATCAGCTCACAGGGGAGAGTGAAATTGAAATACCCTGCAACTATGAACTTCAGAAGTTTACAATACTTCTTTTTGATAGGGACTTGGTGTCATTATTGTTGCCAAGAAAGACAAAGCTGTATATAAGACATGATTTATTTACTACTTCATTACATGGAAATTTGCATCATATTGCATCTGCAACATGCTGGTTATTTGCACAAACACTAATACTCTTCTTGATTCTTGATTTCCTTCATGTGTCATTTCTGATTACATAGCTTTAAACAACCCTAGATAAGCACTACAATTTGAAAGGCTTTCCCCCTCCCTGTTAAGGCCCCCATCATCCTAATTCCTCCCTTAACCATGCCTACCCAGAAGTGAGTCCTACTGAATTCAGTGGGGCTTATTCCCAGGTCAGTAACACTGCAGCTCTAATATATTGCAGCTGACTTTCAGCAGAACACAAGGGTCTTTGTTGCTTGGGTCTGCTTGCTCTGGTCACCGAAGTGCTGCAATCGAGTCAGAAGGCCTGTTCCTCTATAAAAGTAGTGACCTCAGACTGGCTGCTGCTCCTGTGAGCATTTTGAAGTTGTAAGCCTTAGAGGTGAACCTTCTGAATGAATTTCTTGTACCACATGTAGGAGGTAGCTGCACACAAACCATACCTGCAAAGAAGGGAGAAAGCTGGTGTTAAGGTCAATCTGCAAAGGGCACACAATTATAGGGTCAGAAATGTATGCAAAGGGTTGCCATATCTTGAGCATAAAAAGAGGACAGCAAGCTGGAGAAAGGGGCATATGGGGCTGTGGCCACAGTTCAGGCTGGCAGCAGCCACAGAATGCAGTGTGCCTGCACTCCTCTCCTGGCTCAGGCTGGCAGCGGCTGCAGTGTAGAGAGCAAGTACCCCTGGATGGGCCTGTTTGCCCCCCAAAGAGAACATGTCTGGGAATTCCCAGACATGGCAACCCTACCCAAGGGTCATCTAGTGTAACCCCTGAAATGCATCACTGCTTTTATTCAGCACATTGATTTAGCCATTTAATAACCAATCCTTTCCCAAAAATTCAAAAGTGAGAACCAGAATCATGGAAACTGCAAAATATACATAAGTGCATTTAACTTATTTTGATAGTGGTCTTGATGAGAATCAGTTTTTTAAAAAAATCAGTTGGCAAAAAGTAACACATGCAGAATATTTACCACTTAGCATCATAATTTTTTTTATGTGCCACGCAGTACCACTCAAAAATGGTATATAGATAAAAATCAACAGGAATATCCCAAAGGTTGGGAACATGGATGAAACTAGGGCTGGGCAATACCTGATTTCAACATTGTGATATTTTCACCAGCTAAACATCACAATTGGGGCGTGGGTGGTGCTGTGGGTTAAACCACAGAGCCTAGGGCTGTCTGAAAGAATTTCACCGTCTGAAATAAGGATGGAGCTATAAAGAAGCATTAGCTGTCTCCACAGCTTTTCCTGCATCATGATTTTCAAATATAGCCCAGCTCTAGATAAAACCCCAAATGTTTTGTCACTTACCAGGTAATGATGTATTGCATGTGCTCATTGCGTAACGTCACCCTCGTCTGGCCTCCAATGGGTCCCCCTGGAACTGTGCTTTCTGTGGATGCAAGAGAGACAGCAGGGAGTCTGAACCGTATGCAATACGAGCCTTTAGAAAAGAAATTCATTCAAACACCAGGGGAAGCTTGCTTTTATGTACCAGTAATAAGTGAAAACCTATGTAGTCTGCTCTCAACTCCCATTCCCATTTCACTCTTCCTGCCAATGATACTGTACAGCTCTCCCATGCTCAGATTTTCTGTGTAACTCCCTTTCCGACTTCACCCCCTGTATAGCATAGCAAACCAACCCAACCAAATGGCTGCTCTACCCAATCCACACCTGCTCTGACATGTTGTTTAGTCGTTTACTCGTGTCCGACTCTTCGTGACCCCATGGGGGGTTTGACATAAGTGGTATTAAACTAAGTGGGACTCCATTCATTCGGATCCTGCCCCCTCCAGAGCAGGAGAAAACATGCTGCATCCATCTTTCATGTGATACCCCATTAGATAGTTGAAGGTGGCTACCCTATCTCTTCTCAGTCTCCTCTTTTCCAGGCTAAACATACCCAGCTCCCTCAACCATTCTTCTTAAGGCTAGGTTTCCAGATCCTTGATCATATTGGTTGCCCTCCTTTCCATATGTTCCAGCTTTTTAATATCCTTAAATTGTGGCACCCAGAACTGATCACAGTACTCCAGGTGTGGTCTGACTAAGGCAGAATAGAGCAGGACTATGGCACTATATTTCTGTTGATGCAGCCTAGAATAGCTTTAGCTTTCTTGCTGCTGCATCACACAGTTGACTCATGTTGAGGTTGTGGTCTAATAAGACCCCAAGATCCTTTTCACATGTACTGCTAGCAAGCCAGGTGTCCCCCCCCATCTTTTATTTGTGCAGCTGGTTTTTCCTGCCTAAGTGTAGAACCTCACACTTTGTCCCCACTAAAATTCATTCTTGCATGTATGTAGCTCTACTCACTACTCTATAATTTAGTATAGATATATTTCTTATATATTTTAAACGTGTAAAAAAAAAAACTAGTTAAAAATATTATTAATAGTGAACGAAACCAATAAAAAAGAGATGTCAAATTATGTGTTACTGTACTTACTAAATCTGTAGAGTGTTTTTCCTCCCAAAAACTCAATATACATGGATTCCACCCCACTACCTCTCATATTACTTTATTTATTTATTATGTAATATATTTATATCCTGCTAAGTTGGAATTCAAGGCGGCTTACAACATTTAAAAACATCAGTCATAGAATAAATAATAATAATAACAAACTGGTTAAAAACAATACTTAAAATACATCACAATATATCTAAAACCAGCAATTAAAATTTGAACTGACAGCAGCCCAGTCATCAGCATTGTCTGCACCTTAGTTTCCAAATGCATAAAGCCCTTTACTGCAAAAGTAAATTGATGCCTCCTTTCCTGAATAGAAGCAGGAGCCAAGTCACAAAGAAGAAACTTTGCTGATTGGAATCTCCTTCCCACAGCACTGCTGAGGAAGGAAGATTCCAATAAGTAAATAAATGTTCTTGTTCTCCTGATAAGATCCATGGGGCTTTAATGCACACACCATGCCTCTTGTTAGGCAGAGTAGAGACCCCAATACCATGCTGGGTTTCTATTCTGCCTAGCAAGAGGCACACAAGTGGATCTTATGGGGGAAACAGATTGGGCAGGCAGGAAATGGCCATTTACTTTGCAGTAAAGTGCTGCTTCCTGCCTGCTGGGTCTGCAAGCCCAGCTGGGCACTGCATTCTCATATATTAAAAGGTAAGGGGACCCCTGGTAAAGGGTCCAGTCGCTGACGACTCTGGGGTTGCGACGCTCATCTCACGTTATTGGCTGAGGAAGCCGGTGTACAGCTTCCGGGTCATGTGGCCAGCATGACTAAGACTTCTGGCGTAGCCAGAGAAGCACACGGAAACTCCGTTTACCTTCCCCCCGGAGCGGTTGCTATTTATCTACTTGCACTTCGTGCTTTCAAACTGCTAGGTTGGCAGGAGCAGGGACCGAGCAACGGGAGCTCACCCCGTCACGGGGATTTGAACCACCAACCTTCTGATCGGCAAGCCCAAGAGGCTCAGTGGTTTAACCCACAGCGGCACCCGTGTCCCGTACTCGATATATTACAGGGTGACAAAATACAAAACCTCGATCGTGATCTGGACTGGTAAGGCACAAAGTATCGATATACCGTGTTTCCCCTATTTTAAGATGTAGTCATTATATAAGCCATAGCAGGATTTCTAAGCAATTGCGCGATACAAGCCATACCCCGAAAATAAGACATACTGATAGACCCTTCACCCCGTAGCAATAACCCCCCCTCCCACCAGCCACACCCCTTAAAAATATCTCCCCATTTTGCTGTCGCTCCACAGACACGTATTTCCTTTAAAAGCTTGTAAAAATGCACTGAAGAGCCGTAGCTGCTGGCTGCCGAAGCCTCGTGATTTTCCCTCCATGTTTCTGATAACATTTTTTTAAATAAAAGGATTCGAAAATATTTTTTTTAGCCAAGCTGTGTAAGCTCTACCACTTGGTGAAGAGGAGAAAGGTGGGGTGGGGAGGAGATGAAGGCACGAGGAAGAAAAGAGGGGCGATTGAAGCCACTGCCTCGTGAATGCAGAGGCTGTTTTCCCTTTAAGGAAGAGAGCTCTGTGTGCGCGTCTCTGTCTCTCCACCCCCCCCCCCGCGTCTCTCTCTCTCTCTCTCACACACACACACAGAGCCCACCTCTCGCTTCCCTCCACCTTTCCCTTCCATTCTATGCGCCCACCCATGAGTTGCCTGTTGATTTCCTCTTGACGGCAGTCTCCTGTGTCTGATTGTTGTCTCCTTGCTTTTACCGAAGGTATAAAGCAGCCTTCCTTTCTACCTTATGCTTGCTTGTCTGTGGAGCTGCCCCTTTAAGGATTTGTAAGTAGTTTGGATCGCAGTCCTTGCCTTGGGGACTTTTTTTTAAATTAAGGACTTTTTCCGTCTTGCTGTTTGCGAGCACAAAAGTTAAACTGCCGGTCCTAGCTTCCTTTACCAACAAAATTTTAACTCACCTCGCTAGCTCAATTGCTTCTTAATTGCTACCATTTACCAAGTCAGCAATCTTAATTGCTGTTTAGCTGGCTTCTTTGTTCTCAGCAGGTAGCTTCTTTGCTATCAGTGATAGCACTACAAAGTGTTACATTGTTGGAACTTCAGACTGTTGGAACTTAAGTCTCGGGCAGCTGGCTAGTAGAGATCCTCATTTGCTTTTACGTATAGGCTACTGCTAGGACTGTATCACACAGATAGATTCCATTATACTGGTTTAGATTTAAGAAGCTCCAGTGTAGCAGATTGCTATTAAGTGAGTCCCCACATCAGAGGAGAGAGAGAGCAGCCCTTTGCGAACATCCCAGGGCTGGGGAGAGAGGGCTGGGCCAGGGACGCACACACCTCCCTTCCCTCAGACTCATAATAAAAATACCAGTAAGACATCCCACCAAAAATAAGCCACCCTGTGGTTTTTTGAGGAAAAAAATAAGACGGTGTCTTAAAAAAGGGGAAACACGGTATTACCCATCCCTACTTACCTTCACAGAGCTATGATTCAGAGTTCCCTGGGAAGAGGGATTGACTATTAAAACACTAGTAAGTGTAGCTCTGGGAGAGGAGGGGGAGGGACTCCTAACAACTCACAGCACTGTTAACAAACCACAGTTCCCAGAATTCTTTAAGGGAAGCTATGACCGTGTCAAGTGGTATGATACTGTTTTAAATGCAGATGGGGCCCAAAGTCAGGAGCCTGTTGCAGTCCACTCCTATCAAAAGCCAAGACTGCACAGCCAGGTCCTTGGGGAACTCACTGAAGTCTGCATCAAGGAAGATGGGCTCAGCTCCTGTCACTCTTGCCATGGCATCCAGGTCCCGGTAATGCCAGCGATTCCTTTCAATGTCGTTCTTTGGAACAAACGGCTTGCGGGTTTCCGACAGCCTCACCACCCCTGTGAGCTCAATTTCTTCTTGGATCTACAAGGAAGAGTCCAATAGCAGTTTCTGTCCTTTAAACAAAAGAACACAGTGCCTTATGATACATAATATGGCAGTTTCCATCCCTTGCTACCTACCTGTCCTTGCAACCTGGTCTCTGGCTTAAGTTTCTTTCTGGAGACAAACCCTCTGTTGACAAGGATTGTGATCCTGCAGGGTCAGGGGGAAAGGGAGAGAGGGAAGACAATAAACTCTGTAAGCGTGGAAGTATCCCAGCCCCCTAAAGCAGGAGTGGAAAATGTTTGGCGTGCCAGATCTTGGCTGAACTACAACTCCAGGTATCCCTGGCTGTTGGGAATGCTGGCTGGAGCTGATGGCAGTTGTAGTTCAGCAACATCTGGAGGGCCCACTTCTTCTGTAAGGCACCAAACATTGTAATTCTATGCCAGTCTACTCAGAAGCAAGCATCGTTTATTCAATTTGGCTTACTCACAAGTCCATTTGTATAAAACTTATTTTTGCTAGCCAGGTGGGAAGAGTTACGAACACAAACATCAACACTGCATTGTTGCAATTTGATTGGACTCTTGTTTGGATTCTGTTGTGAGTGCCCTACATATCTTTCATGTAACTTGGCTTTTGACTCCACAGCAATGCTTTTTCTCTCTCCTCTCTGTGCTCAGAGTAGATTCACTCACTTAGCTAACCACCCCATGCACCTTGGGGTAGGTTATAGGGCAGAAGACATCTGTTGGCCTTGAACAGGCACCCCCAACCTGTGGCCCTCCAGATGTTTTGGCCTACAACTCCCATGATCCCTAGCTAACAGAACCAGTGGTTAGGGATGATGGGAATTGTAGTCCAAAAGATCTGGAGGGTCGAAGGTTGAGGATGCCTGGCCTTGAACATGCAGAATTCTCTCTTGTTGTTTTCTGCAACAGACTAACATGGTCACGTGCCTGGAAAATTGACATTGTATGTTATGACGGTTCAGACATTGTTAGCAACGTGAGAGAAACCTATGCTAGAGGCAAAAATTAGACATATTAGTGAAATTACATACATTTAATTATTGGAGATATGCCTCTCTCCTATAATTAAAATAATGTAATTTCACTTACCGTATACTTTTGGAAAAGTTAAAAAACAAAAAACTAAAACAAATCTTCACAGGTATAAGTACATTCTGAAACAAGCTCTGACTACTTTTACAGAATCCAAAGAATGACTTAAATAAAAACAATGCAGAACATTTCAGGTCCTCATGGTTTTGAGGCAGAATTTGAATATATACAGACTGTATTTACTGAAGGGCCATGATCCTCTCTAATGTCACGATCCTACGCATGTCTGCTCAACCAAGTGCCCCAGATTTCAACAGGGATTGTTTGCCAGTAAGTGAGCACCGGGCAGCGGCCCAAATTGTCAGTCTGTTAATATATTTACCCAAGGTCTATGCAGTAAAAGGGTGTGATGACATTGGCACCACTCTCAGGATTGGACATCAGCTGGCCAGCATCCCTGGCTTCTTTCTCTGAATCAACCAATGAACGCGGAAGGATGTACAGCTCCTTGTCATGAATGAAATACCCTCGGACCTTGACAGGTCTGTATTCTAACTCCTTTAGCTCCAAGAAGCTGTCAAAGGACAAAAAAAGAATGTTTGAAAGAGAAGAGTTAGAAGAAGAGTTTGGATTTTATCAATACCCGAAGGAGTCTCAAAGCGGCTAACAATCTCCTTTCCCTTCCTCCCCCACAACAAACACTCTGTGAGGTGAGTGGGGCTGAGAGACTTCAGAGAAGTGTGACTAGCCCAAGGTCACCCAGCAGCTGCATGTGGAGGAGCGGAGGCACGAACCTGGTTCCCCAGATTACGAGTCTACCACTCTTAACCACTACACCACAATGGCTCAGCTGCAGCCCAGAGCTGCAGCCCAAGGCAAGGAACAGCTTCACCTGCTTAAATTCTGCAGAATATAAAAAGGGCTACTTTGTTTAAAGTGGCACGGGCACTTTGAAAAGCAGCACACACCCTCCACATGTTTAATTGGTTCCAAGCCAGTTCACATACTTACTCTGCTGGGAGTGGGATCGGTTCTGCTGCCACCTTGGCTTCCAGATCAGAGATCAACTTCAACTTCCATTTCCGCCGTTGAATCTGACATGGGCATAAGGGCTCTTAGGGGCCTTGAGGGCAACACCAGATGAACATTCGCCCTCCCCAGCACAAAATTTCCCTCCCACCATGGCAGGATAGCTCATCTAATAGAGAAGTATTTGCAATACGAAAAACTGAAGCTTTAGTTTCCTCCTCTAAAGCAAAACAAAATGCACATTTGAAGGAAAATGTGGGTTCCGCCTCTCAAATTCCCTAAATGCTTATTAGTTCTATTCAAATAAAAACTACTCCATGTCATCAGCCAATAGTAAAGGCCATGGGTTGAATTCCATTAAGTTAAACAGGGCAAACACAATGAAATTAATGTATATACAGTATGATAGAAATGCCTGTTAATATCAATCTTTGAGAATGACTAACTTTGGAAACAACTCACAGTAGAGGTTATTGCACTGGCTATGAGCTGTAACTGCAGCCATCTCTGAACACTGGCCCTGAATCAAGAGGCCACACAGAGCAAGCTTCAGATTCAGTGTTTGCATTTACCTGCCAAGTTCCAAGGCAAAATGCCGCTATGGGGATTAGGAGGAGGCCCCACCTGAGCACAGCATCCTCTCCAGATTTGGCAGAAGCAGCTGTGGAAATCCTGGACAAGGCAGGCCTCTGGGGAATCTCTGAGGAAAACGACAGAGGGATGGGTGGGGAGTGTTTGTGTCATCTGAGGAAGAGTCTGCAGAAGCTCTGTGCAGTACCTGGCTCATCACTACAATCAGATTCATTAATATCCAGCAATAACTTATATTTGTATTACCGGTAGTGATTCTTGAACATAGGTGTCAGCCTTATACTGAGTCAGGCCTTCATCCATCCAGCTCAGTACTGTCTACTCTGGCAGGCAGCAGCTCTCCTGGGTTTCAGGCAATGGGTCTCTCTCAGCCCTACCTGGAGATGCTGGGGCTTTTAGCATGCAAGGCAGGTGCTATGCAGCTGATCCATAGAACTTGCTATAGTTCTGACATAACAAACATGAGGAAAGTGCAGTTATGCCCTGACTGCCTCATTTTAGTAATCAGCTGGATATTTGTCTCAATCGCCTAGAGCCTGAGATGGCCCTGGAATATAAAAACCCACTTTGCTGGGCCAAGGAAGGAAGCGAGAATGCACCTAGATGCTCTCTTACCTACCTGGGTTTAAAAAATGGCAAGTGGCTGGAACCACCAATCTCCAATGTTTCCAACCTATACAGCCAGTAGCCAGAAGACATTAGGGCCATTGCCCAATCAGCCTCAGATGTGCCATTAGGCTCAGGAGCACAATACCTCAAGGATTGCCTCTCCCCATATGAACTGACCAGGACCCTGCAATCATCATCTGAGGCCCTTCTTTGTGTGCCTTTGGAGGTTGTCAGCACAAGAACAGGCATTTTCTGCGGTGGCTCCCCATTTGTGGAATGCTCTCCCCAGGGAGGCACGCCTGGCACCTTCATTACATATTGGAGTGGATGATCAGAATAATGTTTATATATAGCGGACAAAATGGAAAGTTCCTTTATTTTCTTTCTTTCTCTCTCTCTTTCTTTCTTTCTTCCTTTTTCTTTATCTCCTCTCTTTCTCTTGCCTTCTCCCCTCTATCCCTTCTCTATTCCTCCTTTCTGTTTTCTTCTTCTTTTTGGTCTGTGATTTTAGTTTTGATAAAAACATTTTAGTTTTGATAAAAAGATAACGGATAATATTCTTTGTATCCCTTTCCCCAAAGATTAATAAAAGTTTATTTTTATATGTATATAAAAATACTTATCTTTAGGTGCCAGGCGAAAACATTTCTCTATAACCAGGCCTTGGGGTGATTATGGTAACATTCTATGGCCTTTTAAATGTGTGTGGGGGAGGGGGGGTTATCGAGGTTTTTTTTGGCCTTGTTATGCTTTTTGTTCTAATTTGTATTTTTATGTTGTCAACTGCCCTGTAATATTTGCCTGAAGGAAGACATACAAAGTAAATAAATAAACAACCACCTGTTGAAGGGAAATATGACTTCTTGATAACAACAACTAAAATGAACATGGTTCTCAAAAGTCACAATAATAAATGAATAAACAGATATAATTAAAATATCTACTCAGAAGTCAGTCCCACTGAATTCCAGAAAACTTACTCCCAGGTAACTACATACAGGAGTGTAACCTGAATATAGAATACAGTTAGCAAATATGACCAGCTAAAGTAGAAGCTGATCTTCTTTGGCCCATGTGGATACCCTCCCCCGTGCAAATAAAATTAAGAAAACAGAAACCAGGCTCCAGCACACAAGCTTCTCCTAAGTCAACATATTATGAAGCATTAAGGGTTTTATTCACCTTTATGTGGTCGTAGCAGGCCAGACGGTGCTTTAAAATGGGTGCATCCAAACAACGTCCTTCCACCCACATAGTAAGGGAGCTAAAAGGAAAACAAAAGGTGCTAATTGAATTTCCCCCTTACATTATAGAAACATATAAGAAGCTGAATTCCGGGTGTCATTTCTGGAAAAGAGGAAATTGCAAAAGATGGACAATGATACCAGTGTTAAAAACCAGGAAAGAAACAGAAAAGGGAAGAAAAGAGGTAACTCTCTCTCTCATCCTTATCCATAGAAAGGTGGATGGCCTACCTCGCCTGGCTGTTGTGCAGGAAAATACACCCTAGTGCCTCAAAAGCACTCGGTTATGTTAAAAGAACTTCACAACATTATTACTTATTAGATTTGACCGGCACTACTCAAAGCAACTTACAACACATCTAAAGTGTAATAAATGGAATGAAATAACTCTCAAAATAGCCGCAGGAAGTGTTGATGCCAGACCAATGACAACTTAGCAATATCACCCACTGCAGTTCCCTTGTGCAAACCCCTTAGGAGAGGCTTTTGTCAAGGAATGGACACATCAGTCTACCCAAATTAATAACGAAGTTGACCTGTATCATCTTTGTGATTTTTAAAAGCAACGTTAGCAGGAGATGCTTCCACCCGCATGGCTGGGGACGAAGAATCGTGCCCGACCTGTTGAATTGCCACCTGCCAGGCTGCTGTGAAAGGCCCCGAAGGTAAACGGCAGCGCAGCCTTTATGCGGGAGCTGTCTTCGGAAAACATTGTCCCGGCAGGCATTTTAACTGAATTCTTATTTTTATGAGTTTCAACTCAATTTTCTATTTGCGGTTGCATCGAGGTTTTTTTATACAGACAGCCGGGATTCATCAGTATGAAAACGGCCAAAATAATAAAAAATGAAATCGAAATAAGAAAACAAAAAGGCTCCCACCTGGCCCACCTTCGCCCGCAAAGGCCCCCTCAGCACAAACTCGCCTAGCAACCGCAAAACCACGGCCATTTCCCACCCCCCACTCCTTTCACAGGCTTTTCCCCCCCACTTCTGCGTCACGCGACTTCCGCTCTCCCAAGGCCCCTTAGAGGCGAGTCTTACGAGGCACTTCCGGCACAGAACACACATGGAGCCCCTTCGCCACTTCTCTCCCCCTCTCTCCCCCCCTCTCTCTCACACACACACACACCAGCCTCACACCATCATTATCGTCATCATTATTAAAAAAGAGCATCTCCTCACGGACAAAGAAGTGCCTCAGGAGGGAAGGACGCCTCATAAGCAACACTCTCTTTCCGCCCCGCATATGGCGGCGATGAGGGCAGGAAACCCGAAGTTTAAGTAGGTGTCAGGCCTGCGTTCTCCCCGTTGGGAGCTGCGTGCGCTGAGTGTCCTGCCTCCTGGGGATAAGGTGGAGCGGGCACGTGCACACTTCTGTGTTATGAGAGCACGTGTGTGTGTGGTGTGTGGTGTGTGGTGTGTGTGTGTGTGTGTATGCCAGTTGGCCAGGTTATCATTTGAAAACTCAATGAAAGGATTCCAAATGTAAATAAAGTCATCTACGGCTCTTGTACTCTCTTGTCAATTTTGTTTCAGTAGCTAAGGCAATTGTCCATTCACTTGTTTCCAGTGAGAAACGTAAATGTTCCAGTCTCTTCCAATTCCGTGTCACCGAAAGGCGTGCTGCCACAAGAAGTGTTCAGTTATCTGTAGTAAAGGTTAAGGTGTTGTTATAAGAATTTTGAGGTCATATATATATATATATAATAATTGTTCATAAAACATGTACATGAATGTACAGTACAGGCACATGTCTGAAGCAGCACAGGAAGACAGACCTTTCTGACACCATTTTGACTCTCTCTCTGACCAGGTGTTCCTCTGCAAGGAAGAAGGGGGGTGGGGGGGAACCTTCTCATTGTCTCAGGAATTAAAGTGATAATCCCTGGCATCCTGATACCTGAGTGCCAGACAAAAGGGTGTGATTAACTTGGCTGGGAAACAGGGAAATGTAAATATCTCTCAATTTTGTTGATTAGGTTTTGGGGGCAGGGGGCAGGGTCCAGGATGCTCAGATTACTGCCACCAGACCTCCCCTTTCATGATGTACCTATGATGAATCTAGGGAGGGGGGGTCTTGGGCTACACCCCTTCTGTGACATATGGATGATGCTTCTGGAGGGTGGGCTGAAACCAATTTCAAATTTCTTTTTAAGGGCAAGACATCTTTGTTTGGGGTTCCTTCCTTGTTCTCCTGTGTGAGAGGAAGGACCCTGTTGCAACAGCGAAAATAAAGGCTTTGCTTCTCAAACTTCTCTGGTTGGCCTCTGTTATATTCTCCAACCGATGGAGAACCCAATAAGGGAATAAAGGCAGATTTTTGCCTATATCAGTGTTCTTCCCTGAAAGTGGTTAACAGTCCTAAACTTGGTGTGTGCACTGTACTTCTTCTCCTGTGGTGTGTCTTATTTATATGAACACCTTTTGCCAAAAAGGCTGTGCGTATCCTCTTGTCCACCCCATGTGGAAAATTGTACCAATTGTATCAGAACCTTGCCAATCCCAAGGTGAGAGTGATTTATTAATACAGGTGCATTTTAGTGGGGTCGGATGCCATCTATGTTCAGTAATAGCTTAAATGTATTCTCTCATACAGTATATGAGTTGAGAGCGATTCACCTTTTTTTTTTTTGCCAGCAGATTATTCCAATTCATCTCTTCAATTTCAATGCCTAAATCAGATTCCCACAACTGTTTTACAGGATCATATTGCCCAATGTTAATTTGTTGAGTATTTTGTAGGGTATAGATAAAAAAGGGTTTGTCTGTTTTATTGGGTCCAGAATTAATTTTCAAATGGTGTCAAGTATCTGGTGGCATGTGTTGAGAGGTTAAGTCTGACCATTGTATTCTATACCCTTAATTTTCTGGCTATTTGGAGTAGTTTTTGTTAACTATACCCTGAGCAGGGAGCAATTTCACATGGCAACCTCTTGTTCTTTAGTTCAGTGTTTCTCAACCTTTTTTGGGCCACGGCACACTTGTTCCGTCAAAAAAATCACGCGGCACACCACCATTAAAAGACGGGGCAAATCCTGGGGATTGGGAATGGGTGGGGGACTGAGGAATAGGGAGGATGAGGTTGGTGTACTTGCTGAGAGAGCCCTCGAGCACCGCCTCCGCCGTCCTGCCTGCCGCCAGCCCCCCCGCTCCCTCCTGGGCTGGCCGCGGCTGAGCTGGGGCTGCTGCTGCTGCCACCACCGCCGCCTCCCTCCGGCCTCCCCGCTGGTGTAGCCACCGCCGCCGCCGCTGCTCCTTGGCGGCCCGAGAGCCCTCCCCGGCTGGCGGAGGAGGACGGCGAGGAGCCCGCCGAGGTGGGGCGTCTGCTGCTGCGTCTGCTGCTGTTACTGCCACCGCTGGATGGGGCTGCTGCTGCTCCAGAGTCCCCGCCGCCCTGCGCTGCTGCCGCCGCTGCCTTCTCCATTGAGCGCGCGGGGAGAGCACGAGGAGGCGGCCTCGGCCATGAAGCGCTGCCTTGCTCAGGGAGCGAGCGCGAGGAGATGACGAAGAAACACCCTTCGCGCCCTCGCGCCCTCCAGACTGACCCGGCCGGCTTCCTTTCCGGCGGGTCAGCGCTGCCTATTGGCGGCCGCAAATCGCCCTTCTCGTTGCCTCACGTTGCGGCACAGCAGCCACTGTCTCGCGCCACAGTAGTGTGCCGCGGAACAGTGGTTGAGAAACGCTGCTTTAGTTGCTGCCTATGCCTGACCCACCCACTGAAACTCTCGTTCCTCCTCCTCTCTCTCTTGCTTCTTTCCCACCATGGCAGAAAGCTGGGGATTACGACTACGGGCAGTCTCTGATGGAGCAGCTGTGCAGACAGTTGAATGGGCAGCTCCAGGAGAAAGTCATTGACAGGCTTCCAGTCCTGCGCTTGACCACGCAGTACAGGATGCACCCCGAGATCTGCCTCTTCCCTTCTAACTACATCTATGACCGTGCCCTGAAAACTGATGGGTGCGTAGTCATCTTTTTGTTAATGATTATCCCACCTCAAGCCAACAGATGTTACAGAAGAAGAAAGTGGACGAATGAATGTGGACGAATGAACCTGAATGTGGATGAAGATTCCACTTTATCCTGGATTTTTCAGAACCCTGAAGTCCAGTGGTGCATCGGCTGTGCTCTCCAGATGCTGCTGGAGTCCAGCAGCCAGCAGCCCCAGCCAGAAGGGCCAGTGGTCAGGGATGGGGAAACTTGAACTTGCTCAGCTGAATGAGAATTCTGCACATGATCATAGGCATCCATCCTGACTCATTCTGGTAACCTGATTTGATACTTAAAAATAAACAAAAAAAACCCTTACTTTCTAACCATTTCTGAAATGTTACTGTTGAATTATGTGCTCTTTGATGCTTGTCTGGATTTTTATAGTGGCAAGTAGCTATATTTATGCTAAACTGCTGCTGCTGAGCTTTTTTTTAAAAAGTGAAATTCTCAGATCAGAGCTGGGAAACCTGTGTCCCTCTTGATGCTGCTGGACTCCCAACAGCCCGAGTCAGGATGGCCTATTGGGGGTGGGGGATACTGCCCAGCGCCACCTGGAGGGTCAAGGTTCCCCCATCCCTGTGGTGTACAAAAGTGCAGTAGGTGCAGTAGGCCTGGTCTGTCCATAATCTCCTTGCTGGATGAAGCCAAGGGTTCAGTTTATTCATTACGTTTATATCCCACCTTTTCCTCCAAGGAGTTCTCCCCCTCCTCATTTAATTTGCACAACCGCCCTGTGAGGTAGGCTGCGCCGAGAGGCAGTGACTGGCCCAAGGCTGCCCACTTTCATGGCTGAGCAGGGATTTGAAGCCTGGTCTCGCAGCTCCTAGTCCAACACTCCAGACACTACACCTCACTGCCTACAGATGCTTCTAGGAAACCCACAAGCTGGGCACCTCGTCTTCAGAAGTGGACTGCTTTTGCATGTGGAGATTGCACACTCCTTGCAGCCGCAGACAAGCCTCTCCTCAACTCACTATCTCCCCTACTCTCTGGAACACCTGGCCCCAGTGACCTTCATTCCTTCATCTCCACCACCCTCAGTGGCCGGAAGGCCTCCTATTCTTTTGAACAACAACCCTGATACTTCTTTGCTGACCCTTTATGTTTGGAATTCCCTCTCCAAGAACATTTGCTGTGCCATAACGCTCCTCATCTTCCTTCAAAAGTGATGTCGCTGGGGAGGCCTTTCATTTGAGGCCTTCCCTGCTGCTGAAGTACACTTGGGCCGTCATCTCTTGCTGGACTTGCCTGCACTTATTTCATAAAATAAAAACTTCCCTCCCTCTGTTGTTTCCCTGTTGTTAAAATGTACATTGTAGGGTCCCTGGGGCAGGGACCTCTCTTCTTGGATGATGAGAGTAGAGTGTATGTAGACTGATAGCTCATTACAATAATACCCCCCCCCCCAATCATTTATTTATGCAACAGCAGTGTGTGAAATACAGGATATATTCCCATTTTAGAGAAGGGCCAAGTGAGGTGCAACAGCCCACTCAGTGACTCTAGTGACCTCTCCAGTCTACATCTGCTGTTGTCTTTTGAGGTGTCAACTGGGGTGCCTCTGCTGGCAATTCTATGGCTTAGGTGCAATCCTTGTGGTGGTCAAGTGTGTGGACCATTGTCCACAAGTCACAGTTGTCTGTTAGAGCCCCCTGTTGGTCTCTGGCCACATTCTTGCAGCCACCTGTGATGCCCATAAGGGATTCAGGAGAGGAGAGGTTTGTGGTCCCACAATATTCTTTGCAGGGGGTGAGGGCAGGCCAAGGCCATGTGAGCTTCATCACTGCAGCTTCTTACTCCAGTGAACTTCCAATTCCTGGTGCTTCTCTGTTCTCTGTGAGGGAGCTTCCTCTGTATCTCACTGGGGGAGAGGAGAAATGGAGCACCAAACCCTTGTCCTCCCTGGTAGGCAAGGGGTTTGGTGCTCTGAGATGTGACCCGGCAGAATTGTTGGCCCCACGGAGTGCTGATGGGGTGAAATAGGGAAACAGGGCTGCACTTCTTTTCCTTTTCCTTTACAGGTTTGGACTTTTCCTGTTTTTTTTGAGAAGGAGAAAAAGGTCACAGTTGCGCTAATGGTGCCTTTCTGTTTTGCAAGTCACCTTTGAAATGAATAAAATATTCAGGCACAGTTTTGAAATATTAACGAGAGAGTTTTCACATGAATCACAACAAATAATATTAATCCGCCAATAGTTTGTGCTACAGAGGGTGTGTGTGTGTGTGGCTCAAGGTCTTGACCTAAAGCTGGTTCCCACCACCAGCCCACTTCCTTTCCACATGGGGGGGTGGGGGGGGTGGAAGGGGCTCTGTGCTTGGAAGCCACATGGTGGGGGGGAGCAGGGAGTGAAAATTGCAAAAGCAGATCATGGACTGGCTTCTAAGATTTATGCCCCAAGCTTCTCACTTTGCTCTCAAATGATGCCCAATAAAGGAGGCACCCAAGGAACAAGTAAATTAAATGATAATTAAAGCTATCAATAAACAACCATTCTGTATGTTTTAAATTATAATCTTAAAAGGTATTTCATAAAGAACCTATGGGGGAGGCAGAGAGAAGCTAAAATATTGCAAAGCAAGGGGAAAAAACCATGTATAAATGAGTATCAGTAATAAATATTCACCACTAACAAAATTGATCAAAATCTGGGCCTCCAATAAAAAAATGTAAAGCAGAAACATGGCAGCAGGGGCTTGTCTCTACTCAGAGGAGGCCCATTGAAATTATACATAGACATGGAAACCTTGGTAGGAATGCCTGCAACCTTTTAGTAATGCACTTACGAATGCATTTCTAATGCCCTTGAAACTTCAACAGGGATTTAGTTAACCCCACTGTGGTCAGCTAGGAGGACACAGGGGGCACTGCCCATTCTGAGCCAGCTTCACCTGTGGATTGTTTTGCCTTCTCCAGCGTCTGAATGTCACCCTCACCCGAGCCAAGTTCAGCCTCTTCATCCTTGGACACCTGCAGACGCTCATGGTACGTGGAAAAAGGCATATACTCTGTTTCGGGATATATATGTCAGCCCTCCTTGTAGAGAAAAGTGGGACTTGGAGGGCCAGTGATGGTGCCCTGGCACTGTGTGGGGCTTGACCCAAGCCTCCCATTGCCCCCCAAAGCTATAAATCAAGCCTACTTCATAGGGTTCGTTTGAGGAGCAGGGTGCCAACAGGCCCAGTACGCTGTATTTATAGGTGGTGTCATTTGTCTGCCCTTGAAAAGGGGGATTTGCTGCTCCGGCTGTGGCAGGTGAGAATTGCAGTTCAAAACTTTGGGAGGGATCCAGGCTGGCCAAAGGTGTTGTAGACAATTAAATCTTTTGAATCTGCAGGGTTGGGGAAAATGTTGGGCCACATTCATTCATTCATTTATTGAATTTAGGTCCAGCCCTCAAGAGCCCAGGATGGTAAACATATCACACACAAAACAATGGTTTTGAAAGCCTTCTAAGAAGAGCTACAGATCTAAACCTCTTTGGAAAAGGCATTCTCTCATCCTGTATCCAGTTTTCCTTCAGCCACCGAACGCTGAAGGTTTTCAAACTGGTTTTCAAACTGCTCCTGAAAGGCAATAATGAGTGAGACAGGCGCAGCTCCCCAGGGAGGGGGTAACCACAAAGAGGGAGCCACCACTGAGAAGGCCCTGTTGGGGAGGGGGTCAGTGCCATTTCAATTTTGCCCCTGCTTGTGGGCGCCCAGAGGAACCTGAAACTTGGATTTCATAGATTGTAAACTTACATTACATTTAGTATGGTATTCCAGAGGCCAGAGCTAAGGAAGCTGTGGGTTGCTGGACTACAACTCCCATCACTCCAGACCATTGACCACTGTGGTTTTTCATGCAAGGCCAAGCATTTCTGGGAGGAGGCCGGAAGGTTGATTGTGAGATGCTGTAAGGGCCAGGGCTCCTGCAGCCCTCCAGATGTGTGACAGACAGCAGCCCCACTGGCCTGGCCATTGGTCAAGGGTGGTGAGAGATGGAGTTCAGCAACTTCTGCAGGGCCCCAAAAGTTCCCCACTCCTTCCTCTGTGCTAGAATGCCAGCTGTGTGCAGGGGAGCGTTGATTCCAAGCAGAGAAAGGAATGCCATCCTCTGCCATGCCTGTTGCCTCTGTCCCATCAGATTCCTGTCCTCCCAGCTTTCTTCTGGGAAGGCGCTTGGGCTGGGAGTGAGCCCAGTCGGGGGATAAAGCAAGTGGCATGGGGGACTCCCCTCTTTCCGTCCTGCCATTTTCCTGCATGAGGTCACAATTACTCCCATGTGGGTGCAAAGTCTTCATATGGTCCTTTTTCCCCAGCCTTGTAGCGTAATGACTTTGCCACTAGAGGGCCTCCAATCCAGGTTTGTCCATTGGAAGGCCTGGCAATGATGGTTTGCTCCTGTACAGTTCAGAGTTGCGAATGAATTCCTGTTAAACACTCGTTTCCCTGCTGCTGCTGCTGCTTGTTTTGTAACTGCAGTGAGGAGGGAAGGATCCTTATAGCCTGAGTACGGGCATATTGGAGGGATCCTCTGTTGTGTGTTCAGTGGGTGCAATCCAGAGGAAGTTTGTCCTCATTTCTCCTGACACCCATTATTAGTGGTCTCTAGTATTTTAGATTAATTCAGCCAGCCTTAGACAAAGGGTGAAGAACTCCTTTCAAGCTAGGGCCCCCATTTTCCCCCAGCTGAAAGCTCTTGAGAGGTGCAGTCCAAAAGCAGGGGAAGCCCAAGACCCACACAGTCAGACTCTCACTTTCCTGCAGCGCAGCAGAGAATCAATAAATTGCCACCAACCCTTGCAAGTCTCCTGTCCTAATAATTCATTGGTTGCTGTTGTTTAATCCCTTTGGAGTAAAATTAAAATTGGAATGCATTGATTCAAGATGCTCAGAAAAGAGGTTCCTTCATCAAGACCTCAAATGCCACGTCAACAGTATTCCTTGCTTTGCATGTAGTGCTAGTAAAAAAAGGGTAAAGGGACCCCTGACCACTAGGTCCAGTCGTTACCGACTCTGGGGTTGTGGCGCTCATCTCGCGTTATTGGCCGAGGGAGCTAATGTACAGCTTCCAGGTCATGTGGCCAGCATGACAAAGCCGCTTCTGGCGAGTGAGAGCAGCACACAGAAATGCCGTTTACCTTCCTGCTGTAGCGGTACCTATTTATCTACTTGCACTCTGACGTGCTTTCAAACTGCTAGGTTGGAAGAAGCTGGGACCGAGCAATGGGAGCTCACCCCTTCGCAGGGATTCGAACCACAACCTTCTGATTGGCAAGCCCTAGGCTCGGCTCTGTGGTTTAACCCACAGCGCCACCCGCTGTCCCTGCATGTTGTGCTAATAAGTCCCTGAAGCCCATGCCAGTACAGCAGAGGCCGGAGAAAGCCATGTGAGGGCCGGTGAGTGTGGCAGCCAAGTCACATGAAGCTCCTGGGCAATGTTCTGCCAAGCGATGGAGGACAACACAGTAATAAAAGCATGGTAACCTTTTCTTTTGGGGGTGGGTGGGAATAGAACCCGCAAGCCACGAAATAAAAGTTGTTTTCACAGTATGTTTTGCTCTTTCTGAATGTTTTTCTTATAACAGTGTGTTTTCTGGCAGGGTGGTGTTGAGCTCCGAGATGATTCTTAATAGGCAGCCGTTTGCTTCATACACTCTTGTGTCCACCTTGTGTAGCAGCCTCTGCGGCCTTATGGCTGGTGGGTGTGCTGTCATTGGCTCCTGCACAGTATTCTTGCAGTTGAGGCCAGGAAATCTCGCCCCTTTCCTCTTTTACAATGCACGCTGTTCAGAGTGGGCTCTCAATCCTGGGCTGAGCTTTTTATTCATCTGTAGGGTACTTGAATAGGATTATAGCTATTTAAATTCTGCCAGTCAATACTCACTTTTAAAAGGGTTAAATAAAAAAATTCCTTCAGTAGCACCTTAAAGACCAACTAAGTTTATATTTTGGTATGAGCTTTCGTGTGCATGCACACTTCTTCAGTATCTGCACACGAAAGCTCATACCAAAATATAAACTTAGTTGGTCTTTAAGGTGCTACTGAAGGAATTTTTTTTATTTTGCTTCGACTCGGACCAACACGGCTACCTACCTGTTTTTAAAAGGGTTGGAAGATTTAGAGCTACAGTTCTTGAAATTTGCTCACAGACCATAATCTTGATTACTTACTTTTAAAGGGTCCCCATTTTCTCCTTTGCCTGTGTGCTTTGAGTTTCTCCCAACTTTCCACCATCTCATTAAAATGTATTTTGGCCCAAGGTAAGCTATCTATACTTTATTTACATATATATGTAGATTTGCCTGGTTTCTCTTAGCTCTGAATACTCTTAACTTGCAGCTAAATATGGGGACTGATTCTATTGAAAAAGATCATTTGGTTGTATCCATGTAAGTTATACCTGAGTAAACCTATTGAAAACAATGGATCTACTCTGAGTAGGGCTAGGATTGGAGAAATCTCATTATGTCTGTGATGTGGTGAAGGCTTCTCCTGTGGTATTTTGATCTATGATGACATATTCACACACATGACTTCTGGATGCTGTGGAAGTCCAAGGGATGGGTGTGAACCAGCCATCAGTTATCTTGCTCCATGCCAGTTGAATGGCTTTCACTGGGACTCTTCTTGGAATAAGTTGTCTGGGGAGTTTGACTTAAAACTCATCTCAAGCAAGGAAGGGGATGGGGGGGGGAAAAGAAAAGACGAATCCTGGAATTTTATACAAAATGAATTGGGCAGCTTTCTCCCAGAGTCTGAGGAACTGCTTGGTGTGTGAGTGTGTGTCCCCATTCCTGTAACTATTGCAAATATATTTTGAGAATGCTCCTTACGGATCTTGAAGCAGATGTTCTGCAGAACCTTCCTCCTCCCATACTCCAGGTGTGAAGTTCCTTTGTTACTGCTAATGCAAATGCTGGTGTGAGAGAAAGAGTGTGATATGAACCTTTAGTTTGCTAAGTTCAGGTGTACCTTCTAGCTGCCCATGGCATGAATTCTCCTTTCCTGTGAGCTGTGGCTCTTGTGCTCTGAAGGCCTTGGGCAAGGAGTCGCCAAAGTGCATTTTCATCCTAATGTTTAAAACGTGATTTGACAAACCCTCAGCAGCTGCTTGGAAAGGCACCTTTTACTTACTTGCCTTTTAAGGCTGCTTTCAGGGGGGTTGTGGCCTCCAACCACAGTTCCTAGCCCTGTCTGAGGTGAACCAGAGGTTACTGCACATAGGTCTAGCATAGCATCGACCCACCTTGCACATAACGCTAAGCTTGGCAATGGATTCCTGGAGAGAAGATTGCACTCACTTTGCTTGTCATGTGCTTCTGCTGCAAGCTAAACCATGGTTCCTTCCCCCCTCCAGGCAAGCCATGAGGTCTAACAAAGCTTTGTCCTTGAGGTTCACAGGCATAGTCCGCCCCCATGCTTTTTTTTTTTTTAAAAAAAAACACTTCCAAAAATTTTAAGGGGTCAAGTCTCCTGACATGAACTGAGACGCAATCAGTTGGAAAGGGAGAATAAAATCCAGAATGGTGGATTAACTGGTGTGCTTGACCTCGTACATAGAAGGTAGCCAATATGGTGTTGTACTACAATGTTTTTGGGTGTAGCCTACAGCACTGGAGGCCACCAAAGAGGATTAAAACTCTAAGCAAGAACACTCCTCCCAATGTCTTGTTGCTCATCTTTCCCTCCCCTACCATAGGAACACAAGTAGGACCAGATTTGCTTTTGATGTTGCGTGTCCTTGGGCTACCAGTATAAAAATAATTAGGGGGAAATTGCAGAAATGCATTCTGCTATATGAGTCTTGAAAAGAAACCCGTGTGTTCATTCCCAACAGCCCGCCAGCGGTTGTGCGTAAGTCTTTGGTGTCATGAAAATGCAACAAGACTTTCATCTGCTTCTGTTTCTTTCTTTTTTTGTTAAGGCTCTTATCAGTAAATTAACAGAGTGTGTGGGAAGGTGGGAAAAAACTGAGACAGGGCAGCAGTTATTAGGTTGCTTTACTGTAGTAGAGGATTATTACACCATAACACTTATGGTAAGATGTGTCTCTAGAGGCTGCGGTGGTTCATCTTTTTCTTTGTCTTTTTCTTCTTCTTCTTCTTCTCTCTCTCTTTAGAACATTTATAATCCAAACAAAAATAATTCTCTACCAAAATAAAACGTATTTGAGAACCGTAAACTATACGGTGAAGCCTGGATAACACACATTACACTTTTTGTCGCGATACAGAGCAGCCTTGTTCAGTTCTGGTCTTGAGTGCGAGAAAGGGGTGGTGGGGTGGGAATCAAAGACTCACAACCAACGGAATAAAAACTGAAAAAGTACAAAAACTTAATAAATTCAGCAACTTGATTTGTAGGCAACGATATAATTCTAGGCCTGGGCTGGAGCAGGCTGACGATGCAAGGTGGGTACAATCTTGCAGATTCCCTGCCCCGCAGCCTGGACTTTCTATAGCTGCCAGTCTCTGTTCGGAGGGCTACTTCCAAAACAATAACAGTAAGGAGGAAAGGAAAAGGGACAGAGGAGAACAGAGCCAAGCAACTAAGCGCCAGAGGTTTGTGGCATGGTTTTGTTTTTGTTTGGCAGATTCCTCCTGTGCAAAGTGGAACAGGGGCCGCAAGGTCACCCTTGAACAGAAAGAGGAAGCGAGGCAAGTCTTTTGCCAGTGCCACTGCCACCACCCCAGAGTTGTGGCACCTTGCTTCTTCCCAATGATAAGAGTCAGTTCTGCCTCTGAAATGTTGCAGCTGCCTCCAGCCGGGGTCCTCAGCTACTTGGGCAGAAGGGGGAGAGTACAGTCCCTTGGGCGCCTTCTGCTTCTCTCCCCCCTTCCCTGTTTGATGGAGGAAAGAGAGGCTGGTGGTGGGGAGAGAGAGAGAGAGAGAGACAACCCCCTGCTCCCTTAACTTGTGAGCACCCTCCCTGCTTCCCTTCCCCTCTTGTCCTTCCATGAGGCATTTCCCCCCCTCCCCCTGGTTTCCTGGGCTTCAAAGGTCCAAAAAGTGTTGCAGCTGCAGCCCCAGCACGCTGATGAGGAAGGCCGAGAGGTTGAGGTACGTGCTTGAGGCCGAGTCACATTCCTTGTTTTCTCCCTCACATTTGGATTGCTCACAGAGGACACCCCTGAAGTTGGGTGGGCAAAGACAGCGCTGGTTGTCATAACAAGTGCCCCCATTCTGGCAAATCAACAGCTCCTCGTCGCACACATTAGCTGTGGAAAGAGAGGCAGGGAGAGTGGCTGAACTCTGTCCATGTGGGGGAACCCCTTTGGCTCCTCCCCACTTTCTTGAAACCCTACACAAACCATAACTCTGGACGAAGTTGGTCAGGGATTATAGACGTTATGCGACTCTTAATGCCTGCTAGCCCCTGATGGTTGCCCATCCTTCCTGGGCACTGCTGTCGACTTTCCCTTTTTTTGCAGGAAATTCCCTTATTCAGCGCACTTACTTTCATATACGGGAGCTGACAGCCCCATAGGATTTCTTATCTTTAAATCCGGGGGTTGACAGCTATGTATCCTGGGACTGGGGCAGGAGTCTCATTGTCATGATCATCATTATCACCACTGTTAATACATTCATATTCCCCCTCTCCTCCAAGGTTCTTAAGGTGCTGTACATGGTTCTTTTCCTGCTGTATTTTATCCTCATTAACAACACTGGGAGGTAGGTTAGGCAGAGAGACTGTGACTAGCTCAGGGTCATTCTGAGCTTCACAGTTGAGTAGGGATTTGTGCCCTGGGCTCCAAAGTCCTAGTCCGACACTCTCACCACCACACCCATCATTCCTGGTCAAATGCCTTTTCCAGTCTGATCTGGAGGCAAGAGAATGGTGGCGCCAGGGCAGAACCTTGGGGCGAAAGGCCGGGGCCTCACTTAGCAGAAGGAGCAGGAAGGTCCCTAGCGTTTTTAAACTGAAATGCAGCACCCTCTGGAAGGCTTTCCCTTTTCCCTGACTATACTGCTGGGGCTCGTGAGTTTTCTTCTGCCTGTTCCACATGCAAAGCACGCGCTCTATCTCTGAGCTATGGTTCATCCTCATAGCTGTAATTGGACTCCAACTTCCATCACCCTCAGCACTGGTTGTGCTAGCAGGGGCAGATAGGAGTTGGAAGTCTAGCAACATTAGGAGGGCTACAGGTTTGCCAGCCTTGCTGTAGCTCCTGCATGTCTTGCCTTTTCTGCTGCTTTGTGTGTCTGTTAACTGGACTATCTCTCCCACTGTGGCAGCAGCTCCCTAACATCTCACACCCTTCCCACATCTGCTACCCAGAATTGGAGCTGCTAGGAATTGATGTTGGGAACTTCTGCACATCCATTTGGCATGTGGAAGACCCCAGGTTCAATACCCAGCATCTCCAGGTAGGGCTAGAAGAGAAACTCTGCCTGAAACCCTGGGGAGCTGTAGCCAGGCAATGTAGAGGATACTGGGCTATTTGGAACAGTGGCCTGACACAGAATAAGTCAGCTTCTTATCATTATATTCCTCAAGGGCCAGAGCTCAGTGTACCTTTGCTGCATGCAGATGGTGTCAAGTTACAATCCCTTACATGTCCAGGGGGTGGGGTGGAATATACCCCTGTTCAAAACGCTGGAGACTTACTGTCAGTCCGTGTAGACCAGAGGTTTTCAACCTGTGTGCCTCGGCGCTCTTGAGTGACTTGATGTTTGGTTAGGGGTGCCGCAGGAGGGCCCTCCTTCTCTCTCTCTCTCCCTTTCACATCAGCCGTCCTTCCTGCATATCTGCAATCTCTCTCTATCTCTCTGTCTCTCTCCCCAGCCCGGCCTGACTCCTGCTCTGCTCCAGCCAGGAGGAATTCAGTTATGGAGCATCCTATGCAAAGTGGGAAGTTTGCCTTATTTACTGCTCTGGTGCTTGCCTTCTACTTACAAGGAAATACCAACTGTACATGCAAGCACCTAGATGGCTAAAGTCGTGTGTGTGTGAGTGTTGGGGGTGAACGAGAGAAGGGTGCCATTTGTGGAAAGGGTTCTTTATTCCCTGCTCTGGAAAAATTGTAGTTTTCATCCCTACTAATTGCAAGTAAGTCCCAACTGTGTGTGTGTGTGTGTGTGTGTGTGTGTGTGTGTGTGTTATCACAATGATATCCATCTGCTTTACAAGGAGTGTATGTGGTTCTTTCCCCCTACCTTCCCCTTCTAGCTGCAGAACCCTGCAAGGTAGGCCAGGTTGAAAAGCAGTGACTGGCCCCCAAGGTCACACCCAGTGGAGGATTTGAAACCCTGAAGTTGCCCCAGCCCCTCTGGAAGGTTTGATCATTATTCCTTTCCTTCAGTTTTTGTAGCTCTTCAAAATGGGGCAACCAGAGCTCTTTGCTTGATTGCAAAGCCACATATTTAGACAGAGATGGAGGCATCTGTAACACATTTAATTTACTCCAGAGCCTTTACTTGGATAATATTAGCAGCAACCCAAAAGCCACAAAGTTTGGTCCTCTCCAGGGTCATCTCAGGACAGAAATAAAAGTCTCCCCAACCCGGCTCCAATTTATTTGCGGCCATTACTTGCATGCTGCCCAACAAAAGATCTTGCAATGAATGAAAAAAAAAAGGATTAAAAATAAGATATAAAACTGTGAAATCAAAGCATGTGTCAACACTGATGGCATTCTTCTATGACTGCCAGTAATTATGGCCAACTGATGTCTGTTTTGGCCTGAAGTTGCCTGCTATTTTATTCTTTCTGCTTCCAGATTTTCTTACACCTAGGTCCCATGCTTAAATTCGCAATGCAGCAATATGGAAAGGAGAGAAACCAGAATGGACTTCCAGGGCAGCTAGCAGGCAAGCAAGCCAACTCTTCCATCAGGGGAGGGGGACGGGACTGTGAGGGATTTTAAAATGGCAGTGACTGTACCACATCCTTGTTCCCTCCAGGAGTTATGGGTGTGTGTGTGTGTGTGTGTGTGTGTGTGTGTGTGTGTGTAGGGTGCCCACAGCACAAAAATAGGCTCTCCCCATTGTGAGCGATGCTGAAGGTCACCGTCCGAGATGGGTACAAGGGGCCATTCAGGTACTCCATTGATGATTCCTCAGGAATAGCTGCGCCAGGCTGTTCATGAAGTGGCTCTTTTGTCTTCTATCCTAATTAATTTGGATTGTAAAACTACAAAGATGAACTGATGGCACCAACCCATTGAAAATGGTGAACAACAAGCTGTAAACAAATCTCTGTGCTGGGTCTAAAGAACTTTAAGTAAAGTAACATCTTGCTGCGGTGAGTAACGGGGTGGCAAATGATGCAGGAAGATTTTCTCTAAGAACAGTTGGTAAGACCATCTTCACCCCAATTTCTCTTGTGGATCACAATTATACCGAAAGGAGCTCAATTATTAAAACGGAATGTATGCTGATTTAAGATGAATTACAATAACACTGGGTTGCTGAAGAAAGGAGTGGTTCGAAGGACATGAACTAATAATTATATAAAGAGCTGTTTTTATCATGATTATTTTCAATTAATAATTGTAGTGAAAGGACTCTGTTGGATACAATATAAATACTTGAGTTTGGTGCAATGAGTCCACAGGGATCCTTTGTTGTGTTCCAAAGATTTGGGGATTGGGATCATGGGAAAAGAGCATTGTGCAATGTAAATAGACACACATCTTAGAAAATATATGTAATACTACCGTCTTGTGGTGAAATAAGGTCATGCATGACAAGAGAAGATCAGGGTGGAAAAGCAATAAATATTTTTGAGGGTATACTACCATCTGGTGGTAAAACAGGTATATGACAGATACAAGGTCGAAAATAGCAAAGGGTGGTGGCAGGAAAGCGTCACTGCCAGCTGAAGGTGATTCCAGTGAGATTTTGATGGGAGTTCATTTACCTCTAGAACAAAATACTTTAGCATTGACTGAGTTATCGAAGAACATTAAAGATTGTGCCAGTGACATTAGAGACTTGGTTAAAAGGACAACATCGCTGGAAGGGTCAGTTTTTTAAAAAACTTTCTGGAGAGAGCCAAGATACAAAAAGATGCATAGGAGAAGTTCAAGGTCAGGTGTCAGCTCTCCAGGCTGAGAAAGAAACCTTAGAGTACAAGATTGCAGTCTTGGAGACGTATCAAGAAGAATTTTTTTCTTTTCTCTTTTTCTTTTAGATTTAGAGGTTTCCTGGAGCTTCGGGAAGAAGAATTTAAGGAAAGGAAAGGATTTTGCGTCTTTTTTACAACTACCACCAGAGATGATGGAGAATTTGATAGACAGAGATTATAGAATTAAATAATCATATGTGAGAGCTATGGGACTGTTTGGTGCAATTTACTTCAAGAGCATTGAGATATAAAATTCTACAAACTCATTTTCAAAACCATCTAAAAATAGGTGTTCAGAGGATTAGAATTCTCAAGGAAATCCTATCAAGGATCCTAAACAAAAGAAAGGAACACAGAATTTTGGTTGAGGCATTGAAGAAACAGAAGGTACCATTTAGATGGGAATACGCAGGGGGATTGAGTTTTACTTACAAAGCTAAGAGATAAAGATGTGCAGGTTTGCAAAAACCGCAAGATTTCTGGAAGAAGAAACAGAAGTAGAACAACTGGACAAGTTGGAGGAAGAACAGCAAGATACAAATGAGCCACACAATTCTATGAGAAAAGGACTTTAAAATTTCAAAATAATGGCTTATAAATTAGTATCATGGAATGCAAATGGACTCAATAGTAACATTAAAATACACGATTGCTCATGTATTGTTAAAACAAAAACTGAATATAATTTGTCTGCAAGAGAACATATCAAAAGGACTCCTAGAAAAAATTTAATAAATAAAAAATAGGTCAAGAATCTATTACATTGAGATGAAAGATATAATAATAATAATAATAATAATAATAATAATAATAATAATAATATTATTTATACCCCATCCATTTGGCTGGGTTTCCCCAGCCACTCTGGGCAGCTTCCAACAGAATATTAAACAGAATAAAACTTCAAGCATTAAAAACTTCCCTAAACAGGGCTGCCTTTAACCGCAGAAAGGAGGGGGAGGAAGTTGAAGGAAATGAAGATTGTTTTTGTATACATCTGTATTTTTTTGTTAAAATGAATGTAAAATGAGAAAATTATATATGTGTGTGTGTGTGTGTGTGTGTGTGTGTGTGTGTGTGTGTATGTATGAATGAATTTATTGCATTGGAGAAAACAAAAAAGATAGGCGTGGTGTTACAGTATATGTGAATCCAAAATTGGAACCAAAACAAGTTTTTAAAGATGAAGAAGGGAGTATAATAGATGTGGAAATTACAATAGTGGGACGTAAAATCATGTTGATGGAACTTTATGCACCAAATGAGAAAAAAGAATTTTATACAAAGCTGGACGATCTACTCTTTGAAAAATACGATGGAAATGTCATATTGCTGGGAGATTTAACTGAGTGGTTTCAGGGGATATGCACAGAGCAACTACATTCAATGTGGTTTCAGTGGTTAAGTTACCAAAGGTGTTTTTTGAGATGGTACAAAAAATGGATCTTTAAATTCCCATTGGTTAAAGATTTCACACATCATTCAGCCAGCAAATAGAGCCTCGAAAAAATAGACATGCTATTGGCATCAAAACCCATAGTGTCTGGTTTTAAGAAAACTGAAATACAGCCAAGAACTTTATCAGACCATAATTTGATATTTGCTATTACCAAAGGCCAATGAAATACTCCTTTTAGAAGGATGCTGAATGACTGCTTGCTAAGAAAGACTGAGATAAAGCAAAAGAGATTTACATGTATGACCGACTTCTTTGAGTTAAATTTAGGGGAAAGTACGGATTTAAATACAGTATGGGATGCTGGGAATGTGGTTGTCAGAGGCTTCTTATCAAAGTGCTTATCAAAAAAGGTGCAAGATCAAAATATGTAAGACATTTTCTTTTAGGGATTGTTCATCTTTTAGAAATTGTTCATGTATGCGACCACAGCTGCCCAAATTTTGTTAGCCCAGAGATGGAAAGAAGATACAGTTCCGACCAAGGAAGAGTGGCAGATAAAATCAATGAACTATGCTGTCAAAGGGGATTTGATGCTTGTATTTTGCTTTTTTTGTGTTCTTGTTTGTAAAATTGAAAATGCAAAAATAAAATTCAAAAAAAAATATTTAAGGCATATTACAAGAAATAGCAAATTGTGAAAAGTATTTAATTGATAAACCTAGTGATAATAAACTGATACAAATGATAAGACTGTTATAAACCCAGCTATCGGTGTTACTAAAGCAAGAGATGAAACAAAAGCTGAAATGTTTGAAGTAGAAGCATTTCGAATTTGCTAACATGCCAGGAAGGCTGCTGGTCTGGCAATTGAAAAAGAGAGAGGAAATTGAATGTGATAAACTGTCTATAGATAGAGGAATAACATATAATGAAAAACTAATAAAGATGGTTTTAAAATATCATTCAATGTTATATCAAGATGGTAAAGAGGACCTAGATGCAATGGGCAGATATTTGGAAGAAAGGAAGTTACCAACCTTGACAAAAGAACAAAGGGATGTATTGAATCTACCTACCGGTATTTCAGCAATGGAAATGAATCAAGCAATAAATGATCCAAAGACTAATAACTGCTTGTTATTATAAAGGTTTTGAGGCTGTTTAGCCCAACCTTTACAAATGGATATGAACAATATTATGTTGCAAGGGAAAATGCCTGACCCCTGAACGCTAATATTAAGTTGATAGCAAAGCAAGATCAGGATCCAACCCAGGTTAAGAACTATAAATCAATTGTGATTATAAATTGTTTGCAGTAATATTAGCTAGAAGACTTAAATTAGTCTTAAAGGACTAGATTCATGAAGATCAAGCTGGATTTCTCTCGACAAGACAAATAAAAGACAATTAGAATTGTATTAAATGCTATAGAATATTTTGAAAAGAGAAAAGATAAGCAATTGGCAATGATTTTCTAGATGCAGAGAAAGTGTTTGATAAAGTTTCTTGGAGTTTTATGGGGAAAATTCACTGCTTGCTATGCTTTAAAAGAGAATTATATCAAAATGATGGATGGTATTTAACACCTGATAAATTATCTAAAATGTATAAGAGGGTTTTGAATAACTGCTGGAAGTATAAACAAGCAGACAGTCCTTTTTTCCATATGTGGTGGACGTAAAAAAGCTAGGGTATTTGGGGAAATATATGATGAGATAAAAAGGACTGTTTAAGCTGAGTATACCACAAAAACCCGAATCTATTCTGCTAGGGATTATAGGGACAGAAATTCGAAAAAGGATGGTTAAGTTGTTTATGTACAGCAGCTACGGTAGGATACTCTATGGCAGGCATGTCCAAAGTCTGTTTTCAGGGGTTTAAACCGGCCTGCCGGTCAGTTTATCTCCTGGAGTAAAAAAAGCTCAACAACTTCAATCCTAATTTGGATACCTATGCTCAGAAGTGGAAAGAGAAAGACATTCCCACTAAAGAAGAATGAATAAGTAAAGTAATGGACTATGTTGAATCAGCAAAGCTAACAGCTAAAATAAGATAATTGAATGATCACTGGTTGTTGTTGTTTTTTAAGAATGGAAGTCCTTTTCAGATTATTTGAATAAATATTAAAATATGAAGAATCTGCAACCATGTTTCAAACTATGAGCAATGAAAAAAAATGAGATTATTGTGTTATGATTATGATAAAAAAGAGTAAAGATAGGGTGCAGCAAAGCAGGGGGGAGGGGATGAGAATAACATCACAGAAAAAGGGGTTGGGAAATAGAAAATAGATTTTTTTTAAAAAAAAGAATATGTATTGGAATTTTGTGTTTAATATTTGGAAAACTTACTGAAAGTGGTGGAGTGTCTTCTGTGTTTCTCTCTCCTTCCACCCCCAACATCTCCCCCTCTTCTTCTCTACCTCCCCCTGCAGGCAACCCCCCTTCTGTTTAAAAGCCACCCAGCTTTATAGGGCAAGGAGAATGTTGCAGGAAAGGACCATGTCTGCATGTGTGTCTTGCACTGTGTCAACATGTGTGTCTTGCGCTCCCTTCCCTTCCCTGCAATAACAAAAGATTTCTGCTTCTGATCTGTATCTTGTTTTGCCCTCCGCACTCCCATGCAAACACTAATTTTGGGAAAGGCTTGGCCCTACAGAGCAGTGGCATTGCTTGCGTTCCCGTCAGCATGTGTGCACTTTCACTTACCTGCATGCCAAAAACCTGCACCGGAACAGGGTGGGGTGGGTGTGGAACAGGGGAAACCCCCACTTACACATATCCTGTAATGGAACCCCAGGGGAGCCACAGAAAGAATGCGGTTACTCAAGGGCACCTACTCAAAAAGGTTGAAAACCACTGGTGTAGACAATACTGAGCTAATGGACGAATGGTCTGACTCAGTATAAGGCAGCTCCATATGTTCATCAGGAGCACCTATAGCTCATCGGTAGAACCGATGACCTGCATGCAGAATGCCCCAGGTCCAATCTCCAGCATTTCTAGGGAGAGTTGAGAGAGGCACTTACATGAGAAGACTGGAGACTTGCTGCCAGTCCGTGTAGACGAGGTACAGCAAACCTTTGGCACTCCAGATGTTGCTGAATTGCAACTCCCACCACCATCATCTGTGGACATTGGCCATGGTTGCTGGGGCTGATGGGAGTTGTAATTCATCCACATCTGGAGGTCTGAAAGTTCCTCACTCCTAGTGAAGACAATAATGAGCTAGAGGGGGTATTGGCATAACTTGCTGTAAGGCAGCTTCCTTTGTTCCCAGCCATCTCTTGCTGCCATTGAGCTCTGCGCCCCCTTTTGCTCCCTGCCCAAGTGGGCAGAGCTTCTCCCTGTGCTACAGCTGAACAGTGATGCTTACGAAAGCAGCCTTGTCTCCAGTAGTAGCCGGGCAGACAGTCGTCACACTTTGGCCCGGTGACACCTTCTTTGCAGTCACAGTAGCCGGTCTCGTTGCAGCGGTTGGCCACTGAGCCTATACGGTTGCAGTTGCAATCTGTCAAAGCCAAAACAGTGCAGAAAGAACAAAACAGGACAGAAAGAAAAGTTGTGTCAGCGTAGATCAGGGTTGTTCAGGGACCACATGAAATTCCTGCTTAATGCCTCGTTCCTTTTCCAAATAATTATGATAACAATGTTATTGTTTGTACCCCACCTGTCTGACTGGGTTGCCCCAAACACTCTGGGTGGCTTCCTACAGATATATGAACATAATCAAACATCAAACATTGAAAACTTCACTATACAGGGCTGCCTTCAGATGTCTTCTAAAACTTGTAGAGCTATTTATCTCCTTGACATTTGACAGGAGGGCATTCCACGGGGTGCGCATGACTCCCTAGAAGGCCCTCTTCCTGGTTCCCTGTAACGTCACTGCTCACAGTGAGGAAACTGCCAGAAGGCCTTCGGAGGTGGACGTCAGTGTCCGGTCTGAACGATAGGGGTGGAGATGCTCCTTCAGGTATACTGGGCTAAGGCCACTTGGGGATTTAAAGGTGAGCACCGACACTTTGAACTGTGCTCGGAAACATACTGGGAGCCAGTGTAGATCCTTTAGAACCGGTGTTATATGGTCCTGGCAGTCGCTTCCAGTCACCAGACTAGCTACCGCATACTGGATTTGTCGTAGTTTCCGAGTCACCTTCAAAGGTAGCCCCACGTGGAGCGCATTGCAGCAACTGATCCTCAACATAAAGAGGGGACATCAGCTGTGGGGCTGGCAGGGAGGGCTTTGGGGCAGAGGCCCACACACTGCAGAATGAGCAAGGGAAACCTCAAATTCAACAAGGATAGCTTACCACATTCTGAAGCATGGGTAGGCAAACTAAGCCCCAATTGCCTTCTAAATCCGGCCTGCGGACGGTCCGGAAATCGGCATGTTTTTACATGAGTAGAATGTGTCCTTTTATTTAAAGTGCATCTCTGGGTTATTTGTGGGGCCTGCCTGGTGTTTTTACATGAGTAGAATGTGCCCTTTTATTTAAAATGCATCTCTGAGTTATTTGTGGGGCATAGGAATTCGTTCATTCCCCCCCCCCCAATACAGCCCAGTCCCCCACAAGGTCTGAGGGACGGTGGACTGGAGATGTAGTGACCCCATTCTGAATTCATTTTGCAAACCACTTTGAGGTATGTATGTATGTATGTATGATGATTATTATTCAGTGTATCTGGCTGATTAAATAAAAATGATTAAAAATAATAATTCCTGATTCCCAGGTCAATGGGGAGGAATAAGCAGTCAAAAAGACTAGGTTTTTGTGAAGTCACAGCTATGATGATGATTTGTAGTAGTATTAATAATTACTATTATTTACCGAAATTGGATATCAGCCTTTCTTCCAAAGTAGCCCAGGGCAGCAAACACATAAATGATGGAACAATTAAAACACTCGAAAACAACTCCAATGCAGATGCAGTTCTTACTGAGATGTCAACATTTAGGCAAAAGCTAGTGATTTTGAGCTTGACCATTGCCAAAGATTGGCTGGTTTTCATCTGCAGCTGTCATGAAGCTGTTTGGTTTTTATAGCAGGAGTTGTTCTCTAAGTATCAATGTTTGATTTGTTTTTTTAATCATGGAAGCCACTTAGCAAGATCCATGGGCAGAAAAGGGTGAAAAAATAACAATAGTAAGTTAAGGAGGGGACAGCACACATGCACAAAACTCACTCAATTGGTTAGGCAGTCCATCACCACTTAAAGCCAGGATGAGGAACCTATGGGTCTATGGATGTTGCTGGGCAACAACTCCCATCATTTCTGACCAGAGCCTAAGGTGGCTGAGTTTGATGAGAATTGGAGTCCAGCAATACCTAGAGGTGAGCTTCTGCGGCTTTAGGGCAATTACAACCATAGAATTGTAGAGCGAGAAGGTCGGAACCCCAGGGCTCACCTAGTCCAACCCCCTGCAATGCAGGAATCTTTTGCCCAACATGGGGCTCAAACCCACAACCCTGAGATTAAGAGTCTCATGCTTTATGGACTGAACTATCCCAGCCAACTTTAAACTAGGAATGGGAAACCCAAGACCTTCCAGATGTTTGGCTAGACTACCCAACCACCACCCCTGTTTTCCATGCTGGCTGAGGCTGACGGGAGTTTGGGAGACTACCAACATCCGGAGGACCCTGTCAGGGATAGGACCTTGTATTTAAGCAACATTTAGAAGGCCACAGGTTCCCTCATCTTTGGATAGCCACTGAGATAAACAGTAGGAAGGGTCTCTACCTGTAACACCAACACCAACAAGGAGGCTTCATGGCTTTTGAGCAAAACTGAGCATTACTCACCCACACATACATTCTCATCATCCAGCTCTGCGGAGCTATTCCGATAGTAGCCCAGCCGGCAGTGCTGGCAGTGCTGCCCCCTGGTGTTGTGTTTGCAGCTGATGCAGGTCACTAGGTTCAGGAAGTCAATGAAGCTGCAGCGATTAGAGTGACCATAACATTCACAATCTGTGGAAGCAGAAGGAGCAGGAAAGTAGGTGGGCTTGCAGTTCCACCTAACGCTGGCATAGTATACAATGTCAGAGGCTGTTGCATTAAAAGGCACCTTGCAGGGAGAGGAACTGCATGCAAAGAATGCTTTAGCCACATGAAAAGGGGACTGCAACCAGCTGGGTTGATTGCTCAGCTGCCACTATTTAGGGGGCCATTCTGGGGTCCAGTTCTTTACTCTTTGGGGCTATTCCTAGGGTGATAGAAGGTCCTTGTTTGGTATCCTAGATCAGGGACAAGTGTGTGTGGCTTCTGTGACCCTCCAGATGCTGCTGGGGACTCCCATTGTCCCCGACTATTGGCTATGCTGGCTGAGGTTGGAGTCCAACAACATCTGGAGGGCACCAGATTTTTCATCCCTGATCTAGAAGAACTAGAAGGCCTTTGTAGCTGGAATCTTTCAGTCTTTAAGTCTCTGGATCTGTTCACAACATATTTTGCAAATTATCTCCTGGGAAGAAAATAGTCCCCCCCTTACTAATAGCAGTGGTTATACCAGAACAAATGTCAGTTTCTGCAGGGCCCCAGGAATCTATCTGGAGGCAAACCTCATCCCAGAAGCTCTTGGCTCCACACTGGGCTACTATGATCTTTTGCATCAGGAATGGGGAACATCTGTGGATCTCCAAATCTCAATAGCCTCCCAACGAGCATTAGTTCTAGCCAGTACAGTCATACCTCGGTTTAAGTACACCTCGGTTTGATGCCTTTCAGTTTAAGTACACTCCGTGGACCCGTCTGGAACGGATTAATCCACTTTCCATTTCTTTCAATAGGAAAGTTCGCTCCAGGTTAAGTACGCTTCAGGTTAAGTACGGACTTCCAGAACCAATTACACTCATACCTCAGGTTAAGTACGCTTCACGTTGAGTACTCCGCGGATCCATCTGGAATGGATTAATCCACTTTCCATTACTTTCAATGGGAAAGTTCGCTTCAGGTTAAGTACGCTTCAGTTTAAGTAGTCCATGGACCGTCTGGAATGGATTAATCCACTTTCCATTACTTTCAATGGGAAAGTTCACTTCAGATTAAGTACAGAATTCTGGAACCAGTTGTGTTTGTAAACCGATGTACCACTGTATGGCCAATTGCTAAGGAAGATGGGAGCTGGGAGTCCAGCAATATCTTGAGGGCCTGACATCTTGACCTTGCTTATTTTAAGATTGTAGGGTAAGCAGGGCAGGGCTGGCAGTATCATGCCCAGGCAAAGTAGCTGGAGTCACAATCCCCTCTCACAGTTCAGCAAGGATAGCTTATTCTGTGCACATCCATCCCTTCAGAGGGAGAGCAGATGATGACATTCTAGACACACAAGGGAGGCATGCATCCTCCAGTTGAGACTTTTGGCTGGAGTCATTAGTTCAAGATTAATGCTATGATGAATGGAGTGAAAGAAGCAGGACGACGACAAAGGCACACACACATGAAGAGGAAGCAGACAAGTGATGGACAGGCAAAGCACCAATGAGTTTCAAGAGGCGGAGCTTTCCCCCCTCCACACTATACCGTAAAGGAAGGAAATTAGTGCCTGAAGAAAATAGGTTGTTTCTCCCAGGGATGCCCCCACTGATATCACCAAGACTATGCCAGAACAAGTGGCACATCTGAAGGCAGCAGGCTAGTTGCATGACAAGTTTGTGGGGCACACACATCTCTGGTCAGGGGCTCATGGGAAACAGCTGCCATTTGCCTAATAGTAGGACCGGCCATCACTGTGTAATTCCAACTTACTTGCAACTTTTCAGAAGTCATCCTGGGTTGCATCTGATGCTTGTCCTACTCAGAGTAGACCCAATGAGATCAACAAACAGGACGAACTTGGATCCGTTAATTTCAGACAACACTCAGTGCCAACCTTTGAATTGCTCCCACTTTTCTCAACTTACCTTTAAACGTTTCAATGGGTGCCAGTGGGATGGAACCAGATTTGAGCCGGATGAGTTTGGAAACCTTGGGAGATTCTTGGGAAGATGAAAAGACACCACTTTTTTTTTTTTGCCTCCCCCTATTTAACCCATACAGGCGACACCTTCTATGCTACAGAGAAGCAGGGTTAGCAGGACACAGACCAAGTTACAACAATCACACTGACACCACCACCACAATCCTGTTTCAGCACAGTAACAGGCAGATTTCGCCCCCTGCCCACACTGTGACTATTTTCCCCATCCTCTTCTCCTGAAGTCTGACTCTTGAAAGTGCCATCGCTTTACAGGCCTCCTTCATGGGGCTCATCCATACATACACAGTGGTCAGGCCCAAAGCCAGGCTGATTTCCCCACCTCCTTTTGTACAAGTGGAAAACAGCTTCCTTATACCCAGAATGTTTAACCACTTTCCCCAGGGAACTTTAAACAGCTGTGACTTCCCACAGAGAATCCTTGGAAGTGTAGTTTGTTAAGGGTGCCAAGGACTGTAAAGAAGAGCGCTACTCGCCTGGCAGAGCTACAATTCCTGAATTCCTAAATTGTAGCTGTGTCAGGGGAATAGGGCTCTTCTTTACAATCCTCAGCACCTTTAACACTTCCAAGGATTCTTTGTGGAAAGTCACAACTGTTTAAAGTGGTACAATACTCCGTTAATTGTAGAGTGCAGATAGGGTCCTATAGTCTGAAGATCATAAAGACATAGAGTCCCAGTAGATCAGAATAAGGTCTCTCTAATCCAGGCTTCCTAAAACTCGGGCCTCCATATGTTTTTGGCCTACAACTCCCATGATCCCTAGCTAGCAGGACCAGTGGTCAGGGATGATGGGAACTGTAGTCTCAAAACATCTGGACGGCAAGGTGCTGTGCTAGATGCTGTAAGATTTTCAATTGTACTTTTATAGACACACAACAACTGAATAAAGCTTGTGGACCACTGCTCTAGAGTCTAGTCTAGGAAAAATTACACCGTAATAAAGTTGTTAAGTCTGTAAGACGGCACAAGCATATTTTGCTGTTATTGCTACAACAACCTAAGAGGGTGGAAACTGTCAACATGTAGTTTACAAACTCCTTTTAAAGTAGACCCCCCCCCTCACTGATGGTGCTGTGTGAATGTTTGCCACACAAACTAAAACACACCTACCCACTCCTGCTGGAAAAGGCTTTGTGCTGCCTTGAACCTTTCTAGACTCAGACTATGTAGGAGTGAAAAGCATCATTAGCAACAACACCAGGATTGTTGTTATTGTTATTATTCAGTACTGCAGCCCATGGGGGGGGTGCTTTACCCTTTCCTTTGTGGCAGCTAGACTGGTGACTGGGAGCAGCTGCTGAGACCACATAACACCGGTCTTGAAAGACCTACATTGGCTCTCAGTACGTTTCCGAGCACAATTCAAAGTGTTGGTGCTAACCTTTAAAGCCCTAAACGGTCTCGGTCCTGTATACCTGAAGGAGCGTCTCCACCTCCATCGTTCTGCCCGGACACTAAGGTCCAGCACCGAGGGCCTTCTGGCGGTTCCCTTGCTGTGAGAAGCCAAGTTACAGGGAACCAGGCAGAGGGCCTTCTCGGTAGTGGCACCCGCCCTGTGGAATGCCCTCTCACCAGATGTCAAAGAGAAAAACAACTACCAGACTTTTAGAGGATATCTGAAGGCAGCTCTGTTTAGGGAAGCTTTTAATGTTTGACCAACTATTGTATTTCAATATTTTGTTGGAAGCCGCCCAGAGTGGCCTGGGGAAACCCAGCCAGATGGGCGGGGTACAAATAATAAATTATCATTATCATTATTTATTATCATCATCATTATTTTCACCCAAGCTATGATCCTATGATGGAAACTGCTATGCACATCAATGAGATTCTGCCCCCACCTCCTACCAATGCTTAGTATGGCAGTGGGTGGCTGTGGGAAGAGATTTCCATCAGGACACAGCTGAGGAGGACAGAGTTAAACCTGAGTAAAGTTGTCACTCACAGGGTGTAGTAGTAAATTTAAAGTCTCCCTAAGAAATGGGAATTCCTGTTTAGTTTCTCTCTCAATTATTTCAAGGGAAGCACATGTTTAGGCCTATTTTTCAACACATAGGAGGGAGCACGCTCATTAGCTCTAGATTTATAGGCTACAAAACAAAGCAAAGCAGAGCAAAACAAAACCCACTAGCAGGTGAGCTAGCTACTACGGTGACTACTTTCAACCAAGCGCACTAGCCAATTCTCAGCACGCCATCAGAAAATTACCTGGTTTCTTGCCGTGCTTTTTGGCAGCGCCGTGACCCGTTTTGCTCTTGGGAGGGGCTGCGTTTGAGATGAAAGACAAATGCACAAACAATGGATAAATAGGGAGGGGTGGGGTGGATTCTCAGCTTCTGGTCCAACACAGCTAGAAGGAAGATTAGTAGGAAGAGCCTGGCTGCTAGATCAGATCAAAGGCTTATCTAGACCAGCATCCTCTTTCTTAGAGCAGCCAATCAGATGAACGGGGGACGCTGACAAGCAGAGCAGGAGTGCAACGCACTCTCTCCCAGTTGTGATCCTCAGCAACTGCTGTTCTGAGGCATATACTCCCTGATAAATGGAACTGCTACATAGGCACTGTTAGTTTTGTCCTCCCTGAGTTTCTATCTCCCTTTTTTTTAAAGCCATTAAAACATGGTGACAATTGCCATCTCTTGTGTTGATGAATTCTGCCGTTTGGCTATGCATAGAACCCCAATCAAAGCCCCTCTCAAAATGGTTCTGATTTAACAGCTAAAGCAAGAATGAAGGACTTGTAGCCTTCCAGATGTTGGACTAACTCCTACCCTCCCTAACTGTTGCCCATGCTGGCTGGGGCTGATGGAAGTTGAAGTCTGCAACATCACAAGAGCCACAAGATCCCCATTCCTGTCCAGATTACAAACAGGAGAAGAGCAAAGGGTCTTTCAAAGCTGAGAAGAGAAAATTTGTATAGCCTGTTGGTCAGAAATGGGAGAAGCTACACTTGGGAAATTCCCCCTGTTCTCTACACCAGGGGTTCCCAACAAAATTTTCCCGAGGACCCCTCATCGAGCCGCTATTGTGACAAGGACCCCCATTAAACCTTAAAACTGATTTCCAAGTAATCAGAGTTATATTTTCAAATTTTTCCAGTAAGCTTAACACTGATCTTGGAAGGGTTAGGTTCAAGGGACGCCGACGATTTAGGTTCAATGGACACTGACAAGATCGGTTCGAGAGTCACTGACTTACTTGCTTGAACATCAAATGCATTATCTTCCTCTTCATCTGTAGGCCTTTGTCGTTTTAACGAACCACTTTTTAACCAACGGTCCATTTTTAACTACGCGAACTGTAGCTTCCGCAAAAAACAACGCTTTGTTTACAAACACTACTGTTTTGCAAAGAGGCAGCGCGCACCAGGGAGGAGGGAGGGGAATGGAGAAGACAGGGTACCTGCGCAGTAGCGCACAAATGAAGCCGACACGCGCAAAGCATCTTGGGGAGGTGAGCGTTAGTAGAATGCGCGCGCTGCCTCTTTGCAAAACAGTAGTGTTTGTAAATGGCATACAGCAGAACTACTGCCTCTATCTAATTCTAGTTTTGCGCTAGACTCTGCTCATGCAGGAAGCAGCCAAAACAAAAAATCTGTTATCATACAAATATATTTAATATATTTTTTATTCTAATTGCATCTTGCGGACCCCTCTGGCATAGCTCGCGGACCCCTGGGGGTTCACGGACCACCTGTTGGGAACCACTGCTCTACACAACTCTGAAAGGCATGGGGATTTTCAGAGGCTGGCCCCATCAGACTTGTGTTGCAAGGAATCCCACCAGGCCACAATCCATGCTGTAAAAGTGGATCCAAGAGCAGCCAAGGGTTGTGCTTACTACTTATTGTTCCTTAGAGAAGGTTCTAGGCCAGCCTTGCCCAACCTGGTGTCCTCCAGATGTTTTGAACAGCAACTTTCAATCAGCCCAACAAGCACAGCCAAAACACATAAAAACTGAAAACAACTGGAAGGCAACCATTTGGGGAAAGTTGGTCAAGGATCAAGTTTACTATTATTTATCATTAGCAGGTTTGTACCAGGGGCTGCTTAGGGATTCTAAGGAACCAAAAGCCATCAGTACAGTTTTGAAAAGTTCACTCTGCCATCTTGATTCAAAATGGTGCCAAAGGTTATCTAAGCATAGATGAAAACCATCATGCAAAATTTGGTTATGTTATTTTAAGGTGTCTAAAGGCACAGTGAAGAAACAAATTTCCAAAATAGATTTACACCTGCATTTTTCAGATGGGAGGGACTTTAAATGGCGGGCAACAGAAAAGTATGTCCTGTGCAGGGCAGTGGGGGAGGGCACACAAACCTTATGGGTTACAGACCTATATAAAACAGCCAGGTCTCAGAGGCCCAGTGTGGACTGTAACTAGGATAACCATAGACAGTGGAGGTCAGGAATCATATTTGCACAGAAGAGGGAATGATGCTTTTCAGCACTGGAGGTGAAATACCCTGCTGTTGCCCCCAAGATGAGGCGGGGGGGGAAACACTCTGTAAGTCTCCTGTGCCAGGCAGGGATGGAAATCCTTTCTGAATGCCCTCCTCCTCCCTTAAGTGCAAAGCCCGGTCACACTGCCAGGCAGATGGGGGAGATCTCCCCCTCCTGCCTGGTGACAAAGCTGGGTATTGGAATGCCTCCCCTCTCACTAATTCAGCAGGAGGGGAGATGTTCTGTAGAGCTTTCTTGCTGGTCCCTCCCTGCCCCAGAGGCTGGGGAGAAGGCAGCAAAGCTGGGCAGCGGAACAGGGGTGCCACCCTTTGAGGCTCTGCACAGATGGCTGTGCATTGGGGGGGGGGACTGCACCATATGAAATCCACAAGGCCCAGCAGCAGCCTGGCTCTCCTCCTTCACCTCAAGTCGCCTTATCCAAACACACCTCCCCTAAACACTCTTTTCAATTACTGCGGCAATCACATTAAGAGTCCTCTAAAAAAAAAAAATTAAGCCCAGAGGGTGCCAGTATCTCTGCGGGGCTACGGTGATGGCAGAGCTGCTGGGCAGAGGAAACTGCCAAAGAGTCCTGCGTGCCCCACGGAGTGAGGTTTGTGCCAATGCAGAATTGCATCGCAATACTCAGCCTGCTGCAGCTGTTTGTGTTACAAAGCTGTTGAAGGCGAACATGCTCAGAGCAAAGGAGGAGGCCCTGGTGGGACGCAAATCATTTTCCCGAGGAGAGGGAGAGAGAGAGTACATATAGATGCAGAAACTGTGTTTCACCCCAGGCTGCTGTTTTCATCAGTCTCGCCCCCTCTCATCTCCTTGCCCAACTACCAGCATTATTTACTACCCAGATCTCAAGCTCTTGGAAAAGTGATGCCTGTCCCAACTCTGGTCACTGGCAGACATCCAGCTTGCTAAGGATATTCAGGGCTGGCAAATTGCATGAGAAAGTCTGCTGACTCTTCAGGAAATTTGCTGCTCAAGGGGTACCCCTTGTCCCCCACATTCATATGACTTGCCATACACCAGCCTTCTCCAACCTGGGGCCCTCTAGATGTTTTGGAACTACAACTCCCATCAACCCCAGCTCACATTAGGAGGGCAGCAAATATACTGTATTGCATCAACAGTCCATCTAGCCTACGTCATACCTTACATTTAAAGCACATGATTTAGCACACTCAAAGCACATGGGCTCACAGCCCAAGTTCATTTGCCCATAGCCTTTTGTCCAGAATTGTTGCAAACCACAGACTCCTCCTCCTGCACAGGCTCCCATTGCTCCATCATTTCCATGGGTCTTGTAGAGGAAAACCTCCCAATGACTAGTGCATAAAAAGGGTTGGCTTCCTTGATCAGGGGGCAACTAGCAGAAGATTCCCAGGTTCTCTGACAATAGGTAGAACTGGCTCCAGGTTATCTGAGGCCTTTCACTGCCACAACTGCCCGCTGCTTGCCCTCTGCAACCCACTGCATCACTTCCCTGTAAGAGGGATCAAAGTGAGTGGGAGGCTACTGTTACAGTCATACCTCGGTTTAAGTATGCCTCGGTTTGAGTACTTTCAGTTTAAGTACTCCGTGGACCTGTCTGGAATGGATAAATCCATTTTCCATTACTTTCAATGGAAAAGTTCGCTTCAGGTTAGGTCATAGCTGCCAAGTATCCCGTTTCCGCCGGGAAAACCCCTTTTTTCTTACCGTTTCCCGGCGGTCTCCCGTTTAGTGAAAAATCCCGGTATTGTCCCTTAAATCGGCTTCTGCCCGGCGGCCATTTTTCTGGTGCCACTTTGCCCTTCTATGGGCACCAGAAAATGGCGGCGCCGGAAGTCGCTTCCGCGCATGACCGGAAGTTGTGTGACACGACTTCCGGTGGCGATTTGCCCTTCTATGGGCATCAGAAAATGGCGGCGCCGGCGCCGGAAGTCGCTTTTACGTGTTTCCGGTCATGCGCGGAAGCGACTTCCGGCGCTGGCGCCGCCATTTTCTGGTGCCCATAGAAGGGCGAAGCGCCACCGGAAGTTGCGTCACGCAACTTCCGGTCATGCGCGCGCTGCCGATCCCGGATCTTTACGTCCCGAACTTGGCAGGTATGGGTTAGGTACGCTTCAGTTTAAGTACAGACTTCCGGAACCAATTACAGCCATACCTTGGGTTAAGTACGCTTCAGGTTGAGTACTCCGCGGACCCGTCTGGAACGGATTAATCCACTTTCCATTACTTTCAATGGGAAAGTTCGCTTCAGGTTAAGTACGCTTCAGGTTAAGTACAGACTTCTGGAACCAATTGTGCTTGTAAACCGAGGTACCACTGTATTTTTCCCTGCTTGAAGGGGGCAAGCAGGCAGAGATGTAGTGTCTTTGTATGGTTTAGCCACCAGGTGGCACTGCACTTAATGGTAAATACAGGTTCTACCATCAAAATGCTCATTATACCAAAAACACAACAACAACAACAACAAAAACCCACTTATCCAAACACAAGGAATTGGTACCCAAACCTTGCTATACACACTGCAGATTCAGATATCCAAACAGGTCAGACTTGCATGTACTACTGTAAACATATAAGCAGCCTTAAATAAGTTTTACTTTTTTGTGTTTTGTTGGTCCGCGGCAGCTGTTTTGCCAGAAACCATACTGGGAGGGACTGGGAGAGATCAGACAAATAAGACAGCATTTTGTCCTTCCTTGTTTGTCTTTTGCAAGGTTCCAGTGGATTTTCCTGAGGGTTTTTCTTTCTTTTTACATTTAGGGGTCAAAATTCTATGGTCGGGAATGCATTAGAAATTTCCCCATAGGAATCAGTGGAAATCGTTAACTCATTATGTGAATGCTCACCTAATGAATGATTTCCTGAAAACACAATGTGTGCAGATAGTGAGACCTGCAAGTATGCGAGTGGTGTCAATTATTCCCTGTATTTATTCTCCCTGAGCAGAAGTAAAGTTATCGTCTTAGCTTCCTCATCAGCATGTTCTCTAAGCCAGAGGTGAGGAATCTATCATCCTTCAATTGCTGCTGGATTGCAGCTCCCATAATCCTTCACTGCTGGTGTTGATGGGAGCTGGGACTCCATTATCTCGAGTGGCAGCCGGTTACTCAGCGACAGTAAGGAGCCTGGGGGCTCTGGAGTCACTTGCTAGGATGACATGTGGCCCTTAGCAGCTGCTCAATCACACTGACCCCTTATATGGGGTATTGGGTTTGAATCACCCCTCATTTAATCAGAGATAAGGCCCATTCTGCATACATAGTATGCAGCAGTTCCATAAAATCAGGGGTCAGCAAGGTTTACCAGCCATGGGCCAGATCACTCCCCCGGAGATGATGGTCTGTGGGCCGGACTGGCGCAGCGCAATGCCGGAAATCATGTCCGCGGCACAGGAAATCGCTTCTGTGCATGCCCAGACACCGAAAATCGGTGCGCAGGCACAATTTTCAGCGTCTGGACGTGCGCAGATGCGATTTCTGGTATCTGCGCATGCAGAGATGCCATTTGTTGTGAAGGCTGTTGTGAAGGTTTAATTGATAGAAGAAGAGGAAAGAGCGCAGTCACCTTTCCTAGAACTGAGCAACCGGCTGCATCATCTTTCTTGCCATGCTTTGGAAACAGAGCTTTTCTGTGGAGGGATGAGCTGAGCTGACTGCTAATATGCAAAGGCTGGGAGAGTGAGTAAGTTGAGGTTGAGAGAGAAGAGGCTGAGCCCTGAACAGTGTGCACCCAGAGCTTCCTTCTACAATTCTATGACATTCTTTGTTTCTTTTCGGCATGCTTAGGGTTCCTTTTGAATGCTTAAAAATAATAATATTGGATTACTTTGAGTCCCTCCCATGCCCACCTTAGAAACATTTCTGAGAGCCTAATGTCCACACACACCCTGGGGAAGAAATTCAATTCAGTTCACATTTAAAGGCACTTTGCAAAATAATAAGAGAATGGAAACATGGCCATCTTTTGCAATTCATGCTCTCCAAACTTCGTGATGAAGTTCTCCAACCAACCATTGTTTACAAACATGCATATCATATTATGGGAAAATGTGCATAAAAATTAATATAGCATTGAAAATGACATACTAAAATGTATTATACTAGGGAAAATTACTTGCGAAAATGTACAAACAAGTCAAAATTGCATGCAAAAATGTGTTCATTAGGAGAAATTTGCCCTAAGATGCTGATGACTTTTCATTATTTTTTAAAATCATGAGCATTTTTCTTTAAATAAAAAAAAAGTGAATTGCTGTGCAAGAATGTGGAGGGCTGAATTAAGACTGGGAAAACTGGAAACTGAGGGAACCGAAATAGACAAATCCATCTTATGTGCCTTTTACATCTGTATTGGGCTGAAGCATACGTTTCATGGGAACTCTAATTGTGAATCGCTTGCTCTGAATTTTTAATGTTTGGTGTTTTACTTTTTTGTTTCTGCTGCTCGTTTTTATGCAAGGCCAGGCATAGGCAAGCTCCGGCCCTCCAGATGTTTGGGACTACAATTCCCATCATCCCTGACCACTGGTCCTGTTAGCTGGGGATGATGGGAATTGTAGTCCCAAACATCTGGAGGGCCGGAGTTTGCCTATGCCTGTGCAAGGCATTTCAACCTGATCCTCTGGAGCAAAAGCTATGACTGTATGATATTCCTTAGTAGGTTGCTTTCAGCGCCATGTTGTTACCCTGCCCATCTGGCTGGGTTTTCCCCCGCCACTCTGGGCGGCTTCCAACAAATACCAAAATACATTAAAACGTACACCTTCTCTTAGCATAGACCCTCATGTAGCCAAAACTGCGCCATCCACGCACAGCACTAGAGGGTGATGTCAGCACACTTTGTGAGATCTGCTAGGCATGCAGCAGTACCAAAAGTATTTAAGGACTGAATATGCTCAGTTGATATGGTATGCTAGCTGACTGTTGGAGAATGTGTGGGTGGGCGGTCTTCAGATGAAGGGCTGTATATAAATTAAATAAACAACAACAACTGGGATAGGGACATAGCTGCCAAGTTATCCCTTTTTTAAAGGGATTTTCCCTTATGCTGAATAGGCTTCCTCGCGAGAAAAGGGAAAACTTGGCAGCTATGGATAGGGATGGAATGGAGTATCCTGGAAAAGGAGCACTCAACACTGAAAAGTTCTGTTGCAGGTGCCACTTGTAATCATCACCATCATTGCCACTGCAGAGACATGTGGCACTCCAAAACGTGACCCTTTCTAGACTCAGTAGCTTAGCCGTTTTCTTGTCACTCTATCAAACACCCTGCTTTGTATCCAGCAGTTCTTGGGGAAAGCTTTTGAGCTCAGCCTTCCCTTGTGGCACCAATTTTTCTCCCCCTCCCTTTTCTTCTTCGGACGGACCTGTCAATCAGTCAAGAAGATCTAGGGCAAGACTCACTGCGAGGCATAGTTTCAATTCTGCTTAGGGAAAATATATAGATACATATATAGACTCCAAAATCCAAGTGAGTTGGTTTCCCAAGGGAACAAGGAGGGGTGGCAGTTTTTCATCCCCCCCCCATCTTAAACTCAATGCACCACATTCACACATCTGTATCTGAAGAAGTGTGCATGCACACGAAAGCTCATACCAAAATAAAAACTTAGTTGGTCTTTAAGGTGCTACTGAAGGAATTTTTTTATTCCCAAATCAGTTTGCGATTTCTTTCTTTCTTTCTTAGTTTCTCATTAAAATTCATCAGAATTTTTGTGTGAATTTATCCTAATAAACTATTGTATACATTTTTTTGCCTGACAAGTATATGGTTGCAAAGCATATTTCCCCTAATTTGATGTATTTTTGAATGTTATTTTTACACATTTTATTGCACATTTTACCCTAGTATGCACATTTTTGTGCACATTACTTTGCTGGGGAACTGCACTACAAACTGCAGAGAGTTGTGGGTTTTGAAGGAAGGCTGAGTTTTCTTCTGCGTATTGTTCCAAAAACTGAATTTGATAAAATTGTCTTGAAATTCGAATTGAATCAGATTTCTCCCTCCCCACAGGTACCAGTCCCAAGTTGTTACTCACCCATATGGTTTTGAAATCCATAAAATTGCTCTTTGGAAAGATGGGGGAAGCCAACCCTTTTAGCCTTCCCCTTTCACAACTGCTTAAGATGTATGAAGGGGCAATTAAACTCCACTAAGCAATCTTGTGAACATTTTGCCCCCTATGCATGTGCAGGGACTCTGGACTGAATGAGATTCAAAGCTTCAGCTCTTTTGGCGTGCAAAGCAGCTGGCAGGACGGCTCGAGGGAGCACCACTTTGCAACCCCAAAAGAGCCCAGCAGAGCTGCACACCTGCTCCACCCCAGCGCCTGTCAGCTAAAAGGATCACTGTGTTTTCCTTTAGCTCTGCCAGCCTCCTCTCTGGAGAAGTGTAGCTTGACAGCTGATCTGGGCTCCTGCCAAAATATTAGGGGTGAAGGTTTTCCCCTCCATCGCATTTCCTTGTTAACTGTTGCAAGCCGTGCAGAGAGAGCCTGATCTTTTGGGTACGGTAGTCTTGGGCTGGTTTTCTTTTAAGGAAAAGCTGGCAGGAATTTGTCTTCCAGTTGCTAGTTGCTAAAATAATAATAATGAAGATGGCCATATTCATATACCCCAGAAACTTTGCTTGTTATTCAGTTCAATATGAAAAGATTGCCAGAGCCAGAGCTGGTGTGTGTGTGTGTGTGTGTGTGTGCGCGCGCTAGCTGGGTTTTTTTTTTGTTTTTTTTGGTCCCAGGTGAAGCCTCCTGAGGGGCACCATTGAGGCTCCCCACCTATTTGTGTGTGTGTGCATGCAAATATATATGGGGTGTGTGTGTACCAAAGTGGATATTTGACCTGGGTGAAATAAAGCCTAGTTTTGCCCCTGGGATGGCTGAGAGAGAATGAGGGGTGGGCTAGGAAGAATCAAGGCAGGCCATATGGATGGAGGCAAAGGGGAAGCAGGCATAGCTGTTTGCACACAACTGTGCAAGAGTTGTTATTTTAAAGGTGCTCCATCCAGTGGGGATTAGGCTTTCTGGAAAGATGGAATGGGAAGAGACAAATCTGTTAGTTTTGATTTCTCTGAGATTCTAATTCTTCCAATATTATATTCAGTTCCCTGCATTCTCACATCAGTTTGCAATTTTTTTTAAAGTCCTCTTGAAAACACACTAGCATTTTAGTGCAAATTATTCCCTGATATGCAGTTTTGCCAGATATGTACATTTTGCAACACAACTTCCTCCAACACAATGCATTTTGTATATGATATTTCCACTGCATCTATATGCACACTTTACTCTAGTAAGTGCATTTTTGTACATATTACCCGGCTGGAGCACTACACTGCACAATTTCTCTGGCTGTTTCAGACTTGTTTCAGGACATGCAAATTAGGCACATCCGCCATTGACTGAGCCAAATTTCTCCCCTATCCCTAGGCGGCAGAGAATTTCTGGGGAATATTGGACACCAGAGCTGATGGCTCTGGTTTCTGGGAACAATCATGTACTCATGGTATTGTAAAGTTGGAAGGGACCACAAGGGTCATCTAGTCCAACCACCTGCAATGCGGGAATCTGATGTGGAGCTCGACCATGAACCTGAGATTAAGTCTCATGCTCTACCAACTGAGCTATTTCATGCAGGCCCAACCTCTCTGGAGTCCATCCCTTCTTAGTTTTCTTTTTTATTGCTGTAGTTCAGTGATAGGCATCTATCCTACATGCAGAAGGTCCCAGGTTCAATCCCCAGTATATCCAGTTAGGGCTTGGAATATCCCATTTGATTCCCCTCATTATAGATGATGCTGAACTGGATTGTCCAATGGCCTCACTTAAGATAAGGCAGCTTGCTATGTTCCCATGTAAGACTCCCAAAATGACTGCAGGGCAAAATAACTGGCACCTGCAGGGATTGGCTTGCAAAGCCACCAGCAGTTACAGTTTCTGTCTTCCGAGTATGCCAGCTTCTGTGTTTGGCCATTGGATGTCATGCCTTTGTGCCCGGAGCCCTTGTCCTCATTTCACATAGCCTCCGAGATCAGAGGAAATTAAAGCAGCACGAAGCCATGAACCAGACTTGATATCCCTCTGACCCCTGACAGCTCCGAAACAGGTGGACCATGGGACACCATCTGAGCCAGGTGGCTCCAATCCATGGGAGGGCAAAGAAAGCCTTACTACCTGGACGTTGCCATAGCAACTGTCCTGCCAATCCTTGTCTCTGTGTTGTATTTGATCATCCAGTGATCAGAGCCTGGCAGTTCTTTTGCTCTGAATCCTGCTGCTGGGCGCTTGTGGGCTAAAAAGCTGGGATGTTACAGCACATAAAACTCCAGACTCCCCAGCTGGGGTGCTGAAATAAACATCTGTCTGCCAAGCCCAACAAAAAGAGTCAAAATTGTGCCAATGGGGAATCTCTATGCAATTCAAGTAATACATTGTCTGATCCCTCAAGTTTTGGCAGGGGGGTGAAAGCATTTTGGGTCTTATTTTATTTCCACTTATTTATTCATTAAACCATTCTATACCACCTCTTGGTTCTAAGAAGTGCCCAAGGCAATAAAACCACACTTCAAATTTACAACAACAACAACAACAAATAAATAAATAAATATAGTAATTTTAGCCACTGTAAAGCAGGAGTTGGGGGGGGCACAAGAACATAAGCAGATAAAATTCACACAGATTAAAAACCAGGCAGAATGGAAATACCTGACCTGTCTGCCTAAAAGGACATTAGTGATCTCACATGAGAGGGAGTTCTACAACTGTTGGGCCTCCACCAAAAAGACCCTGCCACACATCCCTATTAATTATATCAACCCTAGTGGGGGAAAGGGACGCGGGTGGCACTGTGGTCTAAACCACTGAGCCTCTTGGGCTTGCCGATCAGAAGGTCAGCGGTTTGATTCCCTGTGACAGGGGGTGAGCTCCCGTTGCTCAGTCCCTGCTCCCGCCAACTTAGCAGTTCAAAAGCACGTCAAAAAAGTGCAAGTAGATAAATAGGTACCGCTCCAGCGGGAAGGTAAACGGCGTTTCCGTGAGCTGCTCTGGTTCACCAGAAGTGGCTTAGTCATTTGTCTGCAGGCAAACGTCGGCTCCCTCGGCCAGTAAAGTGAGACGAGCGCCGCAATCCCAGAGTCGTCCGCGGCTGGACTTAACAGTCAGGGGCCCTTTACCTTTTTAGTGGGGGAACCTGGAGCAAGGCTCAAGGAATTGTGCTTGATGCAGGACTCATAAGTAGAGCACCTGCTCATTGGTAGAGCATTTGTTTTGCATGGAGGCGGTTCCATGTGCAATCCTTAGCATCTCCTGCCTATTGATGTTAGCCAGACAACTTTGCTGCATTGTTTTCAATGGTTGCTAAAAATGATCTTTGTTTGCTTTGGCAATGTAGGCCATAGTAATTTTACTATGTGTCATTCTTTTAAAATTGCTGATTTATATATTGATTTAAAAAAAAATGTTTTAAATGTTTGCCTTCGTCAGTAGTCTAAAATGGATATTTTAGATTGCTCTTTGTAACTCACTTAGAGCAGGGGTCCCCAAACTAAGGCCCAGGGGACGGATGCGACCCAATCACCTTTTCAATCCGGCCCGCGGACGGTCTGGGAATCAGCATGTTTTTACATGAGTAGAATGTGTGCTTTTATTTCAAATGCATCTCTGGGTTATTTTTGGGGCATAGGAATTTGTTCATTTTTTTCTTCTTTCAAAATATAGTCTGGCCCCCCACAAGGTTTGAGTGACAGTGGACCGGCCCCCTGCTGAAAAAGTTTGCTGACCCCTGACTTAGAGGCTTTCTTTCAAGAAAGCAGTGTAAGAGGTAAAGGTAAAGGGGCCCCTGACCATAGCTGCCAAGTTCTCCCTTTTTAAAGGGAAATTCCTTTATGCTGAATAGGCTTCCTCGTGAGAAAAGGGAAAACTTGGCAGCTATGCCCCTGACCATCAGGTCCAGTCGTGTCCGACTCTGGGGTTGCGGCGCTCATCTCGCTCTATAGGCCGAGGGAGCCGGCGTTTGTCCGTAGACAGTATCCGGGTCATGTGGCCAGCATGACAAAGCTGCTTCTGGCGAACCAGAGCAGCGCACGGAAACGCCGTTTACCTTTCCGCTGGAGCGGTCTCTATTTATCTACTTGCACTTTGATGTGCTTTCGAACTGCTAGGTGGGCAGGAGCTGGGACCAAGCAACGGGAGCTCACCCCGTCACAGGGATTCAAACCACTGACCTTCTGATCAGCAAGCCCTAGACTCTGTGGTTTAACACACAGCGCCACCTGGGTCCCACATTCATTATATATAATGAATGTATGAGAATTGTGGCAAGAGAAATGTCTGCTAACATCACATTTCTACCTGTGCTTATTCCCCCACCTGCTCTGCACAGGTGGCACTGAGACATTTTTCTTTCCTTTACATTTTATTTTTAAAAGCTTCTCTTTCCCCACCCTTTTTGTTTTTGTAAGTTGACATCCATGTTTGAACCAACCTGGAGAGGAAAGCTTTCTGGAGCCTTGAGCTGGCTTAGCCCTTAAGGGGATGTGGGAGAAGAAGGGTTAAGAATCACAGGATCAACTAATTAGGTTTAACTGTGTCAAACCAGGATGGCATATTAGCCTAATTACTCTCGCCCTCTGATTGGTTTGTGGGAGGGGTGGTGTTCCTGGATGCCCTGGGTAAAGGAGCTTCTAATTAAAGCATTTCCATTCCATGTTTCAGCATGCCACAACTATGCCACCTTTTTGCACTCAGTGCTGTTTGTTCTCCCTCGCAGATGGTCTGAGGAAAGGGGCTTAGGAGGAGGGGTCCGTATCATGATGGCAAAGCATGCACTTTGCATGCCGAAGGTCCCAGATTTAATCCCTCCAGGTCTATTGTAAAAAGAAGATCAGCTACCAGGTGTCTGAGACTCTGGAGAGCCACTGCTGATCAGAGTAGACCAAGCTTCACCAACCTGGTTCTCCCCCCCCCCACCCCAGAATGTTGCTGGAATCCACTACCCACCACTCTGGCTGTTGGGCATGCTGGCTGAGGTTGAATCCAACCACATCTGGAGAGCACCACTTGGGAAAAGTTGGAGTAATTATACTGGGGTAGCCGGACTTAGTATAAGGCAGCTTCCTATGTTTACGTTACGTTACGTTATGTTATGAGATTGAGGGGCAGGCTTAATGAAGGGGCTTAATGAAACCAGAAATGGCCTTAATAGTCACGAAAAAGCTGTCAAGCAGCCAGCTTGAGAAGCACCCCCTCCCTTTCTTTCTAAGTTTTAGAGTATAATATTTAGTAAGTTTGTTTTTCTAAATAAGGCAGTTCAAGTTCACCTACAAGAACTCCATGCTCTACCATGTTCCTCCATGATTTTTCTACCTTGCCTTTAAAGACAATGAAGTTGTTTGCCACCACTACACCTTAGAGCAAACTCCATTATTTAGCTATGCACTAAGCAAAGGTACTTTCCTTTCTCTGCACTGAATCCACCAGCATTAAGCCTCACTGGATAAAAAACCCCTGTAGTATCTAACATTATGCAAGAGGCAAAAGAACATCTTCCTGTCCACTTTCTGTATGCCTCCAATATGCTCCGCCTATTTTGCCTTTCCCCCCTGAGCTATAAAGCTTCAAATGTTGCAACCTTTCCTTGTCAGGGAGCTGGCTCCATCCCCTTCATCATTTTTGGTTGTTGCCCTTTTCTGTACATTTCCCAGCTCTACAATACCCTTTCAAAATCACGACACCCAGAATGGTACACAGCATTCTAATCCAAGCAAATAAGAGGAGCCTGGCTGCTGGATCAGGCCAAAAGACCCCTATAGTCCAGCATTCTATTCTCTCAGTGATCAAACAGATGCCCCCAGTGGCAGTGGGAAGACAACAAGCAGAACCTGAATACAACACCAACACTTTCCTCACTTGTGATTCCCAGCAACTGGTATTCAGTCATACAGTGGTACCTCGCAAGACGAATGCCCTGCAAGACGAATTTTTCTCAAGACGAATGCGTCTTGCGATCTGATGGTGACTCGCAAGATGAATTCGTTTTGCGAAAAATTTACCTTGTGAATAGCGGTTTCCCATAGGAATGCATTGAAATTTAATTAATGCGTTCCTATGGGCACAGGTGGCGCTGTGGGCTAAACCACTGAGCCTAGGGCTTGCTGATCAGAAGGTCGGCAGTTTGAATCCCTGTGACGGGGTGAGCTCCCGTTGCTTGGTCCCAGCTCCTGCCAACCTAGCAGTTCGAAAGCACATCAAAATGCAAGTAGATAAATAGGAACCGCTACAGCGGGAAGGTAAACGGTGTTTCCGTGCGCTGCTCTGGTTTGCCAGAAGCGACTTTGTCATGCTGGCCACATGACCTGGAAGCTGTACATTAGCTCCCTCGGCCAATAACGTGAGATGAGCGCACAACCCCAGAGTCGGTCACGACTGGACCTAATGGTCAGGGGTCCCTTTACCTTTACCTTTATGGGCAAAAAAAGAAATTTCAATGCATTCCTATGGGAAACCGCGATTCGCAAGATGAATTTTTCGCAAAATGAATTGACTCGCGGAACAAATTAAATTCATCTTGCGAGGCACCACTGTACTGGCTCCAAGAGTGGAGGTCAATGTCGATTTGTATATAGGCACTTGTGAAAGGTTATACCCATTATGACAGGCTTCACACTCCAGCTGAAATTGTTTGGAAGAAGCCGAGAATAGAACTCCTGCCTGTCTGATGCCCACCAGCCCTCTTGACGCTGGCTATGAATGTCAGACCTTACCTTGGATGTTTTCAGGAGGCTCCTTGGGCACAGGCTTGGGTTTCATGACTGGTCTCGCTGAGCTCCTAACAGCTTGGTGTTTCAGCAGTTGGAAAGAATATTTCATTTTAAGGCAGTACTGTGGCTTATTGTAAAATACTCCCAAAGACCTACTTAGAAGCAGAATTCACGTATAGCTGGGATGGGTAAAGAGAGAGGTAGAGATGGAGTTTGAGAGATAATGACTTAGTCTGCATAAACACCATGCATTTAAAGCACCAAGAATCCTGGGAACAGAAGCTTGTTAAGGCTGCTGGGAATTGTGAGAGGTAAACTACAGTTCCCAGGAATCTTTGGGGGGGGATTATGTGCTTTAAATAAATGGTGTGTATATGGCCTGAGATTGAGTCACATCCACACTGTACAACTAAAGCATATGGCTTTTCCCAAAGAACCCTGGGAACTGTAGTTTACCAACACAGAGCTACAATTCCCAGCACCATAACAAACCACAGTTCCTAGGATTTGGGGGTGGGGAGTCATGTGCTTTAAATGCATGCTATGGATGTGATCATATGCTGGTAATTTTTTATGCCCTTGTAAAAAAATTATTTAAAGCCTAAGACTGGTTGGGAGGACCCATGGCATTTTGCTACATGAGGTGAAGAAACAAGATGTTGCCCACTCATGAGTCATCTGTTCCTTCCTTGTATAACAGGGGTGGCAAACTCCCAAGAGACTGCGATCTACTCACAGAGTTAAAAACTGGCAGTGATCTACCCCCTCTTTTGGGGTTCAGGTCAAAGTTGTTGAACTTTTTTAGGAAGGAGGAAGGCCGATTTTGGGGGTTTTCAGGTCAAAGTTGTTGAGTTTTTTCAGGGAGGAGGGAAAATGTTGAGCTTTTTTTTTAGGGGAGCCACAGTTGTTCAGCTTCTTTGTGGAGAGCCAATGATCTACCAGTGATCTACTGCAGACGTCCAGTGATCTACTGGTAGATCACGATCTACCTGTTGGACATGCCTGTTGTATAAGAACTGACCATAATGTCAATTGTACCTTACTGCAAGATTAGCAGCAATGGGAAAGAGTCTACCACTATTGCCTTCAAGGTGAGTATATCAGGTGAGTTTAGGACATACAGAGAAGGCCACAGCGTGGCCTCTAAACACCTCATTATTGACTCCTCCCTGCTCCACAGCATCTGCCCGCTGAGGCAGCTGCCTCACTTTGCCTACTGGGAGGGCCAGCCCTGTCCCCTCTCCACTGGATTGGATTCTTGTCCTTCCTTTCTTACAAGACAGTGCTCAATATAGATTACGCAACTGTTTCCTTGTACACTCATGTCTACCTACACCAGGGTACAGTAAGCTTTTATGCCTTCTGCTTTTATTTTGACATGCAGAAGGAGGTCCAGGTTCAATCCTCAGCAGAGGCCACAGCCTCAAACCCTGGAGAGCTGCTGCTATGCTGTGTAGACAATACTGAGCTTGGTTGACCAATGGTCTGACTCACTGCAAAGCAGCTTCTTATGTCCTTATTTGGGAAGGGGCCATGTAGCTCAGTGGCAGAGCATCTGCTTTGCACACAGAAGGTCCCAGTTTCAATCCCTAACATATCTCCAGGTAGGGCTGGAAGTGTTTCCTGCCTGAAACCCTGGAGAGGCACTGCCAGTCAAGTGTGTAGACAATACTGAGCAAGATGGATCCAATGGTCTGACTTGGTGTAAGGAAGCTTCCCATGTTCCTGTCCTAGAACAGAAAGCACCATAGCACAAACTTGGAATGGAAAGGGGCGGGTATCATTAGTGATACTTTAATAAACAAACAAACAAACAAACAAACAATCCTGATGGTAATTTTTAGGTGCCTTTGCTCTGTGAACCAATGTCAGTCATGCACATTTCAGGCAAGCAGAAAACATACAAGAGACTGGGTGTCACAAAGGATGTTGTCCTATGCTCTAAACAACTTCTAATCTACATACCACACTGGTTTCTCTTTGCACAAGCAACTATATACAAGCTTCCAGGGGATCTGCCTGGTTTCCATGGTCTTCTCATGTCACCACCGTAGTGAGCTGAGAACAGTCACTTCTGCTATTAATCACCACTCTCCTTATATGCATCTGTCAAAACTCTGAGGCTCAATCCCATCTCACCATCTGTGTGTGCAGGACACAGAGTTGAAACCAGACAAAAGAATCAAACACTGCCCTTTGGGGTGTGTGTGTCTGTGGAAAGCAAGAGTTACACATGGAAAGCAAAGCAGGTGTCCTAACAGTTATTGGGTGTGGCCAAATATGTCAACTTCAGTTTCTCACTTTTCCTATCTGAATTTCAGTTCTTTACATTTCTATCGCAGTTTGTGAATTCCCCGATCCCAAGTCCTAATGAAAATGCACCAGCATTTTAGTGCAAATTTCTCCTAATATCCAATGCAATTTCACTTAATATGCACTTTTTTAGCAATGCAATTTCTCCTAAAGCAATGCATTTCCATATATTGTTTTCACAAATACATGCATTTATATGCATACTTTACCTCTGGTATATGCATTTTTGTTACATTACTTTGCTGGAAAGCCAACTTGCAAAATTCAGAGAAGTGAGAATTCTGAAGGATTTGGGTTTGTGTGTAGTTTCAGAAAGTGTGAATTGTGAGTTCAGGGTCTAGCCAACTCCAAGCAGACCCACTGAAATGAATGGACAGAAGTTAAGCATGCCCATTATTTTCAATAGGTATTCTCTGAGTAGGATTAGCACTGGCAACAACCCTTCACCTTTAAATGCAAACTGAATCAAAATTCTCCTCCATTTCTACTATACGCTGAAGCAGCTCCTAAGCATCACCCTGAGGCAGTGGGGTGCTAGCTATGACAGCTTGTCTCAGCAGAGTATTTCCTACCTTCAGTTCCAGCATCAGTCTTGGCTGGGGAGGAGCTGGCTTGCAAGGGGGCCACGCCAGAAGAGCTGGTTGTTTCTTGCAAAAGCAATATAGGAGAGTTGTATTATGCTAGGGATTTAAAGCATCGCTACTTACTTGGGTCTTATGGATGGCTCAAGAAATATTACACCAGGTGTTTTAGGTGATGAAAACCCACTCTGACTTCACTATAGCAAAGTCTTTCCCTTTGTAGTGAGGCCATCTGGACCTGCCCAAACTCTGCTCATACCCTAAAGCTAGATGGAAGTAGACGAGACCACAAGGTTCTGAATTCCACTAGATACCCAGAAATGGGAATCCAGAATCTGATTCCAGATTCAGCCACAGAAACTGAGCAGAATCCAGCAAGGCTCCAATGGAGGCTTTGTTGATCCATGGAGGCTCAGCTTTTACAGAACACGGGAAATGCGCGCTCCCAGAAGCCTCCTGAGCTGATGTGGTGGGCAGTGCACCCTACAATGCTGAATAAGCCACTGGAACCATGGTGGAACCCACTGGATTCCAGTTTTTTCCAGAAATGTGGTGGCACCCTCCCGAAAGAACTATGTTTTTATATGCCGCAGCAGCGGCCATGTATATCATGGAGGGGCAGTGGCTCAGCCACAATTCCCTGCCAAATGTACCCATGCTGTATTATCCCATGATGCACAAGGATGCATCACTTTTTGCACATTCCAGCAACACCAACACCAGGAAAGAGCTGGGTTGCTGGGCAAAATATGAAGTGCCTGCAGCTGCTCCCAAGGGTGTCATCGAATGCTATTAATGTTCAAGCCACAAGTAGCATGTGGGAAGTCACAAAGAGAGACCTTTGGATCCTGTCCCCTCTGACTAGGGATGCAAGAATCTGGTCATCTCTGACTATAGATGGAAGAATCAGTTTCTTATTTTTCCAATCTTAAATTTGGCTCTCCAACGTTTCTGCAGCAATTTGCAATTTTTCTTTTTAAAACCCCTAATGGGACTTCCCTCCCCCCCAGCGTTTTAGTGTGAATTTCCCTTAGAACAGATTTTTATATGCAGTTTTGACTAATACAGACATTTCTGCAAGCACTTTCTCCCAATAGGACGCATTTTTATATGTTTATCTCATTGATATTTTTATTTTTAGGCACACTTTGCCCTAACACATGCATTTGTGTAAACCTTATTTGGTTGTAGAACTGCCTGGCAATTTTTTTTGATAATTATTAATTTTGAAGGATGCCTGTTTTTTTGTTATTATATTGTTTCAGAAATTGAAAATTTGATAAATTTGGCTTTAAATGAGAACCTAATCAAATTTCTCCCCTATCCCTACCGCTGACAAAAGAATTTACCCAGCAGCCAGTACTTTCCCCACATCATTTTTATGAGCTATCAGTCTCTGCTCAGAAATATAAAAAGCAGTGGCAGAAAAGGGATTAATTTGAAAAACAAAACAAAAATCAAAACCAAAACTCAATTTAAGTAACCTAAGGAGGAATGTGGAAGAAGACGGGGCCAAGAAGTGTGTTCAGCTGAAAAATCTGAGACGACAGAAGCGTCATTTTCTAGCCAGTATGGCTGGATCATAAACAATTTAGAGGGATATACTTTTTCATATATATTTTTTTAAAAAAACTTTTTCATTTTTTAAAGCCACACTTTAAAGGTGGATAACAGATAGTGTCCTGTTGAAATGGGAGACAGAAGCCAATTGATATTAATAAGGGCGTTAAATCAGAGTACTGTGACAGCCCCCGTCAAATTGGCAAGGGCTTAATTAGAGTCACAATAAAAAGCCGCCCCGGAGGCATTTTGCTTTTTAGTCATTCACACACACCTCCACTGGCTCAGCTTTTACAGAACAGGGGGAATTATTAATTCACTTTATCCTGAGATGTTTAGCCTTGTGTCTCGGTGACATTCATGGATGGTTTTACATTGCAATCAGGCAAGCATGAGCAAATGGCAGAGATGGAGATGGGAGCAGCTGGGGCCAGGGTCGGTACCAGCGCCTGGCTCCCTCAGGCAGGTGCTAGTGCCTAAGCAACCTAGCAGGGTTATCAGCAATGAAGGCTGGTCAACGAGGGTCAATGGGGTTTCTGTCTCAGAAACCTCAGCCTGCCCTCATGTGCTTGCTTTCTTACAACCACAACTCCGCTGGTTCAGTGGTGGCTGATGCCCACTGAGACTAGTAAGAGTGGAAGGCAGGCAAAGCAAACTAGTATTGTCTACATCCTACTCCCTGCTGAGTTCTGCAAGGGCAAATCTGTGAGTAAGGAGGAGGAAATTGGCAGGCAATTCTGCTACCCCCCTGAACTGGTTATAAATAAGAAAACAGGCAGGTGTTGGGTGGCTGAGGTTGGAAGAGTAGTGCCCCATGTTCTGTAAGGGATCAACCTTTATATGATTCTATGATTCACTGCCTTGGCCATTCTACCCACCCCTGCCAATAAATAGCTCTTTTCACTTGGAAGGCAAAAAGCAGGGATAAAGGTTTAAGCAACTCCTCCTTACCACCATTGGTCTAATGAAATAGCTTCAGAAGCTGCTTTTGCTTTTTTTAAAACCAACAACATAACCCAGAATATGGCTGGGGATGGGAAGGTCTCTCTGTTTTCCATACTACGCAGTCTGGGGCTGTCTTGGTTGGTTTATTGTTGCTTTTGGGTGTACCGCAGAAAAGCAAGCACTAGCTAAGGAACTAGGAGCACCAAGCTATCTGTAAAATATACCTGTTTTTATCTCTGCCTCTTGCACAGACACAGAAGGAGGGAGATCAGCTGGTTGCTTAACTGTGGCTGCTCAGAGGGTACAAAAGAATCATACACATACATACACACACACATTAAAAGAGAAAGTAGAGAGAAAGATTCTCAGCAGTGTTTGAAGCTCTTTCCTAGGAAAAGACTAGCATGAAAAATTCTAGAGAAACTTAAAGCACAGTATAACCCATCTGTATAACGTCTCATAGATAATTCCCGAGTTAGCAGGGCTATAAAATTAATCAATTCAACTTGTAGATTAATCAACTCAAGTCTCAGTTGACTAACTGGCAAGGGCAATTTTTAATCAATGATGTTCACATGTCAACAGTACAACTCAGAGCTGCTGCTACAGAACTCCTGGGCATTTCAAAGGATTGTGGGATATTGTTTTATATTTTAATATTTATCTCTTGAGTTTTCTCCAAGAAGATCTAGGAGGTGTCACTGTGAAGTGGGTAGGGCTGAGAGGGAATGACTAGTCGTCACCTAATGAACTTCACAGCTGAAATGGGTATTTGAACCAGAGACACACTGTTTCAGACTGATGGCTAGATACATTAAATTGTGGTGGCTAACATGTGGCCCTGCACCTCATCAGAGCATCTGCTATTTCGCTCACCTTATCAGAACATCTGCCCTTTTGCCACATCACCAGGGTTGCCAGACTCAATAGAGGACAGGACTTCTGTGCCTTTAATTGCCCTGCTCTCTTTTGAGTCTGGAAACCTTAAAGAGAAGCCAGCAGACCCTTTGTTTAATTTCCAAGCAAAGGGTCTGCTGGTTTCTCTTTAAGGTTCCCAGACTCAAAAGAGAGCAGGGCAATTAAAGGCACAGAAGCCCTGTCCTCTATTGAGCCTGGCAACCCCACACATCACCAGAGCACCCACCTCATCATAGCACCCATTCTTTAAGGAGTTACTGCAGCTGCTGCCCTAAAGGAAAAGAAGCTGCACATTATTAATGCGCGCTGTCCTGCCAATGCCCTTCTCTGTATTAATTAGGTCTGAAAACAAACAAGCACTTTTGCTGACAAATCGAAAGAATTCAGCTGAAGCACAATGTAATCCCCCCGCCATGTACCCCAATCCACATCTACAAGGCAAGTGAAGAGGCAAGCTAGTGAGGCTAGAGTCATCCTTCTATGGCATTATTTGTTGCTACTTAACATAGTGAAGCTGCAAACAAAGCTGTTGCAGAAGGGAGGGGGCGACGGAAGACTAAACAGCAGAACCAGCTCTAGTAGATCTACATGAGCAGGTAAGGGAATGAGGAGCTTGTGCCTCGCAAACTACAGCTTGGCACCCACCTGGCTGCTGAGTTGTAACAAGTGTGGTGGTAGTAGTAGGAGCAGCAGTGGTAGTGGTAGTAGTAGGAGCAGCAGTGGTAGTGGTAGTAGTAGGAGCAGCAGTGGTGGTGGTAGTAGTGGTGGTGGTGGTAGTAGTAGTTGTAGTGGTGGTGGTGGTGGAAGTGGTTTGGGGAGTTGTAGTGGTAGTAGCTTTTGTGGTAGTAACTCGCTTTGATCGTTCATTTGCTAACGAAACAAAAATAAGGATTGGGATGGGGAGAGGAGAAAGAAACCATAGGATAGTTTTCTCAGGACTTCTTCTCAGGTTATATTTAAAGTACTAAGCCTTTCCGGGAGTATCTTGGGCCATATCTACAATACATACTTACAGTACAGTACAATGCATGCCTACTCAGAAGTAAGTATCATTGAGCTCATTTGTGAGCATGGGATTGACTGCTATCCACTTATTTGAACCCAGTGGATTGTATCCAATGCAACTGGCATTCAGAGGCATAGTGACTCTGCCAGCAGAGGTAGTAGCCATCAATAGCTTAATTCTCCATAAAATTGCCTAATTCTCTTTTAAAGCCATCCAAGTTGGTGACCTATATCTATACTATATCTTGTGAGTGTGAATTCCATAGTTTAACTACCGGTATATGTTGTGTGGAAAAAGTAGGTCCATATACTCAGCTGAAATGTCCCAATAGATCTTCCTCTTAACACACACACACGCACACGCACACACACACACACACACCATGCCACACCTTAGTCTAATGAAAGCGAAAGAGACCAGATTCTGTAGCTGAAAAATCTTAACAACATTTTTCTCCTAGTGGCAGCGAGAACTTAATGTCCTGTCTGTGATATTTGAGGGGAAAAGTTCACGGCATCCACTGGTGATTTTGGTAACACGCATACACTTTTATTTCCTTCCCTTCTGCTGTTCTAACAAACCTCATGGGGAGGGGAAAACATGCCAGAGCAGCAGAGACAATGAGGTTACTGAAGTCAAAGGAGGTTCTTTTGACAGGATGGGAAATGAGGCACAATTAGAGGAGCAGACATATTGCCCGGAAGGTGCTAATGGACAGTGAAAACAGCCGCTCTTTCTCCCCGTCAAGGAACGTGCACAAGGACCATGCACCAAACAGGTCAAATCCCAGAGTTTCAAGTTTCATTTTCTACTTACTGCCAAAGTTTGGAGCTGCACCTGGAAGAAAAGAAGAAGGGCAAGAAAAAAAAAAGAGGGTCAGCAAATACAAAGAAGGCCATGGTGCTAATTAACAGGAAGCTTGCTCATAAGCACATGGATGTCAAGGCAGCTGGCACAGGGCAAAACACAGAGGTGGGGTCTGCACCCAGGTAACCTGCAGTGACCTGTGGGGATCAGGCAACTAATAACCTAACTTATTAGCGCTCTTTTACTTTGCCCTGTGTCCAGGTAGGGGCATCTATACTTGTCAGTTTTGGCATAACAGCTTATTAATACCGGTAATAAGTCACATTTCAAGTCCATGAAGTTTAGTACAGTACAGTGGTTCCTCGTGTTGTGGACGGGATCCGTTCCAGAGGCCCGTCCGTAACGTGAAATGCCTGCAACTCGAAGCGCTGCATCTGCGCAGGTGCGTGGCACGATTTGGCGTTTCTGCGCATGCGCGAGCGGCGAAACCCGGAAGTAACCCGTTCCGGTACTTCCGGGTTGCCACAGGATGTAATGCAAAAAGACACAACATGAAGTGGACGGAACACGAGGTATGACTGTAGAATTCTTACTAGTGCTCAGCTAGAATGTGGGGTGTGGTAAGTGGGTAGAGATGGGACCAGCAGTTTTGCAGAATGCTTCGTTAGAATTGCAGTGCTCATGTAACCAATATAAAAATTATTTCCTTTATACCAGTAACTTATTTTGCTCTTCATGAGAGCACATAGCTAAATGGGGTTGCCTAGATATAATTGTGAAGTCATCAAAGCCAGTACAGTGGTACCTCGGGTTACAGACGCTTCAGGTTACAGACTCTGTTAACCCAGAAATAGTATCTTGGATTAAGAACTTTACCTCAGGATGAGAACAGAAATTGTGAGGTGGCAGCGCAGTGGCAGCGGGAGGCCCCATTAGCTAAAGTGGTATCTCAGGTTAAGAACAGTTTCAGGTTAAGAACGGACCTCCAGAGCAAATTAAGTTCTTAACCTGAGGCACCACTGTATGTGATCCCTGGTTGGTTGGGGTGGGGTATCATGTGAAGGAAGCAATTTGGGGAGGAAGTGAAAAACCATGGGGATGTGGTGCCTGTAAAGAGTTGAGAAGTGTTACAAAACATATTGGATTAAAGACCTGGGGAAGGGTTTGACACCTGCAAAATCACAGTAACTGAGGAGACAATCAGACACAGAGAGCGTTCATCTCAGCACTCACTCTTACCACCTTTGTCTTCACAACAGGCTGTTGTTCTCATGTTACAGATGGTGACCGAGGCTAAGAAACTACCTTGCAAGTGGCTGAGATCTCACCCAGTGACATCGAGACCAATAACTTGAACAAAAGTTTTGTTTTGTTTTGTGGGTTGAGCTGCATGGTTTGACTGTAATGACTCCTTTGACCATGGGTAGGCAAACTAAGGCCTGGGGGCCGGATCTGGCCCAATCGCCTTCTCAATCCGGCCCTTGGATGGTCTGGGAATCAGCGTGTTTTTACATGAGTAGAATGTGTGCTTTTATTTAAAATGCATCTCAGGGTTATTTGTGGGGCATAGGAATTCATTCATCCCCCCCCCCAAAAAATATAGTCCGGCACCCCACAAGGTCTGAGGGACAGTGGACTGGCCCCCTGCTGAAATCTGTTGCTGACCCCTGCAGCCTTGACCTTCAAAGAAGCAGCAGTCTCAGTTTTAGGCACCTCCTGAAAACATATTTTGGCCCAGGCTTTTCCAAACTCCTAAGCTTGGATTTTTGCTCTACATGGCGAGGTAAAATAGACAGGTTTGCCACAATTATATACACGAAGCAACTATTAGAGGACCAGGAGTCTTAATTTCCTTTGGTTTATCTAACACTGGGAAGCTGGGCTATGGCCATTCACAGGTGAAGAGAAAGGTAGGAAAGTCCTCCCCACCATGAAACATAACCCGCAGATCCCCAATTTTCATTAATAATAATAATAATAATAATAATAATAATAATAATAAGCTTCTTGCATTTGTTGAGCCTGAGTTATGAGGCAAAATGCATGGGCACTATTCTTCTCAAATTCTGTGTGAGACTAGCCTGTTCCACCTGTTTCAGTGTTTGACTTTGCACATGCCCCAGAAACATCCCTGTTAGGGACGCATGCTCTGAGGTTGCAGACTCTGGCTCTATGCAGGACACCTGGGCTCTGTGTTGAGTGTGAGAAGCAAGCATAATGGAATAATGGAGAGCCGGCAACTCCTGGTGCCTGTCAGCACCAAAACAAAAAAACAACCAAAAAAACCCCAACCCTCTCCATCTCTCCTTTAAAAGATCGTAGGCACTCAGCAGCAACTGACAAGCTTGTTCCCTTTCAAAGGGCCCACATCTTCAAGTTCCTGGCAAAAACAAAGCATTCCTGTCATGGCCTTTTGAGACTGGATTTCTCCTTTGATCACCCTAAAGCCGACACATTTTCTCTCTTGCTCAAAGGTGGGGAGGAAGGACCGAACAAAATGTGGCATCTTTGGGAAATGCTTTAGGATGCTTAAAAAGCCAGTGGTGTGGCAGCTTGCTCTTCCACCACGACAAAGGCAGGAGGAGAGGTGTGCAGAGGCCACAAGAAGAATTGCGAGCAGAGGGGAGTCCTATTTACCACCCTTTGGACCCCTGGAAAATTCACCAAACCAAATCTGCTAGCTGTCACCTGGAACTGGATTCGTGCAGTACCACTGGTTTGAGGGCTGAATGGGACCCAGTGGTGGCTAACCTGAGGAAGCCTCCGCCAGACCTGGACCACCTGCTCACACACCTTAGTGCAGTGTTTCCCAACCAGTGTGCCTCCAGATGTTTTGGGACTACAACTCCCATCATTCCTGACCACTGGTCTTGCTAGCTAGGGATGATGGGAGTTGTAGTCCCAAAACATCTGGAGGCACACTGGTTGGGAAACACTGCCTTAGTGGGAGAGGCTAGGGTCACTTTCACACCATGCATTTTAATCCCTATGATACTGCTTCAAACAGTCATGGTTTCCCCCCAAAGAATCCTGGCAACTGTAGTTTGTTATGGGTGCTGAGTTGTTAGGAGGCTCCTCTTCTCTTCCCCCACAGAGCTACAATTCCCTGGGAAAAGAGGGGTTGATTGTTAAACTACTGTAGGAACTGATAGCAGGTTCTAGGAACCCTCCTTGTGGTGGGATTCTGAGAGGCGATACCGGTATCTGTGAGTTTGTTGGGGCCGTGGGTGAGGGCCAGGGGCCCTGGAAGTGTTGAGCAGGGAAGTGTGTCAGAAAAAGGAGGAATTCATCTATCTATCTATCTATCCACATGCACGCGCACACACACAAACATAGGAAAGCCTGCTGCAACAAAGCAATGGTCCATCTAGTGACTGTCCAACATCCTGCTCTAACAGGGGCCACTGAGATGCCCATGGGAAGAGAGCACTCCCTCTACCTGTGGTTTCCAGAGCTAGCAATTTTATCAATAGTCACTGCCTAGCAATTTGTATTTGTGATTTTACTTTTTTCTACCACTTGTTGTTGTTTTCATTTTCTGTGGAAGACTTAGATATATTTTTATGCCTGACTCTAGCCTGGGCAGCTATCCATGGTCCTGCTCCTCAGCCAAGCATTGCTGATACTCCCTGCAGACCCTGTTCAGAACAGGGCCATTGTTCAGCAGTACCACCGATGCAGAAAGACCACTTGAGGGAGAGGAGGGGGGCAGGATAAAACCAGCACAGTTTCGCACAGCTACTTACAGACATTAGCGGAGCCATTGGGGCGGGGCAGGTAGGATCCTGCCCGCCAAGACTTGCTGCGGAAGTTCTTCTTGCACCGCCCACAGTCCTGACCGGTTGTGTTGTGCTCACACTCGCACTGGAGGCTTCCCTCTTTGAAGGTGCAGAGATTGGCATGGAGGTTGCATTTGCACCTACAAGAGGAACAGAGGAGACAGACCTGGCTGTGATTGGCTCTTATTTTATTCATCCATTGAAGTCTTTAAAAATGTATAAATGCTCCTTTTCAATTTCAGCTGACAAAAAGCCATGGACACATCACAGAAACATTACAATATAAAAGCATTAGAAATTCATCAAAACGCCACAATTTCTGAACTGTGACGGAAACAGGTGATGGATTAAAGACAGTGCTGTGCTGTGCACTTTTTTTCTGTTGCTGTTGTTTTGTTTGTTTTACTGTTCTCTATTAACCAATGAGAAAGGAAATTCAACTTGAAAATTGTCAAAGCAGGAGTGAAAATCTCAGTGTCATTCTTACGAGTGCAGTAGGGGGGCAGTTATATGCTTACCTTGCTTTTGAAGTGGTCAAGGGGTTCTGTAGGTGTCCTTTCATCCTACAAATAATCACACCAACTGCATGTAACCTGCACCCTCCTCAGGTGCCCATGTGTCAATCAAAGCCCAAGGAGGAAATCATGAGGTAACTCCTCTGAGGGGTTTTTTCATAGCAGGAATCATAGGCAGCTAAGGAGGCTTCAGGTGCTAGAGAAATGTTTAGAGGGAGAAAACAGGTACGCCTGGCTTTTTGTGTGCTTGGCGTGTGTCTTTTTGCACCAGGTGAAAACCTTGATATTTTATGGGCCTTCATGTGATGATCAGCACCAGAGTCAAGTTCTATTTGCAGAAGAAGTGATAGTGTATAACAAGTTCTATAGTGCAATTTCTTTTTTCATTAATGGAAGGCAAATGGTAAAAAAGGATAGAGAAATATATATTTTTGGCACAGACACAAAGTACAAGTCATGCAGCCTTCCGCCTTCCCTCCCCGGACTTGATTTTTGTTCCATTCGCTTGTTCCATCCATGTCAACTTTTAAGTCCTTCCATTACCTTCTCATGTTTGACACATGAGCTTCTTTAGAGTCAAAGCCTTTTACACAGATAATTGATGTTCCAAATCAAATAATCAATGCATATGCAAGTAACGATCAGAGAATACCTCTCATTACAACTCAGGGCCCCATTTACAATTGCTTCTCCATTTCCAAGGCTGACTGGCGTTGTTAATAGTCAATCATGTTCAGTTCAAAATAGATCCCCACACACAGCACTTTGGCTTCTTAAAGGTTCCTGAAAGTGGGATATAACCTAATGCTCCCAGTGTTCATGGCTAGTTTAATGGTAAGAGACAGGCAGGAGTAAATAAAGAGAGAAAGAGGTGAAAGCATGAAAGAAGCAAGGATAATTTATTGTAAACCACCCACATAACTTCAGTATAGAAGTGTAATAAATAAAAATCATTCCCTCTATTGCAATCTTCAGGCACTGAGCGCCAGTCCTTACATAGCTAAAACAGCACCATGGATGGTGGCTAACAGTTTGAGGTTGAATCCTGACAAGACAGAAGTACTGTTTGTGGGGGACAGGAGGCGGGCAGGTGTGGAGGACTCCCTGGTCCTGAATGGGGTAACTGTGCCCCTGAAGGACGAGGTGCGCAGCCTGGAAGTCATTCTGGACTCACAGCTGTCCATGAAGGCGCAGGCCAATTCTGTGTCCAGGGCAGCTGTTTATCAGCTCCATCTGGTACGCAGGCTGAGACCCTACCTGCCCGCGGACTGTCTCACCAGTGGTGCATGCTTTAGTTATCTCTCGCTTGGACTACTGCAATGCACTCTATGTGGGGCTACCCTTGAAGGTGACCCGGAAACTACAGCTAATCCAGAATGCGGCAGCTAGACTGGTGACTGGGAGCGGCCGCCGAGACCACATAACACCAGTCTTGAAAGACCTACATTGGCTCCCAGTACGTTTCTGAGCACAATTCAAAGTGTTGGTGCTGACCTTTAAAGCCCTAAATGGCCTCGGTCCAGTATACCTGAAGGAGCGTCTCCACCTCCATCGTTCTGCTCAGACACTGAGGTCCAGTACTGAGGGCCTTCTAGCTGTTCCCTCATTGCGAGAAGCCAAGTTACAGGGAACTAGGCAGAAGGCCTTCTCGGTGGTGGCGCCCACCCTGTGGAATGCCCTCCCATCAGATGTCAAAGAGAAAAACAGCTACCAGATTTTTAGAAGACATCTGAAGGCAGCCCTGTTTAGGGAGGCTTTTAATGTTTAATAGATTATTTTATTTCATTTTTCTGTTGGAAGCTGCCCAGAGTGGCTGGGGAAACCCAGCCAGATGGGCGGGGTATAAATAATAAATTATTATTATTATTATTATTATTATTATTATTATTATTATTATTATTATTATTATTATTATAACAGGCAGGTGTCAATTGGGTTCAGGGTGACCTCAGGAAACACACATTTAAGCAAGGGGCAGGGTGAAGAAGTAGAATCCCGAAATAGACTCTTCAGGCAGAAGTTACAAACAGTAGGTGAGGTTGGGGCAGATACACCCGAAGTGCCCTCCCAGTTGACCATGGTGGGGTTTAACTAAACTCTTGTTTAAATTTCAAAGGCATTAGGAATGCAAATGTAAGCTACAGGGGGCATTCCACCAAGGTTTCCATGGGAATTTCATCACAAGCTTATAAATCATGTACAGTACATATCTTTCTCAAGAAAGAAGAGTTTGGTTTCTAGCACTCAAGGTCCTTCTGCGTTGTTGGCTCCTGGGGGTGGAAGCACTTTAACCTGCCCCGAAGCTAAGGAAGGGGCTGAGCCCTCTCAATATCCAGTGCCGACGTTGCGCATGGGACATCATGATGCTGTGCAATGTCACACACAGGGCGCCATGATGTTGCATAACGTCACGCATGCTATGTCACGGTGTCACATGACATTGGCACCCTCCATTGTAGGTGCACGCTGGTACCAATGAAACCACTCTTGCCAAAAATACATAGGTGCATTATGGGATAAACTGGTATTGGGGTGTGTGTATGGAAGAAGCAGAGACTGGAGGAATCAGAGCAAAGACTGCCTTGTATGCCAGGGTTGCCAACCTTTTTTGACTAGTGGGCAAATTTTGTATTTTGAGAGTGTTCTGGGGGCAAAAGCTACAAAATGGCTGCCATGGGGGAGACGGGGCATATCACAAAAGTAGAGAGACAACTACATATGACAACCTTATGGGAAGCCAGCTATGCCCTGCAGGTCTTGATTATGGAGCACTAGCCAACACGTGTTCTCTCTCTCTCTCTCTCTCTCTCTCTCTCTCTCTCTCTCTCTCTCTCTCTCTCTCTCTCTCTCTCACACACACACACACACACACACATGCTGTTCCTGTCTAACAAGAGGGAACATTCCTCAGTTTCCAGGATTAATATACAAGGCAGTCACACCACTCTCATGTCACAAAAATCACTTAGAAAGTACATTTTTTGCCCCACAATGTTCTTTCTAGGAGGGCTAGAAACTTACTTTAAAATGAAAATGAAAGCTCACAGTCTGGGGCACCACTGCAGTTTGCATAAGTACAATAAATCTTTAGAAAAAGTCCTAGGGAGAAGTCCAACAAACCCAATGCAGACCAAGTGTTCTTTGTGGCCGATGAATGCTGGCTGAGGGTCAGAGAAGCAGGTGGATCAGAAATGGAAAACTGGGTGGGAATGAACATGACATGGAGTAACCTAAAGGAGGATGCTGAAGAGAACGTTCCATGCTGCAATATTTTGTTGTTGGTCCCAATTGCACCGTATATCTCCAGCTTACGTAAGAAATAAAATTACCAACTGGTGATTTTTCTTCTTCTTTTGTTTCCTTTGTCTGTTTCCACTAAGAAGACTCATTTCAAAATTTAACAAGATTTGGGAGTTTAGCTGTCTTCCCACAACAACTGAGCATCACTCACTCTGATACCATTGAGCAGTTACTTTTCTGTGAGAGAAGCTTGGCTAGGAACTCTTTCTCCCCCTAGAAATCTGACTGGCACCTACATTGCGATTAGGGATAAGCAGATCTGTCAATTCTGCTTTCTCAGTTTTTAATGCTTCTAATATTAAATTTGGTTATTACATTTCCACATCAGTTTGCCATTCATTTATATTTCTTTAAAAGGGGCCTCATTTATCAGGATTTTAGTGTGAATTTATCCCAGTATTCACATGTTTGTATGCAGTTTGGCCTAATATACACATTTTTGCAGAACATTTTTCACTAATATAATACATTTGTGTGTGTGTTAGTTTTACTAAAATAAGCATATTTGTGTACATTTTTTTGCAGTTATATGCATTTTTGTGCACATTACTTGTCTGGGGAACTGCCCTGCAAAATTTGGAGATGTGTGATTTTTTTAAGGATTGCCTACATTTTAGTTCCCATATTGTTTCAGAAAGTACAAATTACGTAGGATTGCCTTTAACGCGAATGTATTTTTATTTTCAAATTGAAAATAATGAAATTCTGCAGAGTTGCTTCTGGTCGTTTTAGATGATGCTCCGCAAGATGGATCTACAGCCTTATTTGATATCATCTTCTAGTGAAGCTCATGCTTATTTGAAAGTATGTCATTAGGATATTCACGGCAGCGTCCATCAGAAGGGTCAAATGGACAGATTGAGAACTAGAGATGATTTGTTTCCAGAAAAAGTTATGGGTAGCTTAAACAGCAGCTACCCTACTTCATAGCTTGTGTTACTTACTATGTTTTTACCCCAACTCCTTTGCCAAAATCACTTAAGACTAAAATCAGCACTGAACACCATGAATATTCATTCACTGAGTGGGCCTTTCTTCTGACACACTCTCTAAGGTTTTGGATCCAGCAAAGCCTGCAAACACCTCAATGCCATTTGTGTGTTGCTGGTAGATATTATTATTATTATTATTATTATTATTATTATTATTATTATTATTATTATTATTATTATAAAACAAAAACCCTGCCAGAGCTATTTTTATCCTTGCTCTTGTTTTCCAACCAACTGTTTACTCGTAGGCCAGGAAGAAGCTGGGTGAGCAGCCCCCGCTCCTGCTTCTCACTCACCAGATGACACTTTGTTCTGCTCCACTCCAAAACCAACACAGGGAAGCAGAGGCGGGAGCGGGGGACTTGTTCTCCAAGGGGTGCAAGTGGAACAGATTTGATATCTGGAGCAAAGAGCTGGCAAATGTGGCCAACAAACAAGATATCTAGCAAAAAGCCAGTTGCAGAAAGGGCTTCTAAGGACAGAGTGGAAATAACTAAAACCTATCACACTTAAATACTTGGGGAGTGGGTTACAGCAGCAGGCAGTCTGGGACGATAGTGGTGTGTGTGTGTGTGCATGTGTGCATGTGTGTGAAGTTCTCTCTTTCTCTCTCTCTCCCTCTGCCAGATTATACAAATCAAGGTAGCCCTGTGTCTGGGTTCTGACGGCTTTCTCCTTATGCCCCCACAGATCAGAGTTTTCTGCACGACTGTCCTCACCCTTTTGAATAGGCAATGACCAGAGCTCAGGTGCCACAGAGCCTGACTCTCTGAATTATTGAACGCCCACGGAACATTGCCTTCGTCTCTTACTGCAATTTCCTTAAATAAAAAAAACGAAGGGGGGGGGGAAACCACAGCATACACATAGAGGGAAAGCAAACTAGCATGGGTCACTGCAGGTCATCATCTCTTCACTGTGGTACAGGACCTAGGGATGCAGAGGGAGAAAAGTCCTACTTACAGAAGCAAGCACAGATCAAACCAAGGTGCACTATGAACAATAGGAAGCTGCCTTCTACAGAGTTTTTCAACCAGTCCACCTTAGCTCAATAAAGTCCATTTCAGCCTCTTCCAGTTTGACAGCGCAATCCTATGCATGTCTGCTCAGGAATAAGTCCCATTGAGTTCAATGGGGGGTTACAGAGTGGTGTTGCATCCTTTGTTGGCGCCCGGGGCACACTCATGTGCACACCAAGCAGGACCAGGGGCTGTGCACGGAGGGTGAACAAAACCTGCTGTGCCACCCCAACTCCAGCCGCCGCTCCAGCCATGATAACCAGAACTTCTTTTTGTGGGAATGTTCAGGGAGGTAGGAGAGGATATATTGTTTAATAATATCCTTCCCAACCTGTGTTAGCAAGTTCTATAATTTAGCAGAGTAACACTCCCTTTTAAACTTACACAGCAGATAAGTTGTTGCCAGGCTTGCTTAAGCTTCTAAAATAAGTTTCCTGGTAATTCCCCTTTATTCCCTCCTAAAAAGAATAGACACAACACAGTCTTGCATGAAAGGTATAAAATAGTTTACTCACACATTCTGTTCACAGATGGATCCCAGAAGGCAGACTTAAGTTACAAAATATAGACACGTGGAATCTATCCCATGAGATAGTTCCTTTGTCCTCTCTTGGCTGGAAGCTGGAAGCCAAGAGAGCATCTCAGGCTAAGGAGGTGTTGCTTCTTCGAGGAATGGACTCATAGAGAGAGATGGCTGCCTGCCCTGTGCTATTTTGTTACCTGCACAGGTAAGGTCACACCCACCTCTGGTCACATGTAGAGGACGTTTGTCCCAGCCAAGGAGGAAACAGGAAGTTTATCTACTGGCTGGACAAACATTCCTCTCTAGGAATGTTGGAATTGCCAGCTCTGTGTTTCACATCCCAGACTTCTGACTGGTACTGCCAAAGACTGAACCTGGGACTTTCAGTATGCAAAGCTGTGCCCTGTAGCTGAGCTATCAAGTTGCTTCTGAAAAAGGTTTGTTTGTTTTTGAGCATCAGAGGGGTGGCAAAGTTGAGGCTGAGGATTTGCCAGGGTCTCAAGACCAGAAATTGCCCAGCACCCTCAAACCACCTGCCAATCTCACTTTGAATAGAACACCCAAGAAAGTCAGAGGCAGGGCTAGAGAATTCCTGGTTTGAACTAACACCCACACTTCTTCCAGGTGACCAGGGTAGGGAGAGGTGCCTTAAAAATAGGGAATGGAGGTGTATCTTCACTGCCGATGATACATGGATGGATAGGATACTCCAATCCACCCCCACCCCCAGTTTTCCTTTTTTCCTCTTCATATGACGATCACCATTTTGACCACCAGCATGCTCAGTCCTCATTCAGGTATTTGGGAGGGGGAAGGGGAGGAGAGATGGGTTATCCCCTATTTCTTTGTGAAAGTCTTGATTATTTATTTTTTATTACATTTATTGCCCACCCTTCGCTAAACATCCCATTCAAGGCAAGTGATTTTGCAACTTTTGTTTTATTGTGATAACATTCCTGAATAGATTTCAAAAGGATGGGGGGGGCGCATTAATTTTTAAGAATGCTTTTCGATGGAGCAGCAGGTTTAAGTTTTTGCTATATCTTTTCTGTATCAATTTCTAGCTTAGCTGAGTTGCAGCCAAAGTTCTACAAAGCTTAACTTGTTCCAGCAACTATGGTCTTGCAAGGAACACTGTTTGACCTAGCATCCCAAAGTAAACATGAGTTTACAGCATCTGTAAGATGCCTTTGGAATACCCAGGTAATCTTCCTGCTCCATCCCTTGCAAATTCCAGGTCAGCCATTTCTCACTGTCAGGCCCCATCTGCAGGGTGTTGGGAAGTATCCTCATCCAAAGGATCAATCTTGTCAGAGAATTGCTTTTTGAATTTGACCTTTGAGAATCATCAATCTAATCAGAAAACGATAACCTGTGCAACCTGACCCCACAACACAGCAGTTTTCAGACCAATCAATCAGGATGCATTATTTAATAAGGAACAGCGGAACAGCTCCAAAAGGCCAAGACTGACAACCCCTGATGGGGATGCCCCCTTGACGAAAAGTTTCCACCTTCCTTCGCACAATCCCTGTCTAAACCACCCATTTGATAGAGCACCAATCTTAGGCTCTGCTTTAACTTGGGTTTATTTGGCCTGACCACCAGCCAAGGCACACACATGTGGGCTTGGAAGCAGGAAAAGCAGCAACATTTCCATAGACCAAAAATGCAAATTAAGCATCCCTGCTCATATTTAAGAACTCATAGAAAGCAGCCTTATGCTGAATCAGACCATTGGTCTATCTCATTGGTCTAGAGAGCCAGTGTGGTGTAGTGTTTAAGAGTGGTAGACTCGTAATCTGGTGAACCAGGTTCGATTCCCCGCTCCTCCACATGCAGCTGCTGGGTGACCTTGGGCTAGTCACACTTCTTTGAAGTCTCTCAGCCCCACCCACCTCACAGGGTGTCTGTTATGGGGGAGGAGGGGAAAGGAGATTGTTAGCCGCTTTGAGACTCCTTAGGGTAGTGATAAAGCGGGATATCAAATCCAAACTCTTCTTCTTCTATCTCCTGAGCCCTGTTATGTCACTCCTTGCCTACAAAGCTGGCAGCCCTTCGCACTTTTCCAAACACCCTCCCTTTTGAAGTGTTCCCGCAGCCTCATCTCCTCTTCCCTCTCCTTGGGAGTCCTCCAGTCAACTGCTGCTGCCATCCCTGGTTTCTGAGCCTGCCCCCCCCCAAGAGAGGTGCCTCTCAGAGGCACCATTTACCTGCGGAGCTTATAGCCAGGGCTGCTGCAATAAACAGCTGTGCAAGCCTTTGGGAGGCAGAGACACGAGAGGACATCAGAGGAGGGAGGGAAAGAAAGAGGGACAGAGGCCACACCCCTGACCATCATTCAAGGCACTCCAGGGTGCCACGGCACACTGGTTGAAAACCACTGCTCTATCTTGCTCAGTTTACCCTGGCTGGCAGCAGCTCTCTGGGTTTTCAGGCAGCAGACATACTCAGCGCTACCTGGAGTTGTCAGGGATTGAACCCAGGACCTTCAACAATCAAGTTGAATTATCCAGCATTTTATCCTAACAGAGTTAGGACAAAACGGACTTATTGTGGAGATAGCAGAAGGCTGAGAGTGAGTTGCTTGTTTATGTATATTTAATACAAGGCCTTTCCCCCTTCCCTCTGGAAATGATGAGGCAAGGTCTGAAAGCTGCCAGTTGGACACATGTACAAGCTCTGTTGGACGGGTAAGGCATGCTGGCAGCAGGGCACCAAGGAAAGGTTGCAGGGACAAGGGCATCGTTCTCTCACAGTCATCTGCAACATCTGTTGCTACGAGTCAGCACTTTGCAGGTTGGACAGATACAAGAGAGGAGTGTCAATGCCAGGGATGTACAAGGTAAGAGGTGAGGAAGCAGAGCCGTGGTTCCCAGTGGAAGTGAGAAAGCAAAAAGAAAGGGAAAGCCTCCAGGGTGGGTGATGCTACAATGACCCACTCTGGGACTTCTGGGATTATTATTGAATCATCCTATATACCAGAGAAGGGGAACATCTCCAGAAGCTTGTTGGACTACCATCCCTGTGGCCACACTAGCTGGGACTGAAGAGAGTTGCAAATCCAACAAAATCTGGAAGGACATGGGTTCCCCATCCCTGGTAAACACTAAAAATTTGTTATTTGCATGCTGGCTAATATGTAGCCAAAACAGTACAATCCATGCACAGGATTGAGCAGGTTTAGTGGAATCCAAAAGTTTGAGTAAACACATTGTCGCTCAGAAGTTGGTGATTGTTCACTAGGGGTGAGGGAAATTTTTTGGTTTGGTTTGCATTTCAATGTGAACCTGCAAAATTCACAAATTTTGAAAACCTATGTGGACTAAATTACAGCTATCCTTCAAAATTCGCATGTCTCCAAATTTTATGATGGCTATGTTCATGTGTTGTTTTGAAAACTGAGTTAGGTAGGTTCACTTATAAATGTGAACTTCAATAAATTTCTCCCCCATCCTTACAGAATCTGTCTTACATATCTGATCCAGGTAAGTCTCCTATTTACATCTGAATGAAATGCTTGTATGGACGTGGATGAGAGCTTTCCACCAGAAAGGGAACTTTATTCTGGAGCTTTTGTAGTTCATTAGCTTCCATTCGTAATAATGGGAGGGAAACTGTTGCCAGGGAGGACCCCCCCCCCCAAGTCTGAGGACCACAAGAGCACTCTTCTGACCTATAACAGAGCTTTGCAGGGCTTTGATGAAGTGGTTGAACTGCCTCTCACCCCACCCCTCAAGGCCACCAATGTATGGCCTTTGGTATGTGGAAATAGCTTTGGACTAGATTTCATGGACAGAAGGATCCACAGCATGGCACAGGAGGAAAATGCAGGTTCTTAGCATGTTTTAGAAAGAGAACGCTTGGCTGTTAACACAATGTGTTACAGGACATCAGAAGATACTGCGCCACATGAAGCAGAAAACCAAAAATAATTTATTGAATAATTTATTCTAATTAATTAATCTGTGCTTTGATAAATGCTAGAGCTGCCAGGGCTTCATTGCTGTGGCTATTGTTGTTGCTGTTGTTGTTATTATATATTATTATTATTCCCTGTGGTTGCAGCTGCTAAGCATTTTGTAGCATTAACAAACAGCACTGAGCTTTCATTCCCATGGGATTAGTTAATTGTGGAGGATTTTTTAAAAAGACATTTAGAATAAAATTAAAGAGCTGGAAGGAGTGCACGAAACAGGCTTGGTAAAGGCAAAGAGAAAACCCTTCATCATGAGTCAGTAATTGATTTGCGCTTCTCAAAACGGTTTCCTCATAACTGAAGCCATGTGTCCAGAACGCACCCCATTAACTTCAATTAACTTCCTGCCTGCTCATGCAACTTGAATATCCACCTGATATTAAATAGGGGAGAAAATTATGCCAGCAAGGGAATACATGAATACAAGGAAAGGAAGAGAGAGGGGTAGAGAGAAAGATTGTGTGTAAGAGAGAGGTAGAGAGAACGAACATTGGCCTTTTCCATCTCACCTGCTGATTGATCTCGGTTCAATGCCAAAGGAAGGAGATAGTGGGAGCCTTATTTTCTCTGTATTTCAGAAGGTTAGGAGAACACAACCCTGCAGAAATCTGTAGGGAGAGAAAAGGTCTTTCCACTTCCCTCTCCTCGATTTACTCCTCTCTGGTCTGACGCACTTGAGCCTGCTAGCCAAGTAAGGGCTTTCTCATTTCTATTCCTGTCCCAGGTCCTGTGCCTCTCTGGTTACCCATTGGATCAATAGGAACAGGATGGAAGAAAAAGAATATAAGAAAGAAAAGAGGGGAGAGGGGAGGATGCATAAAAATAACGTGTCCTCCAGAACTAGAGGCCACTCCCCCTCCCTCAATGCAGCATTTGGCTAGGCTTCTAACTTTTCTCATCTCAAGGACACAGGCCAAAAGCTAGGTTTGGCTGGCTTAGGGTACTGATATACTAACACTATTTTGTGGGGTGGGATTCAATCACTCTGGCTGCACAAAGAAAGCTGATCTGGAGCCCTTGCAACACAAACCCGCTTCCCCAAAAGTACAGACTGTTTTTTTGAGGAAAGCGGTAGGAATTTGCTTCAGGAAATATAGGATAATGGCGACACTTGGTTTGCTGTTGGTATCCCACAACACCACCTATTTTCCCCCATCACCGAATCAGGATGAATGCTCATTAAACAGCCAGTGTCATCTAATTGCTCCACCAACAAATCAGGCTGAATGTACATCAAACTGCTCATCTGGAAGTTACCTTAGTGTATTTTCATTGCCAAGCAGTGATTACATATTAGAAGACCCTGATTTGAAAATTGCCCCTCAGTAGACTAGGGAATGAATACTATTAAGGTCATTCTGGAACAGCAGAGGACCCCCATTTCAATCCTTGGCTCATCCACAGAGACCAAAACCAGGAAAGTTGGTATTCTTCAAGTTGGTCAACATTACAGGGGCTGAGGTGACAGGCTGCCTTTTGGCCACAGCAGATCTGTACTAGCTGCTTGTATTTTACTAAGCTAAGTTCAAGGTAATATTGTTAGTATAAACAACCTACGACCAGGCTACCTAGAGAACAGCCTTGTGCTTTATACACCACTGAATAATTGCAATCACCGCAATCATCATCAGAAGCCCTCCTGACTTCCCCACAGGTATCTCATACTTGGTTTTTATGTGAACTACAGCTTTTCCCATTGTGTGTGATCAGCATTTTACAACCCTGTTCCTATTTAATCAGACAGTTTTTATACTGCCCCACTCAATGAAAACATTTTTTCCCGTCATTAAGTGTTTTCAGACAGTTATTTTGATTTAGTGTTGTGACCATTTGTTCTGCATTTTAGGGATTTTAGCACTTTAATATGTTTCAATGATTTTATAGTATTTTTACCGTGGGTAAATAAATAATTAAATAAATAATGGGCAAATAAATAAATAAATGGAGCTGAGTAGAACAAAGGGAGGAGAGAAGCTGTGGAACATCAAATAGCAACTCCTTACTGCTTGAGAAATGAAAATCCAATCAGGTTAACCCTGCGAACAAAACTACAAAATGTGACGTTTTTGTTTTTCGTTTTTGTGTGACGTTTTTGTTTGTCACTTGTTTCCTTTATTACACTAGATAGAGGCAAGCATTCAGCAACCGGGTGAGAGATTCTTGCTTTGAAAAGAGCATAGGAAGGTCCCTCACACCCAATCTGACAATTGGTTCATCTAGTTCAACACTGACTGACTGTGGCTTTCCAGAGTTTCAAGCTGGGGACATTCCCAGCTCTACCTGGTGATGCCAGAAATTGAACTTATGACCTTCTGTATGCAAAGCAGATGCTCTACCACTGAGCTACACTCCTTGTTCAATAACTTCATTGAGGAGATTCAGGTAGGTAGCTGTGTTGGTTTGACACAGTCAAAATAAATAATAAATGGGTATCAGAACAAACTTAAAGGTAAAGGGTAAAGGGACCCCTGACCATTAGGTCCAGTCATGGATGACTCTGGGGTTGTGGCGCTCATCTCGCTTTACTGGCCGAGGGAGCCGGCGTACAGCTTCCAGGTCATATGGCCAGCATGACTAAGCCGCTTCTGGCGAACCAGAGCAATGCACGGAAACGCCATTTACCTTCCCGCTGTAGCGGTACCTATTTATCTACTTGCACTTTGACGTGCTTTCAAACCGCTAGGTGGGCAGGAGCAGGGACTGACCGAGCAACGGGAGCTGACCCCGTCATGGGGATTTGAACCACCGACCGATCGGCAAACTCTAGGCTGTGTGGTTTAACCCACAGCACCACCCGTGTCCCATCAGAACAAACTTAGTTGGTCTCTAATGTGCTACTGGACAATTTTTTTTTTATTTCATTGAGGAGGTTATCACATGCTACGTGTTGAGAGAAACCAGCAAGTATCTTTGCCAGGACCAAAGCTAAGTTTGGCAAGCATCACATAATTTGTCCTGCCAATGTAACATCATTGACCTGAGCTGACCATAGTTGATTGAGCACAAGCTCTCCAATGTACCTCAGAATATGGGCTAGGCAAGCTTGCAGTGAAACACAGAATTGGAGAGTTGGAAGGGACATTGAGGGTCATCCAGTCCAACCCCCTGCAATGCAGGAATCTCAATTAAAGCATCCCTGACAGATGACAATCCAACCTCTGCTTAAAAACCTCCAAGGAAGGAGAGCCTACAACCTATTGAGAGAGGCCATTCTGCTGTTGAAGGGCTCATACTGTCAGAAAGTTTCCTGATGTTTATTCAGAATCTCTTTTCTTGTAACACCAATCCATTGCTTCAGGTCCTGGCCTCCAGAGCAGGAGAAAACAAGCTTGCTCTGAGACAGCCTTTTATATATTTGAAGTTGGCTAACTTATCTCCTTTTGGTCTCCTCTTCTCCAAGCTAAACATATCCAACTCCCTCATCTTGGTCACCCTCCTCTGCCCATGTTCCATCTTGTCAATATCCTTCTTAAATTGTGATTTCCAGAACTGGACACAGTACTCCAGGTGGTCTGACGAAGGCTACCATAGAGTGCTACAATTATTTCACCCTGTTGACCAGTGTTGAACTTGTGGTCTAATAAGACCCCTAGATCCTTTTCACATGTACTACTGGCAAGCCAAGTGTCCCCCATCTTATATTGTTGCAGTTGGTTCTTCCTACTTAAGTGTAGAACCTGACATTTGTCCCTATTGGAATTTATTTTGTTAGTTTGGGCCCAGTTCTCCATTCATCTTGAGTTCTAATTCCGTCCTGTAGCTTTGGCTACGCTTCCCAGTTTGGTGTCATCTGCAAATTTGATGAGCATCCCCTCAATACCTTAATCCAAGTCATTTATAAAGACATTTAACAACAATGGGCCCAGGACAGAACTCTGAGGCACTCTACATCACATTTTTCCAGGATGACATGAATCCATTAGTTAGCACTCTTCAACTAGCTACAAATCCACCTAACAGTTACCTCATCCAGCCTACATTTTACCAGTTTCTCCACAAGAATATCATGGGAGACTTAGTCAAAAGCCTTACTGAAATCACTATCCACTAAATCCACAGCATTCCCGTGATCCACCAAGCTTGTAACTCTATAAAAAGAAAAGAAATTAGATTTGTCTGACATAGCTTGTTTTGAGAAGTTCATACTGAGTCTTAGTAATTATCCTTTTTTAAGTGCTCACAGACCAATCATTTGATTATCTGTGCTGGGACTATTCTCCTGGTAATGATGTCAAGCCAGTCGGTAGCTACCTGGGTCTTCTCCCCCACTGTCGTTAAGATTTTTTATTAAAATTTCTTCATGATACAACAAGATACAGAAAACCAATGTAAATAAAACAAAAATAGCTACAAAAAGTTAAAACACGAGTATGGAGTCATCTCTTAAAGGTAGTTTTTAACCCTTAACATGCACAGAAGTTAGTGCGCATTCCAGCTCTCACCTGGGATTTTTCTTTCTCCTTTCCTTTCCCTGTCTCCCACCCAGAGTCCCCCCCATCAAACATCTACTACTCCAATGCATTTATAATCTCTGGACCATAACAAAGGCCCTAAGCAAAGAAGAAAGGAAGGAAACAGAACAAGAGAAACAGGGATAAGAAAAGGAAAAAGAAAGAAGAAAGGAAAAAGAGAGAGAAAAGAAAAGAAACAAAGAAAAATTCCGGTTTTCACCTTCCAGTTACATTTTTTAAAAATACATTCACTCCATGATAACATCCATCTTCTCCACTTTCTGTTAAACAATATTTCTTTTAAGTCCAAGTGTCTCAGAATAATTCATAACTTTTCCACAAAAAATCCAAGAGCAGATCCTAAAATATTAGTATTAGTTGTAAATGTCAACTGTGTTTTTACTTTAATATCAACTTTGCCTCCAGTAATTCCCACAACCATGTCTCCATCTTGAGTAATAGTAAATTCTTCCCTCCATGCCCATGTTAAAATCTCGTATTGAAATAATATTCCATAATTCTTTTCTTGTTATGTATCCTTTAATTCACACCCAGTTCGGTATATTCAGTTTCCATTTCCTGTTGTATTTCCATTTCCTATTATGTATAGTATTCCAATATCTTCTAGGATTGAACCTTCCATTTACATTTCTTCCTATCTTTTTCCAGGGATAATACCATAAATTTAGTGACATCATTCTCTAAATCCACTTCAGATCGTATGCACAGTGCAGTCTCTCTGCTAGAACTGAAGAAGAGCGAGGACTGAAATTTTTCCAAAGCATTTCTCTCTCTCAGTTCTATCAATGCCAAATCCAGGTGACTCTTCTTGTCTCCATTTATGGTTTTATCTTGCCCTTCTTCTACAAACCCTTGTATGAAAGGCATTTCCATTTTACCATCTGCTTTCTCTAATTTTGCTGTTTCATCATCCGGTCCTGCCAGCTTTTCATCAATTTTGCCTGAAGTTTCAATGTCATTTACAGTTCCGTTTTTCAGTTCAAATCTCTCTGATTTATTTTCTTTTACCCTTCATCAAACGTTGATCTGATCATTTTTAATTGTTCAGTCATCAACAGCCAAGCAATACCAACAGTTACTAGATGTTTTTGATGTTATTAACAACTCAGTCTCTTTATATGTCTCAACTCTACCTTAAGATTTTCACCTTTAAGATCACAGTCAAAACAAGATTCTTTCCCACAGAGGAAGTAATGGCCAAATTACTTTTAGTTTCTCAGCAATATTTTTGTTTTCAAAAGAAGAAAAAGAAATAAATGAATTCTCTCATTCATTTAATCTTTATTGTCAACCATAAATCAGGCTTTTTGCTTTGCTTTAGACACTCTCTTCTTAAAGACAGAAAGCAGCTCTTACAAGTTTTCCAACTTTGTTACAGGTAGGAAGCCGTGCTGGTCTGACGTAGTCGAAACAAAATAAATTCCTTCCAGCAGCACCTTAGAGACCAACTAAGTTTGTCATTGGTATGAGCTTCAGTGTGCATGCACATGAAAGCTCATACCAATGACAAGTTTTCCAACCGTGAGTTTTCATCAGTAGGCAGAGAAATTACAGGAAATTAGAGAGAAGTTACAGGTTATCTTGTCTAAAAAATGTTTAAGAAAGAGAGGGTGCAAACCTTATACTTATGAAGGGTTCTTACGTGGTCTCTGAATGCAAACCAACTTGTTTCAGTCCCCATCGAAGCCCCCAGGCGCAGACAGAAGAAAACAGCTTTGGTCAGAGCATTTGAGGTTACTCCCTCAAATACTCTTTTCCCCCAGAGTGATTTGATAGCCAGGCCTTCTTCTGACTACCATCAATCACCACATCATTATCTTCTGTCAGTGGAGAGCCAACAGAAAGATATTCATCCCACCACTTCCTCCCCAGAAGTCTCCCCTCACCTTTTGAAGATGGGGACAACATTTGCCCGCCTCCAGTCTGCAGGGGCCTCACCCATTCTCCAAGAATTCTAAAAGATTATAGATAGAGGCTGTGAGATTATATCTGCCAGATCCTTTAGTACTCGAGTGCAGCTCATCAGACCCTGGAGATCTGAATTCATTTAAAGTAGTTCAGTGTTACCTTACCACCTCTTTTCCTATCTTGGGTGGCAGCTCCCTTCCAGCATCATTTATTCTGTCATCACCGGTTGAGCACTGCTTTCCTTTTGGGTGAAGGCAAAGGCAAAGTAGGTATTGAGCAGTTCTGCCTTCATCTCATCTACACAGAGGACCTACTACTTGCTTGTTATTACTCTTGTTTCAAACATAGCCAAACATCTTCCATGAATAGACCTCCCTTACATCCCAAAAGGACTTGGGTGGAGGTTGGGACAGGAAAGGTTGCAATCCATGAGCAGGTGGTGACCCAAAAGACAACTACATCAGCTTGCATTGGCTCTTAGACCTCCTAAATTAATGGACACAGTTCACCCGAAATGTGTGGTCATGCAACTATCAGACTCACCCTTGAAGTCAGATAAGGTAGAGGGGGACTTGTCTGAGGAGAAAGTCATTACTGTGAAGTCTCAACCTAGACTATTTACTACTTCTGTTTTTATGGCCTTGCTTGCTAAGGCCAGACACATGTTACAGTTAAATGAGGAAAAACCAGTGAACTCTACTGAACACTTGGGGGCACTGGAATTTCTAAGGCTTTTCCCTCTGCTAATCACAAACTCATTACCATTCCATTCTCAAAAGCCTTTGATGAGATTTGGGGTACATAATGGAATATCACTAGTAAGGCTAAGCTGTCTTCTAAGGGGGTTAAGAAACATTACCTCTTTGCAGACAGGATTATGAACAGTCTAAAGCAGTGGTTCCCAACAGGTGGTCCGCGGACCCCCAGGGGTCCGCGAGCTATGCCAGAGGGGTCCGTAAGATGCTATTAGAATAAAAAATATATTAAATATATTTCGTATGATAACAGATTTTTTTGTTTTGGCCGCTTCCTGCATGAGCAGAGTCTAGCGCAAAACTAGAATTAGATAGAGGCAGTAGTTCTGCTGTATGTCGTTAGGTGGCGCTTTACAAACACTACTGTTTCGCAAAGAGGCAGCGCGCACATTCTACTAACGCTCACCTCCCCGAGATGCTTAGTGCGCATTGGCTTCATTTGTGCGCTACTGCGCAGGTACCCTGTCTTCTCCAAAGATATATAAAATATAAAAAGACTCTTAATTTGGCTCTCAATTTTTAATTTTAGGATTAGGAATTAATGGGGGTCCTTGTCACAATAGCGGCTCGATGAGGGGTCCTCGAGAAAATTTTGTTGGGAACCCCTGGTCTAAAGTATCCAGTGGTGGGTTCTCCAATAGCTGCCTTAGCATCTTCTATCAGATGTAGGGTTGCCATATTTCAAAATGTGAAAATCCAGACACAAAACTTATTTTGGCAAAGTTGCTGAGCTTTCTTTTATGGCTTATGCATCTGAACTTGCAGGTATGCAATATGCAGCTCATTCCCTAGCTTCCTCCATGGTAGCTGGCAGGAATGTTTCATTACACCAGTGAGCAGTGGATGCTGCAACTCAATCTCGTCTCATGAGAGGAGTCTTTGGAAACCAACTGGTGGAACTGGTGGAAACCAACTGGTGGAAACCAAGGACAAGAAAAAGTATTTTTTGAGGAAACCATCAGTTTTCCATGAATAGGGGATTTGCGCCCTTCAAAAACTGTTGGGGTAGGCAGGATAAGGGAGGGTGGCATTTGTCTTTCTTTAAGCCTGGAAATTCGTCATCCGACTTTCAAAAAAAATCAGAGGGGAGGAAACAAAGGTGCTTCATCCTGACTTAGACCCTAGTGTTGCTTCTCTTCCAGTGGGAGTGAGTCTACTGGCTTCTGAACACTATTGGGAGAGGGTAACTTTGGATCAGTGGGTTCTGGAAACAGTTGCTCAAGGCTATGCTCTAGAGTTTGTTTCCCAGCTTCACAACTGCTTTGTTCCAATGCCTCACTCTCCAGAGAAACACTTGGAAGTTTATGGAAGAGATAGGAGCCATCGAACCTGTCAATCCTTCAGGGAGGAAGTGAGGGGTTTAATAAATTTATTAGGACCAAAGGAAAATGGTGATACCAGGACCATTTTGGACCTCAAATGGTTAAACAAATACATCCTGAAGAAACATTTCAAGATGGAGATTCGTGACAGCACTAGGAAAGGTAAATTGCATGATATCTCTTTACCTTTCTGAGGCCTATCTTCAACACTGGTACCAGCACTGTTGAGTGGATTGAATTTGATTAGTGACTTGTTCCTACCAGCACAGCATTTCATAGGATGAATTAAAACAGGCATCCCCAAACTGCGGCCCTCCAGATGTTTTGGCCTACAACTCCCATGATCCCTAGGTAACAAGACCAGTGGTCGGGGAAGATGGGAATTGTAGTCCAAAACATCTGGAGGGCCGAAGTTTGGGGATGCCTGGATTAAAACAACTAGGCGTTATGTGGCAGGCAATCACAGTATGGCACTTGTAACCACATGGTGAAATGGATATGTACTGATTTCCAACCACAAGGCCCTTCCCTCCACAACCATTTTGGGATTTGGGGGAAGCAGAGGAGTGGTAAAACTGAGCACAGAAAACGCAGTGAAATTGAAACAAATTTAGAGAAAGGCAGTGAAGCTGGTCATGAGTATGGAAAACAAGTCAGATGAGGGAAGCTTGAAGAAACTGGTTGCAGACTGAGGCCCCAGCCAACAGAGCAAGGCTCAGCTGCAAACAGGAAGTCATCTTATACTCCTCTCTGCCCTGGGTGAGCCAGTGGCCAGTCTGGATGGATGGAGTCAGTGCAGGGCAGGGCCGGCCCTACGGCCAGGCTGGGTGGCGCAGGGCGCCAGGGCACCCACCCGCCCGCTGCGGAGCTGCGCCTGCCCACCCGTCACGGCAGCTGCACCCCCGCGCAGCTCCGGCCACCCGCCGTGCTGGGAAACGGGGCGGGGGCGCCGGAGGGATCCGTCGCACCATGGCGCCAAATATACTTAAGACGGCCCTGGTGCAGGGCCTGGGTACTCCACGAAGAAGCTACCACCTGTAGTTCAGGGGCTCGCCACATGAGGGAACTTCCTATAGATCACAGTAGCGTCTGAGATCCATAAATCCCTTCCTCCCACTTTCCATTACAAATGTCCTCCTGCCCTGAATTCCCATTATGGAATCCCTCCTCATCCTCTGTCACTTATCTGCAAACAGGGTTAGGGATACCTATTCATCAAAGTAACATGCAGATTCACCCTTCAGTTCCAAAACATCTTGACATGAACTGGATTTTCCTCTTATCATTTGGTGACCAAAAGGTTCTTAGCTAACACAAGAAGGTAAAAAACCCTTCCTTTCCCCCTCCAAATGTCTAATTTTCCCCAGCACCTTCCTCCTTAAAAGTCTAGCACAAACTGAACGCATAAACAGGATGGGAAACCAGCCATCTCTGCAGCCCCCCCCTTTCCACCTTACTTTGCTTCTTTTTGGCTTGAGGTCGATACACAACATATGGTATGGAACAGAGAGGCGGAAAAATAAAAACAAGAATTTGGTAGAAAAGCGAAAAGCTACATGAGGGAATTAAACTTTACAAATAACCTTATTGAAAGGGAATTTTTGAGTTGGAAGGAATCTGAGAGGTCATCAAGTCCTGGCATTGCCAATGTAGCAACATGCCCCCCCCCAATGCCCTCCCATGGTAACCACCAAGGCTCTCCCAATTTTTTAAAAAGAGGTTTTTTGTGGTTAGTGCTTCTTCTTTTGGTTGGTAGGTTGGGAGAGGTTGCTTTTTTTGGGGGGGGTGGGAGGCTCTGTGTTTTATTTGGGTTTTGGGTGTGTAGATGTTTTTCCTATTAGGGAGTTATGAGCACTGTCAGTTTTTCTCTTCTGTGAAATGAGTATTTTGTCCACGAGAGTTTCTGAGATCCCCCTGAGCAGGAACTGCTTTGCAGGAAGCAGCTGAAAAATCCCTGGCAGGTGCTTAAATCCTTCCACTCAAGGGGGAGCCAACACATCCAGAAGCAATTTTGTCCCACTGTCAAACACCTCATCCTTAGCACATTTATTCTAACATTTAGCCTAAATCTGTTAACCTCCAGGTTCTACCAATTGGTTCTAGTCCTGCCCTCTGGAGCAATGCCTGGATGTTCAGCATGACCAAGAGATAAAGCAATGTCTTTTCTGTTGCAGTACCCAACTAATGGAAGCATCTCCTCTCTAAAATATGGCAGTGCTCTAAGGCTTATTAGGCAGCCACAGAGGCACTAAGGATGATTAGTCAATTAATAACTATTGCAAATCAAACAGAAGGAAAGAATGTGAGGCATTTTCTGTATCTTTCCAGCTTAGGAGATAAGCTGCCTTCTAATAGAAGCAGCTTGCAAGCTGAGTTGCTGGCAAAAATTGAACTGGTTAAGCTTTTTCCAGTATGGAAATACAATTATGGGGAAAGCATCACCGTTGATCTGTCAGATATCTTATTACTTGTGTGTGTGGCTCCTGATTTACTTTTGGACCCTATATTTCAGCACAGCAGTTTGCAACATTATGGATGTTGATTTTTACTGATTAATTCTTTTGCCAAGGATGAACCTTTTATGAACGAGAAAATAGTTTGATGAACTTGGACTGAACTAATTTGTTTTGTAAAAGTACAAACTTTAACTGGAACTAGTTCCTTTTTAAAAAACTGGACTTTCAAAGCAGTATACTGTATTTTACATTGCCTCTTAAGTCTCTGTTTCCAAAAGATGAAGAATAGCAGACAAAAACCCTGTATGCTGGAGAGGCAAGAAGTACCTTTGGAGGCCATGCTTGTCTATCAAGTAGCATCAGTTCCCCACAGAAGCAAACAACATGCCATTGGAGTATTCTCAATACAGTGGTGCCTCGACTTAAGAATTTTATCCGTTCTGAAGGCACCTTCGTAAGTTGAAAAATTCCTAAGTCGAAAAATGCCATTGGAAACGTGATTTCCCATAGGAATGCATTGGAAACAGAAAAAATCGTAAGTCGAAGCAACCCTATCTAAAAATTTGTAAGTCGAAAAATCCCTATCTAATTATATAATGACTATAAACTTTCCGGTGCTCCTGCCTTACCTCCATCTTATCCCCTGGCTAAGATGTAAAGTTTAAACCGCCGTGATTTTTTTCTGGATGTCGAGACATTTGTAAGTGTGCGCCCATTACCCCCATTCGTAAGTCGAAAAATTCGGCTGTCGAGTCGTTCGTAAGTCGAGGTACCACTGTACTCCTTTTCTCCAGCTAGGTGCAGAGCTCAAGACTTCCGCCTCCTTTGCTAGCTACATTGCACCTGCCAAACTGATTTTCTTCTACTAGGTCAGGTGCACCCATTAAAATAGCTACCAACCAACAAGAGTAATCAATGCTCGTTTAAGCAAGCATCTTCTAGTTATTGATGCTCATATACTTATTTAAGCAAGCGACTTCTGGCCACTGATGCCCATTAAAGAAATATGTTTCACTACGAACTCTTCAAAAGGAAAGATGAAAGGCCACTGACTCAATATCTCTCACAGCAGGGATGGGGGGACCCGTGGCCCTCCAGATGATGTTAGACTCCAACTCTTATCAGCTCCCAGTCAGCATAGCCAATGTTCAGGGATGGTGGGAGCTGTAGAACAACAACTAAAGACCAGCAATTTTATTCCACAATGTGTTAGGGTCTGTCACCATATTTGATCTCTTAAGTGTCCCACCCAACCTAGGTAGTGGTGGAGTCACCACAAATTGGCAGCCAATGGCTTGCAGACTGGCAGAGGTCCATAGACCAGCACTTTGAGTAGCATGAACTAGATGGCTGCAGGTTGCTTGGCCCAAGGTAGACAGCAAGGTCACATATTGCTTGTCTCAATCATCTTCCTACAAACTGAATCTATCTATCTATATATATATAAATGTAAAAATCGTGAAACTGCGTTTTCCACTTTTCTCTGGACCGCTTGACCGATCGTCCTGAAATTTTGACACAATGATTCAGGCCACTCCCCGAGCGTTGTTGGGGACAAAAATCCCTCAAATCACATACCTGGGCAGGCATACCTGGGCAGCGCCCTCAAGTGGCGTAATACCCTCCTCCACCCCCTCCCTTCCTGTGAAATCTAAGCCACACCCACAAGCCAAATGACATCATCAACCAAGCAACTGAAACCACCAAGGCAGCCATTATCAGACCCCTAGACCCCCACCAAATAACCAACCTTGCTAAGTGGAGGTAGGGGCCTGCCTGGAGGGGATGCGGGGGGGGGGCGAATAGGGAGCAGGTGTGGGAGTGATCCTGGGGTTGATGTCGGCAAGCCGCATCAAGCCTGGCAAATAGAGCTGTCAAATGTAAAAGGTTGTTATCGCGTGCAATGCTGGCAAGCCACATTGTACGTTGGTATAAGCACACACGTATCTATAGGTTGGGTCATTGGGACAGAGCAGGACAGCAGGTCACCACAGGACTGGACAGAGGTGGGGAAAACAGGATGGAACTGGTTTGGGCAAGTTGTGTCAGGGGAAGCAGGTCCAAGCCAGAAAGGTTGAACCCAGGTCGGGAGGAAAACAATGGGAGGTTTGGAAAACTACCAGTAGTCACAGGATTAAGAGGAGGGGGATGTGTAAAGTGCACATGTGACAAGGAGGTGTCTGAGGGATACGTGAGGATCAGGCACTTCCCTTATGCAGGTAAATTTGGGTGTTGGCAGGATGTGACAAGTAGGGAAGTACCACCTTTTCTGGGATGTCCTGGCTGTCATTGGAGGAAGACTGCACTGTTGGTTAATTATTTACTTTGTAACAAAATATCAATAAAAGGGGGCTCCTGCTTCTGTTCTGGGTCTCCTCCTGGAATTTACTACCTTGTGTCATGTCTTGTTTTGCCACTCAACAAGCAGGGATATGTAATAGGTCAGAACAGGGTGGGGGGAAGACACAGGGATAAAACCTGCCCTCTCCACAGTATCTCACCTCGGCTTTGCGGACTAGGCCGCTTTCCAGACTAGGCCAAGTGGAGGTAGAGGCCTGCCTGGGGGGGATGGGGTGTCCGAATAGAGGGCAGGGATACGTAATGGGTCAGAACAGGGTAGGGGGGAGACACAGGGATGAAACCTGCCCTCTCCACAGTATCTCACCTTGACTCAGGGGGACTCTGAGGCTCAGGGGGATCTGAAGGGGGGCTATTACCCTCCATTTCACAGACTAACGCACAGGGCCAGCTAGTCATATATAAATTCTTTAATGGTCAGAAATCAGAGCTGATTCAGAAGTGGCACACCTCAATCTCTTCACAGCACAGATCTCTTCACCTTCCCTATCTCCTATGTAAATGAAGGTGGCTAAGTAGCTCAGTAACAGAGCATCTGCCTTGCATGCAGGAGGCACTAGGTTCAATCCCTGACATTTCCTGGTAGGTCTAGGAAAGACCCCCTGCCTGGAATCCTGGAAAACCGCAGCCAGTCAGTGTAGACAATACTGAGCTAGAAGGACAAGTGGTCTGACTCATTATAAGGCAGCTTCTTATGTTCCTACAAAAGATGGGAAGTGCATTCATGTTAGAATATGCTGAGAAGGTTGCACATGTCTGATGTTCTGTACTTGTAGGAAGAAGTCTGCTGCAGCTGGGGTTGGGTGGGTTTGATGTCAGGGAAGGAAAAGCCCCTTTAGGTTGGCTCCTACAAATTACATTTTATATACATTTACCCAATGGGAAAAAATATGATGATGATGATGCCATAATTTGACTTTCATGGGGAGATTCTGACTTTGCATCCCAATCTAGAGCACAAAAAACAGAGTTCCAAATGAAACCATCTCTCTTGGGGCAGTAATTTCATTCTGTAATTGTCTCCTGTCAGAGCAGCCTACAGCTGCATGCCTAAAGAATGGCTGTGTAGGGCTTGATGGGGTGTGTGTGCTCTGCCACACGAGGAGAGGAGAGGCTCTGGAAAGGGAACAGCCAGCGCCGTCTTAAGCGCCCCTGTCGCCATGGTGCGCCGGATCTCTCCGGCACCCTTCCGCCCCGTTTCCCAGCGCGGTGGGCGGGTGGGCGCGGCGCTGCTGCGCGGCGGGCGGGCAGGCACAGCGCGATCTCTCCGGCGCCCTCCCGCCCCGTTTCCCAGCGCGGTGGGCAGGTGGGCGCCGCGCACAGCTGCGCAGCGGACCGGCGGACCGGCCGGCCAGCGGGCCGGGGCCATGGTGCCCTGCGCCACCGGGGGGCTACGACGAGCTGGCCCTGGGAACAGCCAGTAAGGGCTTAACTGGATGATGATATTTTTAAACCACCCTTCATAAAAAATAAACAATAAACACAAATATCACTTGTCTCAAGTATAGGGAAGGAAAGTCTCATGGTATCAATCAGCTAAGGGGAACCTGTGACCGTACAGACGTTGTCAGAGTAATAATTTAATAGTTCTTATAATAATATAAGATGGATAATAATATAAGATGGACCAGTAGTCCATCTAGCTCTGACTTGGGAACCTTCTGCATGTAAAACAGGGGCTCTAACAGTGAGCTACAACCCTTCCCCAAAGCTAAGAAACTAAGAAGCTGTTTTATACTGAGTCAGACCCATTGGTCCATCCAGCTCAATACTGTCCACACTGACTGGCAGCACTTCTCCAGGGTTTCAAGCAGGGATATTCCAGTCCTATCTGGAGATGCTGGGGATTGAACTTGGGGGCTCCTGTCTCCAAAGCAAATGCTCTACCATTCAGCTACCTGCTGGAACCGGCAAGCTACTTTGCCAAACCATCTAGGTGGTGTAGAATCTCTCTCTCTCTCTCTCTCTCTCTCTCTCTCTCTCTCTCTCTCTCACACACACACACACACACACGCTTCCAACTGTGAGTTTCTCTATTGAAGATGTCATCATCTTTAGTAGGGGTAGGGAAGAAATTCCATATAGTTGGCATTTTAATGTAAACCTATCTAATTCACACTTCCTAAAACAGTTCACAAGCCCAAACACAGCTCTCCTTTGACAATTACACTGCTCTGAATTCTATAATGCAGCTCTCCAAATAAATAATGTGTTAAAAAAAAGTGTATGTGTGCATAAAAAGTGGGAAATGTGTGATGTTAGGGGAAATTAGTTGTAATTTATATTAGGAAAAACTGCATTCACAAAGGTATATATTAGGAGAAATGTGCTCTAAAATGTTGACAAATTTTCATGAGGAATTTGCGGGGTGGGGTGGGGGGGTAGCAAACAGATGCAGAAATGTGGGAAGCCGAACTTAAAATTGGAATAAACGAGAAACTGAGAGAAATTAATGTACTGTAAACAGAATCTGTCCATTGTTACTACGCTTATTTTGCAGCATCCCTGTCACAGACCAGTTTCTTGCATTTTGTTTCAATCTTCCCCCATGTGCATATATTTCTGCTGACTGAGGATAACACTCTGCGGATCTGTAGACTGTAGCTTACAGAAGCTTATGCCATAATCAATTGCTTAATTAATGAAACGAAATTGCATTTGCCACCTAACACTCATTCTGCACCTGTAAGCAATCGATCCCTTAGTGTGGCAGCACCTACACTTTGGAACTCCCTGCCTGCTGATGCTGTCTTCTTTATAGCACCCGCTTAAAACATTGTTGTTAAGTGACAATATTGCTTAGTGAAGGATGTCATCCTAAGAGGGAATACTTTGAATAATTTTTTTTGGGATGTAACTGACAGACAGAAAATAATGTCCTATTTATTTATTTATTTATTTATTCTGTTTTTCTTTTATTCTTCTGTTATTTTTCTTTTCCTTCTTTTCTGTCTGTCTGTCTGTCTCTCTGTGTCCTCTGCTTTGGACCACTATTGTGATTGTACATACATGAAGGTGATAGATGGTTGGGGCCTTGTGTGAGAGGCAGGGAAAACTGGAAGAGGAAAGGTAAGCTCCCAGGTGGGCTAGTCCACCCTTTCTGGATGAGATAAGGGTTAAGATCTGAGAAAGAACTTTGTATTTTGCTTTCCTTCTCTTTTTCTGCTTTTGTTCTCATTTAGATTACTTTGTCTTTTACACTATTGTATTACAAATTTTTTAAATACTTTTTTATTGCCTAACCAGTTTTGTTAGGCAAACCTATCCAGAAATGTAGAAATTACATATATTTTATCACTTCTTAGTTACTGTTGATTTTATTTATCATCTGAATGTTTTGAAAATGCCTGTTTTTAACAAGAATTTTAATGTTTTCTTTTTATCTAATAAAATTGTAAGGCTGTTGTCAAGCTAAAGTTCAATAGGGGGCCATGGCAACTTCAGCATGATGAGAGACCAGCAGGCAGGTGAGCAAGCAGCATGGGAAGCAAGTGCCTAGACAAGCTGTTTCACAGAGTGGGGAGGCACTTCAGATAGCGGTTTGGGAAATTGCTCCTTGAAGCACACTAGAGCGCTGCATTTTGTTAAATAAATAAATAAATAAATACAGTGGTATCTCAGGTTATAAACACCTAGGGTTACAAACACTTCGGGTTACAGACTCCGCTAACCCAGAAGTAGTACCTCAGGTTAAGAACTTTACCTCAGGATGAGAACAGAAATCGCACGCAGGTGGCCCGGCAACAGCGGGAGGCCCCACTACCTAAAGTGGTATCTCAGGTTAAGAACGTTTTCAGGTTAAGAACGGACCTCCAGAATGAATTAAGTTCATAACCAGAGGTACCACTATAAATAAATTCTTCAGTAGCAACTATTCCTCTCCAAGAAAAGGTATGGAAAAGGAAGGAAGGAAGGAAGGAAGGAAATAGAGCTCCTGTTACCTGCCCGTGACTTCAATGTTGGAGACAGCATAGAAGTACTTGAACAAATTCTCCCGTTGCACGTAGGTGCCCCCTAGTGCTGGTCTCAACAGCCGCAGCCGCAAATCCGTCATGGTGAAGAAGTCCTTCAGCCCTTTGGCACTCTCTAGCCTGGTGTAAAGGTTGTCCATATTCTTGAGTTCTGGCCCAGCAAAAATGGCAAAGCGGTCCCTCACTTCAAAGCGTACATTCTTCTCTTTCTTGGAGCCCGGCCAGCGGGAATACTCATCTGTGCAGATGACCCTGTTGGCGCTGGTGGTGGAGAGGTTCCTGACCCTCCGCGCTTGCATGCCGAAGGTTTCATTGCAATCATCTGCATAGTATTGATATGGGTGCCAAGTCCTCCCATTGTCCAAGGACTTTTCCAGGATCATCATTGTGGGACGCCCATACTCAAAAGTCACTATGATGTCATCAGTCAGCTCAATGCTCTTGTTCCAAGAAAGTGTGATGTTGGCCAGCAAAGGCTCCGGGTAACGGCTCCATGTCACACTCTGCCAGTATGTCGCCAGGCCTTCATCTTCTTTGTCAAACATCAGCTTGGGTGGATGGGCCAGGTCCGGGTTGGAGGCATCACACTCATCACACATATATGGGTTTTCCTGAAAGGACAACAAGAGTAACAAGAGAAGAAATGGATGGCAAAGAGCAAGAACTAATAGGGGATTCATTTGGGAAGGAGCCATGCCTCACTGATCGAGCGTCTGCTTGCATGCAGAAGGTCCCAGATTCAATCCACTCAGCATCCCTTGGTAGGGCTGGAAGAGACTCCCTGCCTCAAACTGAAGAGGTGATGCCAGTCAGTGTTGGTAATACTGTGCTAGATGTATCAGTGGTCTGTCTCAGTGTAAGGCAAGTTCCTGTGTTTCTATGCAGCTGCAAAGATGCAGGATGGCAGCCATTAAAAACAAAATCATTAGATAAAAAAGGGCTTTTTACGGGGAAATTGTCACCTTGATAGTTTTGGAAGGGATACTACTGATCATGACTATTCTAATAGGAACTTAGAAAGCTACATTAAAGAAAGCAAAAACATCGGTCCAATTTGCTCAATGTCATCATTGTCATTGTTTTCAGACAAGGGCCTTTTATAGCTCTAACTGGAGGCCCCAGGGATTGAACTTTGCGCCTTTGGCATGCAAACATGCAGAAAGGCTGTAGCTCAGTAGCAGAACACCTACTTAGCAAGCAGGTGGTCACAGGTTCAATCCCAGCATCCCCAGGTAGGCTGGGAATGTATCCTGCCTGAAACCTAGGAGATGTACTGCCAGACTGAGCAATAGTCTCTGAGCTAGATGGATAAATAGTCTGACTCAGTATAAGGCAGCTTCCTATGCTCCAAATGCTCTGTGATGAGTTACGAGCTCTTCCATAATGCTGTAAAAGCGCAAGAAGCAAATACTTTTTAATAATCACATCATCATCATCCTTACATCATCGTACTAAGGAAGCAACACTTTGCCTAAACTTGAAAGAAAGGTAAGAGTTTTACAAATGATGTGAGTCATGCATGACTCCATACATCATGAAATGTCACCTCATACAGTATATCCCTACGTGTCAGAACTATTTCATTTCTTCTCCAGCTTTTTCCTGCATTAGAATTTTTATGTACTTTTGGAGATGTCATTCCTTTCTTCTAATAACCCTTCTGCCACCTTTGAAATGGAAGTTGACCTAAGTGTAAGGGATAAGCCAAGAGTAGTCCCAATCAGAGTTGATCCACCAAAATCAATGGACCCCATTATGTATGGACTTACCATAAGCATGATTTAATTGGAAATCACCCAACAGGAGGATATGTCAGAATTTGCAGAAGAACATCCTCTGGACATGTGGGGTAAATGACCCATAATATCTACGAATGAATTCTATGGAAGTTTCTGGGAAGAATAGGCTCCTTGGATCTGGTGGGTGTCCCTCTCCATTATAGAGGATCTACTTACAGAGGCCTCCTTTTTGTAGTGCAAGCAACAAGTACAAGTCACTTTAGTTGGGCTGCTACTGTTCTGGCTCCCACTGAATGAACAGCTCAAACTTGGGTTACAGTTTCTGCTCAAAGCTTTAATGCTCAAATCATTATAGTACATAAGCAAGACAAGGGTCAAAGGTACAGTGGCTGCAATGCGTGGCTAAGTGAGTTAAGTCATTGATCCAACAGTTGACATGCCCCTTGGGTTGCCCCGATGTAGGAGTTCGGCGGGCATGGCTTTAGCATAGTAAGTAGGATGGGCAAGCAAATAGGAACTCCTTTTGATGGGCTGGGTCTGGTGCCCCTCTGTATATGGAGACTTGTCAGCTGAAGTTGATGGGAGGGGAGGGCAGCATAGGTGGAACAGGAACTTTGGGCTGTATTGGCAAGGGTTGATCCAGTGATAGCCCACTGAGTCCCTCCCTTTAATCAAACTCCTTGCTTGTCACGCTCCCCACCCGCCATACACTTCTGATGTCTCATGGGATTCAGACAAAGTTCCTTCCCAGCCTCCAGCTCTTTCTTTGCACTTTTCCCACTGCTTATCCTCATCTGACCAGTCCCTCCAAGAGTTATCCTCGAAACTCATGACAGTTACTTGGGCATAGGAGGAGATCTGCTTGAACAGATCAGAAGTTCTAGTCTAGTATTTTGTTTCTACAGTGGCCAGCTAGGACACTCTATCCTCCCTGCTGCATTCCACTAAGGGAATATTGAGATGAAGGAGGAGGTTGACGGGCAATGCCACCTCCTGGACTGGTTGCAAGGAGGTAGGCAGGTGGAGATTGGCTGAGGCAGACTGGACCTGATGGGGCAGTGCCTCACTTGCCATCATGGCAGGTGCCCTCCACTGAAGCAGGGCATAAAACAAGAGCCTTCCCCTGTCTCATCTCCTTGCCTCCACTCAAATTCAGTATCTGTTTTTCAGTGACATAATTATCTATCATGGTTAACAGCTAGGAACCTCAACTTCTTCCATTCATAGAATCATAGAATTGTAGAGTAGGAAGGTACCCTGAGGGTCATCTAGTTCAACCCCCTGCAATGCAGGAATCTCAACTAAAGCATCTATGACAGATGGTCATCCAACCTTTGCTTAAAAACCTCCAAGGAAGGAGAGTCCACCACCTCTCATGGGAGTCTGTTCTACATCCTGTTTCCATTCTGTGCCAGTTATGCATGCATAAATTGTTTAGAAGGTTATCTTGGAATTAAGTGGTATATTAATTAATTAATCAGTCCATTCTGACCCCATTTTCTGCACTTTTTTGTAGCAATAACATAAAAAAAATCCACACTTAATTTGTGGATTACACCTTAATATTTGCATTTTAGGAACACTTCCCTCTTGAATAACATTTTGTAAGCATTCCCCCAAACCTTTCTTTGGGGGCTGTGCTGTTCTATATATTTCCCCTAAATTAACATTTTTGTGCACATATTTCCTGCAAAAGGCACTTATTTACCTTTTTTTAAAAAAAAAAAAAACAACAACAACCCAAAAGTGCCTCAGAAAATCCAGAGAAGTGTGCGATCCAATGAATTAATGCATTCCAATCTTCGTATAAGTCCAGGAACTGTGACTTAAGTTGGCCTGCTTTAAAATGCAGACCAAAAGAAATTACAGTATCTTACATCCCTAACAACTGCAGTGGGGATGTGAAAACAACAAGGATGAAGCTAAACAAGGCTATCCCTCTATGAAACTCACTCTGCTGCCAAAACCTGTTTTTGCAACCCTCAAATTCAACCGAAGTTTTACCTTCCACTTAGACCACTAGGATTGGGCTGTTGATGGAAAAGGCAAATTCTTTTCTTTTCTCCACTGATCAAAACATTTGTAGTTTTCTGTAGCTCAACCTCCTCTCTCCCTCCCCCCTTCCTCCATAATATATTTCAAGTGAAATTATGTTATTAGTGGCTAAGCTGTTGAGTATTTTAAATAAAGCAGACATCTGCTGCAAACAGTAAAAGCTGCAGAGATAGCTTTTAAGAAATGCCCACCCAAACCCTCAACTTATTATCACTGTCGGAATGAAATGATAAACAATACCAATCCCATTTTAAAACACACACAGAGAGAGAGAGAGAGAGAGAGAGAGAGAGAGAGAGAGAGGGAGGGAGGGAGGGAGGGAGGGAGGCGGAGAGATGTGTCAGTGCCTCCTAATGGGGGTAAGACGAGAGATTAGTATTTATAAGGGTGGCTGCCTGAGATCCGAGACAGATGGGCTTCAAAGTGGGTCAGATTATGTCTTTTCCTAGGACACTTATCTAAAGCACTGTACACATTCCAATTGTTTCTGTTTACTTCTTTTTTATGGTCCCTGTGTTCCTGTTTTGCCTTTTTTTGGGGGGGGGGGTGTTGTCAATACTGTCATTTAAATCACTAAACAAAAAGTAGTGTGCCTGCGGGTGTAGTGGAGTTATTCAGGAGAAGGTGATATAGAGTACCAGCTCTGTATGCAGGAGATCCAAATTTCACTCCCCGTCATCGCTAGAAGAGGCTAGGAAAGACCCCAGGCAGAAACCCTGGAAAGCTACAGCCAGTGTAGGTTGATCTTAGGACACAAACACAGGGCGTTGTGTCCACTGCTAGTTCTATTCAGAGTAAACCTATTGAAAGTGAAGGACATGACTTAGGTTTATTCATTTCAATGAGCCTACTCTTGATTAGAGTTCAGCTCAATACAGCCTAAACGTATCCATTTTCTTCTCATTTAGATCACTCTTCTGAATCCCAGCTCCCTTTCCAAACCACCTTGGTTCATTGTATAATACAGTGGTTCCCAACAGGTGGTCCGCGGACCCCCAGGGGTCTGCGAGCTATGCCAGAGGGGAGCTATGCTATTAGAATAAAAAATATATTAAATATATTTCGTATGATAACAGATTTTTTTGTTTTGGCCGCTTCCTGCATGAGCAGAGTCTAGCGCAAAACTAGAATTAGATAGAGGCAGTAGTTCTGCTGTATGCCGTTAGGTGGCGCTTTACAAACACTACTGTTTTGCAAAGAGGCAGCACGCGCATTCTACTAACGCTCACCTCCCCAATATGCTTTGCGCGCGTCGGCTTCATTTGTGCGCTACTGCGCAGGTACCCTGTCTTCTCCATTCCCCTCCCTCCTCCCTGGTGCGCACTGCCTCTTTGCAAAACAGTAGTGTTTGTTTACAAAGCGTTGTTTTTCGCGGAAGCTACAGTTCGCATAGTTAAAAATGGACCGTTGGTTAAAAAGTGGTTCGTTAAAACGACAAAGGCCTACAGATGAAGAGGAAGATAATGCATTTGATGTTCAAGCAAGTAAGTCAGTGACTCTCGAACCGATCTTGTCAATGTCTATTGAACCTAAATCGTCTGCGTCCCTTGAACCTAACCCTTCCAAGATCAGTGTTAAGCTGACTGGAAAAATTAGATTAGGAATTAGGAATTAGATTTAGGATTAGGAATTAATGGGGGTCCTTGTCACAATAGCGGCTCGATGAGGGGTCCTCGAGAAAATTTTGTTGGGAACCACTGGTATAATATATAGCAAAGAATTTCCCATAGCTGGGTAGTGCTCAACTGGTAGCCTTGGGCATGACCAAGGCTCAAGCTAGGCCCATTCCTGGCACCTGCAAAAATTGCTAAGAGCCAGCACTCCAAGCAGCATATGGTCTCTGCCAGTTGCCCTGTGACTGTAGAGTTGAAGGGCAGCATACTGACATCTCAACCACTGGCCATAGGATCAAGGGTCATGGGAAGGTGACACCCCCTAGCTCCATAGCTGCCAAGTACCCCGTTTTCCCCAGGAAACCCCCGTTTTTACTTACCTTTTCCCGGTGCCGCCCGCCCATCTATGGGCACCAAAAATGGCCGCCACCGACACCGTAAGTCGCGTTGACGCACTTCCGGTCATGCATAGAAGCTACTTTTGAAGCCGGCGGCGGCCATTTTTTGTGCCCATAGAAAGGCAAAGCGACACCGGAAGTTATGTCAACGCAACTTCCGGTGTCACACGGCTGCCGGTCCCGGATTCTGCAGTCCGGGACTTGGAAGGTAAGCCTAGCTCTCCAGAGGAGAATTGCAGCAAGCGGGGGGATCAGTTTGGCCAGAGAAAGAGCCACTGCAGTTGAAAGGCCAGGGCATAAATCTTCACCATAAATAACAAACAAAAAACAAACAGGCTGCATTCAAACTGTATCCTTATCCATGACAGATTTAGCTCTGGAGAACTCAATCAGAAGAGGGAGGGGAATTTAGGAAGAGCACAGACTATTGCAGGGGTGTTCGAGCTGCAGCAACTGTTTTGGACGGTGCCATCTGTTCTGATCCTGTTAGAGTCAGGCTTGCTGTTTGGATTGGCAGTGAAGGGCACAGGGATGGCGTACGGCTTGCAGGTGCTCCTACCCACTGAGTCAGCAGCCATGCCCCTTGAAATCCTGTGCCGCGTCATCTGGAAGCAACTCTAGAGTCAGTACTAACTGCCAGCCCCCACGTGTTGTACATAGAATAAGATGCCATGCGGAAGAGTTTGCTTGCCCTGCTTTAAAATAGGGTTTAGACAAAAATTAATGGATAAGGCTATAAGTGGGTGCTACTAGCTATGCAGGCTATGTTACACCTTCCGTGTTGGAGGCACTAAGCCTCTGAATACAGTTGCTAGAAATCACAAGGGTGAGGAGAGTGCTGTTGTACTCTAGTCTTTGCAGGCTTCCCACCATAGCTGCCAAGTTATCCCTTTTTTTAAGGGATTTTCCATTATGCTGAATAGGCTTCCTCATGAGAAAAGGGAAAACTTGGCAGCTATGCTTCCCACTGGGGCATCTAGTTCACTACTATGAGAACAGAAAGCTGGATCAGATGACACCCCCCCTCAACCTGATTCAGCAGGGCTCTTTTGATGTGAGACTGAAAACCCACATGAAAGAATGATCTACGAATGATCGCCAAAGAAGAAAGAAGAAGACGACGACATGCAAACAAGCAAGTGCGTGTGCACACACACACACACACAGAGGAATACATCATCATCATCATCATCATCATCATCATCATCATCATCATCTACGTTTATATCCAATCTTTCCTCCAAGGAGCTCAAGTTGACATGCATGTTTCTCCTGTTCCTCCCCATTTTATCCTCACAACAACCCTGTGAGATGGGTTAGGTATGGAGGCAGCGACAGGCCCAAGTTCACCCTGTGAGGTTCATGATGGAGTGGGGATTTGAACTCTGGTCTTGGACTGTCACATCACTCTGAAAATTGTAGCTCTGGGAGGGGAACAGGGGGCCTTTTAACAACTCTTAGCATCTTTAACAAACTCCAGCTCCCAGAATAGTGCTTTAAATGTGTGGTGTGAATGCGGCCTAAACCTATTGAAATACTGTACAATGCTCATGTTATATGTTTTCATTATTTTCCAAATTCCTTAATAATATAGGGACTCTAATCATACTCAGTAGAATCTGGGTGAGCTTTTCCCAGGGGAAAGCAGATTCGAAACCAGTGGTGCTTGCATGAGAAGCTTAAAATGGTTTAGCTAGCAGAACTACCCTCACTAGGAATAGTCATCCAAACCAAAGCACTGCTACCCTCCTTCAAAACTAACCTGTCCCCAAATTTTCAAATGCACTTCTCCAACCCTCCCCCAAATAAATACAAAACTCTGTATTATTAGGGGGAAAGTGCGCATAAAACGCATCTATCAGTGACAACAGCATACAAAAATGCATTCTGGTAGGAGAAATGGCTTGCAAAAATAAAAGGTGTACATTAGGCAAAATTGCAAATGAAAATGCTTCTATTAAAGAGAAATGTGCATTAAAAAGCTGGTGCGTTTTTGTGGAGGTATCTATATCCATATCTATACCTATGCAGAAATGTCGCATACTGAAGACTCGAAACATGAGAAACAAAAATAGACAAATTCATCCATCCCTAGTATGGGGACATGAACAAATCTCAGTGACCAAACCTTATATAGCAGTTTGCTGATCACTGAGTGAGTTCCTGTAAGCCAACAATGAACAAAGTCTGGCGGATTATATTGGGAATTTTGACCTGCAATTCTTTGCCACTCTAAACCTTTGCATCTCCCCAAAACATGCTTTTTTACTGTTCATTTGTGATTATTCATGCCCATTATGGTATTGGATTGGTCAAGCACTATTCCATTTTCAAATCTGTTTGTATCTGCTGAAGATTCAAGGTGGACATGCTAATTCATTTCCATGGTGCCTGTCACATAGCTTCTTGCTAAAATCCTTTCCTTACCAAAGGAGGTTCTGGGATTTTTTTGTATGTGTCCTGCTTTTGTTGTGCTTTAGTGCAAGAGTCCCACCCCCCCAGCATCACAGAGGGGGTAAGCAAGACAAAACAACTAATGAAGCAGAATTATGCGTGGCCGGTCCCATAGGAATCCACCATTAATGCACTATAATTGCACCAATATCATATTGCACAACCCACCTGCAAAAAAACCTCTTGCCCAGGGGCCCACTGTCCCTCAGACCTTGTGGGGGGCCGGACTATATTTTAAAGAAAAAAATAATGAACAAATTCCTATGCCCCACAAATAACCCAGAGGTGCATTTTTAAATAAAAGGACACATTCTACTCATGTAAAAACATGCCGATTCCTGGACCGTCCGTGGGCCGGATTTAGAAGATGATTAGGCCACATCCAGCCCCTGGGCCTCAGTTTGGGGACCCCTAGGAGCACTTTACTTAGGAGCATGGGTGATAAGCAAGCAGCTCTTGAAACAGGAAATTCTTTCTCGAAGGCACACCTGCTGTAGAGCTCTGGCGGCTTATTTGGTGTGTTGATCTTGCTACGTCTGTGTCAATGGGTGATGGCAGGAATGAGGTTATCTCTCTGATTCTCTGCACAGTTTGTGGACCACTCACACTCTTAATTCAGAGGGCAATCCACCTTCAGGCTATGGGGAGCCTAGCAGTGTCCTTATGAGCCCCTGGCTTTGAACTGATCCCCTGTCCCAGATGGGAGTCATTATCAGCCCCCCCTCCCCATGGACATTGGGAGTCTTAAGGACCTTGCCACACCCTTGAGAGCTCCTTATGCACCAGCTTGGGTGTCCTAAGACACTGCTGCTGGCCTCTGGCTTAAAGATTACCCGATTAGTTTACAAAGTTCCCATTTTGCTGAGGACAGCAGCAAAGCGCTTAAGTTAGGATAGAATTTCCTCCAGATCCTGCAAGATGTCACGGGAAGGAACCATGTCAACAATAATTTGCTTGTATCTGAAACAATGGCACTTTATGGGACGAGGGGGAGGGGGGCAGGAAAGTGAGAAGTAGCAGCACGCATACGCCACTTGGTGCATGGCGCACTCTGGTGAACGGTGGGTCCTCTGCAGCTCCTTTATTCCCACCCCCCACCCCATGCCTCAAATAAATCTGTCCATCCTGGCAGAGTCCGACACCCAACAGACGTGGGAGATGTGTAAATCTCTAACCTTGCTGCCACAGACACCCCACCCCACCCCCCTCCTTCTGACCCAACTTGTGGAGTCGAAAGCTCAGCCCCAGCTCTGAGGAGCAGATGGTCAGGAGCACTAATGAATCAGCCTGTGTATTTACCGCGCCTGCTCCTGCTGGGGAAAGGTTTTAATAAACAGCAGCCAGAATAAATAAGCCCTACAACCAATCCAAGCACTCTGCATTCCTCTCCGCCTCTCCTGCATGCATCAACTCCTGTGCACAGCAAGAGCCTGAAATTCTATTTGTAAGGAATGCTGCTTACCAGACTAATTTTTTTTGTGAGGATTTGCTTTGTTTGCTTTTAAGCAGCTGGGTGTTGGTGTTGCTTTAAAGCAAGGCTGGCTCACTTTGGGGGGGGGGGTGCTGAGGTCCACATTCACCTTTGGACAAGCTTCAAAGGGACTACAGACATGCATAAACACACCACACCCAGGACACAGGCGAAACACATACAGAGAGGCATTAAAATATCCATTGCAGCTTTCAGCTGATTGCAGAATGGGGCAGGGACCTTTTTTTTATTAACCTTTTTTTGGCCTGCTCTTCATCTGGTTCCATCCCTACTTTGACTGGCGGGTGGCACAATCCACCTGTCAATCACTTGGTGTCATTATGACATCACATAACTACCAAGTGGGTTTCCCCCCCCCAACTGTCATAATCCCTTGTGCAGGGTACCCAATACCTGGCTGTCAGGCACTTGGAAACTGCCCTGCACAGGGCATTGCCAGCCCTATGCTCCAAGCACCAAGCATAGGACCAGCAAAGTGCCTCTCTGTCCTGTCCAACTTGCCATTTGCAATGGAGAATTCCCTTGTGAAGCTGATGCTGGCAAAAGAAGGCATCTTTCTCCCCCGTCTCCCCCATGAGTAGCTGGTGGGAAGAGGAAAGAAACCTGCTTTTTGCAAGCATCTGTTGTGCTCAGCCTAGTGCTGTGATGGAGATTCAGGTCAATATGTTGAATGGGGGTTGCTGATTTGAATACCCATCATGGCACTAGGCTGGGTGTAGACTAGAGGTTTAAACTTCTATACTATCTGGTGTTGCAGATAGTATTTTTATTATTATTATTTTCATTTTCTGCCTACCAAAATTGCTGAGAGTCTTAGTGGACCACAAGGAAGGCCAGATTAGGCCCACAAGCTGAGGAGTTCTCCACCCTGGTTTTAGACATGCATACACACTAGGAGAAGGGGACGACAGAGGACGAGATGGTTGGACAGTATTCTTGAAGCTACGAACATGAGTTTGACCAAACTACGGGAGGCAGTGGAAGACAGGAGTGCCTGGCGTGCTCTGGTCCATGGGGTTACGAAGAGTCGGACACGACTAAACGACTAAACAACAACAACACACACAGGGGGCTAGAATTACCATTCCTCTGCATTGAGCTTTCCTATTTCTGTTCTTTACCTTTAGACTAATCCTAGGATTCTGCTTACCAGAATCTGGCAGTGGGTTTTATTGTATATGTGGCTTTGTGGACCAATGAAGAATAATTTCAATTGTCCTCAGGCACTTATACATCAGTTGCATCCAGACTAGGCAACTGGAGTGCCTTTAAAGAAGGTCTGGAAATTTAAGCTACTGTAAAATTTAGCCCTTTGGAGGGCTGTGGAGTTTGAACCTATTATATTAATTTTGAATCAATTGAGTTCGGAGGTGCCGTTTCATGGGGGAGATTTGGGGTGTGTGTGTCAATGTCGGGACATCACATGCATGATGTCCTAACACCCTGATGTCATGCGCGTGACATCAGCACCATGGGAGGAGCCATCTGGGGGCAGAGCCAAATGTGGCAGCTGTCCATCTTCAATGGCCCATGGCTCCTCCTTCACCTGGGGGTGCCACCAGCAGGAGGCTGCTTCAACCCTACTTCCCCACTGGGGAAGGAGCCAGCCACGGGAGCTGCACTGCAGTTGGCTCTGCACTTTTGGGACATTGGGGGGGCCCAGCCCCTACCCACCAAATATAGGGTGGCGGCCAAAGGGGCTCAGTCCCCTGGAGCTGGCATCCCTGGTTCAGTTGGTTACCCATCTGTTTAAAATTGTTTCAAGAACTGCTGGCTCTATGCCAGCATGTCTGAGCCCCATGACTGGTCCCAGGGACCCTTTCTAAACAGCCTTGGCCCAGTATACCTGAAGGAGCGTCTCCACCCCCATCGTTCTGCCCGGACACTGAGGTCCAGCACCGAGGGCCTTCTGGCGGTTCCCTCACTGCGAGAAGCCAAGTTACAGGGAACCAGGCAGAGGGCCTTCTCAGTAGTGGCACCCGCCCTGTGGAACACTCTCCCATCAGATGTCAAAGAGAAAAACAACCACCAGACTTTTAGAAGACATTTGAAGGCAGCCCAGTTTAGGGAAGCTTTTAATGTTTAATAGATTATAGTATTTTAATGTTTTGTTGGAAGCCGCCCAGAGAGGCTGGGGAAACCCAGCCAGATGGGCGGGGTATAAATAATAATAATAATAATAATAATAATAATAATAATAATAATAATAATAATAATATCTGGCCTGCCAGAAACATTGTTCAGGCTGTTGAGTACCATGGACAGCATGTTTAAAGTGGTGACTCCACACTTGTGGAATTTCTCCCCCTGATAATTCCACCTGGCCTTTTCTTGCAGCCTTTAAGCATACCACAAACACACACACACTGTGTGTGTGTGTTTGTGTGTGTGTGTGTTTTAATGCACACATAATTTATTGCTGTTGAAGTTCTCTTAAAACCTCCTGCTTCCATTGCAAGCCTTTCTCACACAGGGAATACCCTACCCAGGCCCATGAGATACTACAATATTTATCCATGTTCCATCCAGGCAAGCAAGATGCATTATCACAGTTCAGGGACACATTCCATCCAGGGGGGCAATACACCCATGGGGCAAAACCACAATACAGCTGGTTAAGGACATGACCTGCACCGAGGAGTGTCTGGAGATCCAGACGTAGAGGGATGGAGGAAGGCTGCATTTGGTCCTCTGGTCTTGAGGTTCCCTATCACTGCTTTCTAGGGCATGCTTGAGGTGGAATGTTTCATCCAACCACAAAATATCATGCTCTTCAAATAAAAAATAAAATATCACAGTCCTTTTTTGCTTTCTGAGTCAAACTATGTTGTTGAGTTTGAGAAAGGGCAAGATGATTTCAGGAACCAAAAATAACATCTGTAGGTAATTAAATTTCATGCTCCAGGGCACAAATTGATAACCTGAAAGAGATCAGGATGGAATTCCCATTGAACTGGAGATATTCGCTGGCAATTAATTTTCGCTCCACTCACAGATTTAGGGAAAGGAAGCAGCCATAATTAATTTAGAGTGATTACTGCTAATAGCTGGTTAAGTGGTAAAACATGAGCACAGAGACTATCAAACAGCAGGGCTGAAACACACACATTCTAGTATAAATGCACACTGGCTTTCCTACCACTAAAAATGAGGGCTCTGTACAATTCTTCCCACAAATCATGGCCAAATTCATTATCCATTTTCAGTGTGAGTACTTTTTATGAATTTCACCTGAAACTCTGCAATTGGCTTCTGTTGGAAGTGGAACTCTAAAGACAAATAAGTGGTCCTATCCAGAAGCTATGTGCAAATGGCCTACAAAACCCTCCAACCTATTTGTGGGCAGATTTTTCTTTGGGAGGGGGAGGACATTGCACTGAATTTCTGCAGGGGGGGAGAGAAATTATCCAACAGTTTCTCAGAGGGGGCACTGCCATTGCTGTTGCTCTGTGATAAATTTCTTAAGCAAAAACAATGGCCACCAAACAAGTAGAAATACAAAATGGTGGAGAATAATAAGAGAATATTATGCAAAGTGGCCTTTTCTGGAGAGGTTTGGTGCTGGAGAAAAATTAGAATCTACATTATTAAATTCTAAGGAACTTCAGCTCAGCTCTAATCCTATCTACAAGTGCAACTTATAAGGTACAGCTAAGGCACACTGGCCTTAGTTCATTGGTAGAACATTGCCTTGGCATTTAGAAGGCCCAGGATCAATCCCCAGCTGTATTCCCGGGTAGAAATTGTCTCCTTTCTGAAACCCTGAAGAACCACTATCAAGCACTGTTTCAATACCTTCACCACCTCCCCAGACTGTTGGAGAGACAGAATTGGATGCTATTGGCCCACTAAAAATCTCCGGATAACCTTTCCCAGCATTGTTGAGTAAAAAGGTAGGGAACAAGATAGAATGGGACCTCACAGGTAAAAAGCCCTGGGGCCAAATGACCATTTTCCAGTGTTGCCTACCAAGTCCCTCGGATAGGACAAGAGCCAGAATAAGAAAGTGTTGCCCACTCCCAACCCAGTTAAGTGGTCCAAAAGGTTGCTTGACAGTATCAAAAGCCACTTTAATATCTAGCACAAGCAGTACATTGCATAAATAATTTGAGAAATCATCAGTAGGTAAACCTCATTCCTCAGGGTCAAACCTTCCAGGTCATTGGAACTCTCCCTAGGCTACACACCTCTCCACAGCATCACACAATCTTCAAACATGTTTGTGTAGCTGGCATGTGTCTTTAAACCATGCCAATAGTTCCTGCTAAGGTCCTGCTTGTGGGCTTCACATCTGGTTGGCCACTAGGATGCTGGACTAGATTGAACTTTTTGGTCTGATTTGGCAGCCAGGCCTGGGAAGGCGGGGTCCTGGCTGACTCCTCCTGTGAGTCTGATTGCTCAGGATGCCTAGAGAAAAACAGGAATTCTCACCACGAATTTCTATTCCCAGGGTTATTGGAGTGCAGCTCTGAGTCTGGGGTGTCTCCTCCCACCAACTGGTCAGGCAAGGTCCATGCCAAAGATCCTCCTTGTGGAAGGGGTCATCCCATGCTCTTCAGACTGGCTGGAAAGAGCAGGGATGACCACCCCCAAACTGCAACCTCTGCCAACACTAGCAAAGCCTTGGGAAAAGCCCTACAACTATGTATTTTAAAAACCCTCAAGGTGCAATAAAACAGAGTAACGTTAATAACCACGCAAGCAGGAAAGAAACAGGTTCCGGGAAGGAACATGCCCATAAGAGGTTCTCAAACCAATTTCAAAAAAGACCACCCACAATATCCCAGAACCACAATCAAAGTCTGGAAGAAGAGAGACCCTGGGAATAGAAATTCACGTAAAAAAATCTACCCCACCACCCCCAGCTCCTTATCTAACCCCATTTGGAGATACAGGTAGGTAGCCCTGTTGGTCTGATGTAGTCAAAGCAAAATAAAAAAATTCCTTCCAGTAGCACCGTAGAGATCAGGTGGGAGAAATGGGGGGGGGGACGACGACTTGAGGATAGCACAGGCAGAGGAAAATTGACGACAAAACTGAGTCGGGGAGGAGGACTGAGCTCCCAAGGAGCTCTACAGGACCTAACCATACCAAATGCAAGGCAGGGTCGGTCTGGGATGGCCCCTCCCACAAGGACAATATTTGATGTGAACCCTGTCTGACCAGACTCAGGACTGCCTTCCAAGATCCCTGGAGAATATCATGGTGGAGTATTGTCTGGGAATGTTTTTTTTAATCAGGTTCAAGATTTAATCCTGGAGGTGCTTATTTTTATTGCTGTTATTGGTATTAATGTTTTTGAATCTTTATTCTTAGATCTTGTTAGGAATTGTGTGGGGGTTGTTTAATCTTATTGTATATTTAGTAAACTGTTTTCATTTATTGTTTATTACTACTTAAATTGTGTAATATTTTTGCTATTATGTAAATATTTTGATGTTGTAAGCCGCGTCAAGCATGGTTCAACTATGGAAAGATAGCAGTCAAATGAATGATGATGATGATGATGATGAACATCCTGCTCAAAAAGCTGGAAGGGTCTATCTGGGCCACCCTCCATTTAGGGTGATGGTATTGGCCAATTGACATTTAAAGAGAAGGGAGACTGAGTGCTTCTGTCAAGATTTTGGCCAGTGCCCACTGAGACTATTTTGGTCTCCATCCTCCTCCCTGCTGAGTTCTCAAGGTCAACACTGAGATTATGTAGGAGAGTGCTGACAGCCAGTGCTACTAAATCCACATCCTGGACTGGGTGTAAGAAAGAAGGCAGGCAGATGGGGGCCCAGCCCTGATTGTCCTAATGAACCAGCCTCCACTGATAGGGCAGAGAGATCAGGAAGATCAAAAGTACCGTAGGTGTAGCCAGAGCCAAAGTCAGGCAGAGTAATACCTTAGTAATACATGGCAAGCATGTAGGGGCTGGCTGATGACAGAATGACATGGGTGCAGTGGGGCAAAACTAGAATTTATTTCACCCGGATCAAAGACCCAGTTTGGCATGCACACACCCATGTGCATTTGCACACGCGCGCACACACACACACACACACAAACACACACACACACACAGGCTAGGAGTCTCAATGGTACCCTCTGAAGGTTCACCAGGGGCAAAAAACCCAAAAAAACCCAAAACCCCAACCTGGCTAGCCCCCCACCCCACCCCGCTACGGCTCTGGGTGGGGTAGCATCCTATTCACCCAGCGTACTAGCTTTCACAGATTTCTGCATTCAATATTTCATTCCTGCTCCTCCTGTTTGTTTGCACCAGTTAGAGAGAAAGCAATGTTCCCACCTGGAAAGGCATTTCCTGTTTATTGGTAAGGCTGGTCAGGCCTGCAATGAATTATTCAGACAGCGGAAATAGGGTGCCTGAATGCTAGCTCACCCAGGTGTCCTTCCGTTCCTCTCCCCACATTGTGGTTTTGGGGCTATTGATTGTTCTCTATTTACCTTCTCCTTACCCTTTAAGCTCCCTAGCCAAAAGGTTCTTTGAGTCCAAGGTCACATTACAGAAACTTTGAGGTGCGGGGCAGGCCGAAGTGAAGGAGTTTTCAGGGATGCTCTTTTCCAGTTGCCATGAATCAGCAGAAAGAGACACCCAGTTCAAATGGAATAAGCCTTAGTAATCATATAAGCTGGGATATGTTTGGCAAGACCCCCCCTTCCACCACCTCTCTTTCTCTCTCTTTTCCTTTAGCCCAAACCAAAGCAGATTTACTTTTATGAACATCATGTAGCTCATGCATTCTCCTGGGACTCGCTTAGTGCTTGGACAGAAATAGAGAAACAAGCAGTGTCTCGCTCCTTTCTATCTTTTTTTTATAAAAAAAAATGTGTGCACGCAGAATTCTAGGAGGATATATATATATATATCAGTCTAGGCCATTTGTATTGGCAATACTGAGTAACCCCAGTGCTATGCAAATCAGGAGCCTTAACGGGGTCATAGCTGCCAAGTTTTCCCTTTTCTCGCGAGGAAGCCTATTCAGCATAAGGGAAAATCCCTTTAAAAAAGGGATAACTTGGCAGCTATGAACGGGGTACTTCTTTACAAATTTTCTACTGAAGTAAGCTTCACTTTAATGAACATACCCTCAGAACTGGGGGATTTGCTGGTCATTTTACAGACAGGGTAGGATGATGAGGGATGCAGTCAGGGAGCTAAGCATATACATATACTTCCCAATCCTGTCCCCTTCCCAAAGGACAGCTGTTTTATCTTTCTCCTAGGCAACATTTGAAACTATGCATTTGAAATGCTATGATACCACTTCATACAGTCACTTGCTTTCCGCAAAGAAATCTGGGTGATGTAGATTGTTAACAGTGCTGAGAATCAGTGGCAGAGCTTCATGCTCTGGCACCGGGGGTGGGGCGCACCTCCCAGAGGGGCAGGGCACATGTTCTGGGGGCGGGGGGGCATGTTTTGGGGACGGGGTGTGTGCCCGCGATCGCGCCCCTTGGAGCCCTCTGCTCAGGGCGGCCCTCCCCCACCACCCCTATCTTCCTATGCCCCTGCTGAGAATTGTTAAGAGACCCCTTTCCCCCTCACACCTACAATCCCTTAAGTGGTTTAACAAGCAATCCCTCTTCCCAGGAACTCTGGGGGCTGCAGCTCTGTCTACTGGTCCGTCCAGCTCAGTATTGTTCACACTGACTGACAGTGGCTCTCTGGCTTTTGGATAGGAGTCTCTCCCAGCCCTACGTGGAGATGATGGGGGGTCAAACCAGGGACCCTTTTGCATGCAGAGCAGATGCTCTACCCACTGAGTTATGACCCTTCCCTTAAAAACCAAGTCCGACTCCAGTCCTCATGGTTCTGGTTTAAGGACTGGTTTATATAGGAAAACCTAGGAAGCTGCCTTCTACTGAGTCAGAGAACCAGCCTATCCAGCTCAGCATTGTCTACACTGACAGACAGAAGCTCCCCAAGATTTCAGACAGGGTTCTCTCCCAGCCCTATCTGGAGGCGATTGGGATTGCATGCAGAGCAGGTGCTCTACCACTCAGCTACGGTCCCTCCCCTAAAGCTATTATTATTATCATCATTCTACTTGTATAGAATGACAGGGTGCGTGTCAGGCAAGCAGCGCCAGTTCACTCGCCTCCTTCTTCCCATTTCATAATGGACTTAGAACACCTGAACAGGACATGCCTAGCTTCAGCAATGATAATAAATGGGATTGGGTAGTTGTAAAGTAAGTGCAGTTATGGCTAAAGTCACTAGTTGGCACTAATGATAATAGAGCAATATAACATTGTTACGGAAATGACAAGGGGGCACATCTTTAAGCACTGGAGTGCGTGTGGGGGGAGCACACTGCCCCCGGCAGTGCAATCCTGGCAAAGTGCAATCGTGGCTGCCCCCCTCACCTGCACTGGGCGTCCCACCCCCGCAGGCGGCCCCCAGGATGCGCGCCAGCCCTGCCCCGCCTGCTCTCCACCACCCCCCGCCCCGGTGCCAGAGCATGAAGCTCCACCACTGTCTTTAAAATTGGGTTTCCGCCTCCCTCTTTTACTCTTAAGCCCCAGGGTGATGAGCCCAAGTCCTTCTCCCCATCGCTCGCACAAGAACAGCACACACATCTTTCGGTTGCCTAAAGTTCTTACAATATTATGCCAGAATGTATCCTTTCAACTTGACGGCTCAGGGAAGATACCTAGCTTTAAAAATTGGTAGAAAATCCATTAACCGATTCTCCTCATTCCAACACCGTTTTAACCCTTAAAGAAAGGTGAGTTTGGGCTCCACCTCCCTCCCTGAACCAAAAAGCGGGAAGTCACATAGACAGCAGGAACAGGGCATCCGGCCATAATTCCCCAAGTGTGAGAGCACGTACAGGCACCCTACCCAGGGAGTGACCAAGGGGGCAACAATAGACATCCCCAGAGGCAGTTTAGCAAGTCAGGTGTCACTGAAAGCCCATCTCCAGACAAGTCCAGAGGGCAAGGATATGTCAAGAGTTTTATTGTTCTTTTGGTGATGCGTACTTAAGAGGTGTTGGGAAAGGTGTCTGATAAAGTGACCTAATGTCAAACTTGTGTAACCCTTGTATAAAAGGTAAAGGGACCCCTGACCATTAGGTCCAGTCGTGACCGACTCTGGGGTTGCGGCACCCATCTCGTGTTATTGGCCAAGGGAGCCGGCGTACAGCTTCCAGGTCATGTGGCCAGCATGACAAAGCCACTTCTGGCGAAACCAGAGCAGCACATGGAAACGCCATTTACCTTCCCACTGTAGTGGTACCTATTTATCTACTTGCACTTTGACGTGCTTTCGAACTGCTAGGTTGGCAGGAGCTGGGACCGAGCAACGGGAGTTCATCCCATCGTGGGGATTCAAAACGCCAACCTTCCAATGGGCAAACCCTAGGCTCTGTGGTTTAGACCACAGCGCCACCCGTGTCCCTCATGGGAACTGTAAGGTAAAGGGACCCCTGACCATTAGGTCCAGTTGTGACCGATTCTGGGGTTGTGGCGCTCATCTCGCGTTATTGGCCAAGGGAGCCAGCGTCCAGCTTCCAGGTCATGTGGCCAGCATGACAAAGCTGCTTCTGGCGAACCAGAGCAGCACACAGAAATGCCGTTTACCTTCCCGCTGTAGCAGTACCTATTTATCTACTTACACTTTGACGTGCTTTCGAACTGGTAGGTGGGCAGGAGCTGGGACCGAGCGACGGGAGCTCACCCCGTCAGGGGAATTTGAACCACCGACCTTCTGATCGGCAAGCCCTAGGCTCTGTGGTTTAACCCACAGCGCCATCCGCATCCCAACCCTTGTATACCCCTCCCCATTTGTGACATGCCAGTGATGTAGTGATAATGTATCAGTGATGCTGCTCGAAGTGTATTCTGGGGGAAAGAGGGAAGATTTAAAAGAGGATGTCACCCCCATGCTCGGGGTTCTTACTCCTGTGGGGACAATAAAGGTTGTGGTCTACTGACCAATGTTTTGCCCCAAATTACTTGGCTGGAACTTCCTTCTTTTACTGACCGCACAGACCCGTGGGGGACTTCCACCCTGATGAGCTGGGCTGTTGAGTAGTCTCTCGCCCCGGAATTTTTCCTTAACAACATGAACCACATAAAGTGTTATTTGTTCCTCAGCAATCACAAGAGTTTGCGTCTGCTACTTCATGCACAGCATCCACAACAGAGCATTACACGAACTTGCATTTACCTCTTTCCCTCCCAATTCACCCTACCCCAATATGTGAGATTGTGAACAGGGACTGGTATTATCTTTTAATCTCTGTACAGTGCTTAGAAAACCGTGGTGCTTTATTACACAATTTTAATCTTTTTTTATACTAATATTTTGACCCCTCTTTCAAACTCCAACAGAGGAGCTCAGGACTCCTAACAATATGCAACATGACACCAGAAGGAGAAAAAATAATAGCAGTAATCTCAATAGATTCAAATAAACAAAGACAGACAGATAGGCCCGACAATTCCTTTCACCTATTCTATTTCATCTCCTTCATTCTCAACCCAGTAATGATATTAGGTCTGCATGTATTAGGAGATTATAGTATTAAAAGAAAATGAATGAGAGGCAGGAAAAATGTGTCTGAATACACAAGAGAAGTAGAACATTGGAAACTTCTAGGTCAAAAGACAGCAACTAGTGGATCATCTCCCCACCCCACCCCTTGCAACTCTAGTTGCCAGTTTCAGGTGGGATTCCCTTGTAACAACAGAGCCTCTGGTAGAAGCAATATTAGAAAGTGCCCCCTCCCCTCTATTTAGGGGCACTGTCTATTTCTTAAGGACAGATCTGCATCATACACACCAATGCACACCATAGTTTCTCCTTCACAGAGTTACAATTCTGAGCATCCTTAAAAACTAGTTTATTTGTGGACTAACAAAAAACCTATGACAGTGAATATTACTCATTTTTGCTTGCATTATTTCCATTCCTGACCTCCCAATGAGCATGCAGATTATGGAAATTTATGTTCCCGTTATTTTGCTGATTGAAATCTCTGACATCCTTACTCTGCACCAGCGATAGCACGGGCACTCTAATGCAGTGTAGGATGGCACACTGCCCAACTGGACCATCTTCAAGGGAAGCTCCACATAAAAATGTACTGCAGTAGTCTATGCAGGAGGCTATCAGAGCATAGATTGTTGAGGCCAAGCCAGGGGTTGGCAACCTAAGCCACAAGCAGCCCACAGGGGTAGTTTAACTGGCCCATGAGTCGCCCACGAACCGAGCAGCCCACTCGGCAAGTCCCTGTGCGCTGCCCTAAACCAGCACAGCGCAGCGCGGGGACTTGCTTCTGCGGCACCGGAAATCGCGTCTGTGCAGGTGCAGACGCAGACGTCAGAATTTGTAGGCGTGCATGCGCGCGTGATCCAACCCACAGAGGGATCAATGTTGGAGTGAACCGGCCCAGGCGAGGTAAACCTTGCCGACCCCTGGGCCAAGCTATCCCAGACCCCAAATGGTTTTCTGCTATTTATGAGGAGGGTTCTTTTTGTGTGTGTAGTGAACAGAAGTTGGTTGTTCTTTTGCTCTTTCACATGCTACACAAAAATAACACACAATAACAAAGTGTCAGCTATCCAGGGTTATGTTGATTATATCAACATGTCATTTCTCACTGATTAGTCCACCTCCCCAATTTTTCAGCTGCATGACACTTTGCATACTAAAGCAAATAGTTTAACGCGGATGTGAATGGCTTTTTTTTTTAAGAAAAAAAACTTACTAGGGAATTTCCTGTTAAAAACAAAACAACAAATCTAAAATATCCTTCCTCCCACTCCCTGGCTCCCAAGTAATGTATTGAAACAATGCTAACCAGGACTCTCTGCGTGTGTCACTTGAACATAAAAGGTGCTATGATTTACATGAGAGCGGGGTGAAATGTCATTGTGATAAATGCTCCATCTTACTGGGCAATTTGCATTTAAATTTTTTATCTTTGCAGTGAAAAAAGTGGCTGGAATTTCTCTCAAGCATTCAGCACTCCCAGCAGAGAGAAGTAGATTATATGGCAGAGGGGGGAAGGGGTTAATGACATTCTGGGCTGAAATTTGTGTTCCTAAGAAGATTATCTCTTCTGTCAACTGGGCTGGGCGTGTCCAAGCACACAACAACACCCTGAGCTCCAGCTTCCAGGGAGTGATTTTTAAGAGCCTCCTTCATACTAAAGGGGTAATCGCATGACCATCTGATGTGGCTTCGGCTGTGCAAGTGCACAGCCCCCATGGCAGCCTCACTTCACCCCATAGCCCACCTAGAAATTTCTGATCCTCTTAGGGTGAGTGAGAATTCCAAATAAAGGACAGACACGCAGCTGCAAGCCACTTGTTTGTGATTTTGATCACGACTGGCAGCAGAGTGACTCGCCACCCGATCCTACGCATGTTTACTCAAAAGCAAGTCATGCTGAATCCTACAAGGCTCGCTTCCAAGGAAGTGTGCACTGTATAGCAGCAATCCTAGGCATTTTTAATGTGTGGGGAATTTATAAGTACTGAGAAGCTTTCAGCTGTGTGAGTCCTCACTTGGCAATCTGAAGTGACACAATTCAGACGCGGGGGGTGGGGGGATGTCATAGCTCTGTGATAGAGCATCTGCTTTGCTTGCAAAAGGTCCCAGGTTCAATCCCAGGAATCTCAAAGCAGGGATGGGAAAGACTCCTTGCCTGAATCCCTGGAGAGACACTGGCTGGTAGTATGGAGGACACTGAGTTCATAGTCTGACTCAGTTCAATGCAGCTTCCTATGCTATCTCCACAAGTAGGCCTCAGCTACAAGGTCATTTGTTGGCCTTAAGAAGTCCATGGTGCTGTGTTAGGGTTGCCAGACTCAATAGAGGACAGGACTTTTGTGCCTTTAATTGCCCTGCTCTCTTTTGAGTCTGGAAACCTTAAAGAAAAACCAGCAGACCCTTTGTTTAATTTCCAAGCAAAGGGTCTGCTGATTTATCTTTAAGGTTTCCAGACTCAAAAGAGAGCAGGGCAATTAAAGGCACAGAAGTCCTGTCCTCTATTGAGTCTGGCAACCCTAGGTGCTGTTATCCTCAATGTATTGGTCTATGGCAGGCATGTCAAACCTGCGGCCCTCCAGACGTTTTGGCCTACAACTCTCATGATCCCTAGCTAGCAGGACCAGTGGTTGGGGAAGATGGGAATTGTAGTCCAAAACATCTGGAGGGCCGCAGGTTTGACATGCCTGGTCTATGGGAACAACAGCAACAACAGCAGCAACAACAACAATCCCCTTTCTTACTGGATTTAAAAATGTCATGAGCAATGCTTGTGAAGTTCCTTGGAGTTTTATTTTCCCAAATATTTTTTGACCCCTGAGTCCACTGATACCTTTCCTTTTGTGTGGGTGGTGCCATTTCGGCTACATAAGAACGGGCATTCAACCCTGAATGTTGCTAATAGAGGGGATGCTTGTTATTACATTGACTTGGGTGTGGAACATGGGAGGAAGAACCTGAGTACTACAGAAGTAGGTGGCAGCAGCTCAATCGAGCCAGCCCTGAGGAGGCAAAGGAATAGTAGAGGGTTTGTGGAGAATATTCAGGGGGGAAACGGAAATTATATCATCAGGTATACCCATGGTTTGGCCACTGTGAGCAAGAAACAGGCTTTGAGGTTCGGGTGCTGCCTCCTTCACATTTCTACTTTATGTGCTCCCATACCCTCTCTTTTGAATTATGGTGCTGGAGGAGACTCTTGAGAGTCCCATGGGCTGCAAGAAGATCAAACCTATCCATTCTTCAGGAAATCAGCCCTGAGTGCTCCCTGGAAGGACAGATCGTGAAGCTAAGGCTCCAATACTTTGGCCACCTCATGAGAAGAGAAGAATCCCTGGGAAAGACCCTGATGTTGGGAAAGATGGAGGGCACGAGGAGAAGGGGACGACAGAGGACAAGATGGTTGGACAGTGTTCTCGAAGCTACGAACATGAGTTTGACCAAACTGCAGGAGGCAGTGCAAGACAGGAGTGCCTGGCGTGCTATGGTCCATGGGGTCACGAAGAGTCGGACACGACTAAACGACTAAACAACAACAACCCTCTCTTGATTCCTGATTTGAGCAAACTATTGCTTGCAAAGCTGTCTGAATCAGGCAAACTATGGTATGCATCAACCATGGTTTCCTTCCAAACCAGAGTTGGGAGCGACAGTTTAAAATCTGGTTAGGAAGCAACATTGGAAAGGCAGAGAAGGGGAAGTGGGAGTTTTTTCCTCTGAACCGGCCCTTGTCGCTCAGGTTTGCCACTCTAGAACTTGACTGTCTCCTCTTTCAAGCCAGCTCCAGTGGTATTGTATCTGCCTTTTTAGGCCAAGTAGCCACTATTCTGGGACGCAGGTGGCGCTGTGGGTTAAACCACAGGGCCTAGGGCTTGCCGATCAGAAGGTCGGCGGTTCAAATCCCCCGCGATGGGGTGAGCTCCCATTGCTCGGTCCCTGCTCCTGCCAACCTAGGCCTAGCAGTTCGAAAGCACGTCAAAGTGCAAGTAAATAGGTACCGCTACAGCAGGAAGGTAAATGGCGTTTCCATGCGCTGCTCTGGTTCGGCAGAAGCGGCTTTGCTACATGACCTGGAAGCTGTACGCAGGCTCCCTCGGCCAATAACACGAGATGAGTGCCGCAACCCCAGAGTCGGTCACGACTGGACCTTAATGGTCAGGGGTCCCTTTACCTTTACCTAGCCACTACTCCACAGCCACACCCGTGCATTGCCACAAGTTAAAAAGGAACGGCACTAGAACCGAAAGGAAACCTGAGAAATCTCATCAGAAACTGCAGTCACCTGTTTCCAGGGATGGAAGGATCTGACCATTTTGGTTCTCTTGGTTTCTCATTTTTATGTAAGAAGAACCTTGCTGGATCAAGCCAATGGCCCATCGAGCCCAGCATCTTCTCACAATGCCCAACCAGATGCCAATTTCCCCCCAATCTTAATATTTAAAGCAAACTTGCATTTTAAAAAACCTCATGAATTCCCCCCCTAATAAACACATTTCTTATGCAGTTTAGACTAATGTACACATTCTTACAAGCAACTTCCCCTAATAAAATGCACCTGTCTGTGTTATTTAAACTATATATACATTCATTTTTCTGTACACTTGCCACTAAGTAAATGCATTTCTGTGAACGCTGGTTGGAGCACTGTCTTGCAAAATGCAGAAACATGTGAATTTCAAAGGAGGGCTGTGTTTCGGTTCCCATATTGTTTAAGAACATCCAAATTTGCCTTTCAATGTGAACTGAATTGGATTTCTGCCCTCCCCTATCCTAACTTGGACCAAAAGTGGCAATACTTGATTTTTATTTATTATTACATTTGTATTCCACCCTTCCTCCCAAAAGAATCTAGAGGAACAAACTAGCTACAAAACAATATTTTTAAAAATGGTGCAAAGGCTAAAAGTACCCTGTGCTCTGGGAGACACCAATAGTTGTCAGATCTCCAGGTCTGACCAGAAGTCTCCATGTTTGCCTGGCCCCCTCCAGATGGCAGCAGGAGGAGGGCCGAACTCTACAGGTGGACAAGAGTGTATTTATTTAATTAATAGATACAGTTGTACCTCTAGTTACAAACTTAACTCGTTCCAGAGGTCCGTTCTTAACCTGAAACTGTTCTTAACTAGAGGCGTGCTTTTGTTAATGGGGCCTCTTGTTGCCACTGCACCACCGGCACACAATTTCCGTTCTCATCCTGGGGCAAAGTTCTCAACTCAAGGTAACTCTTCCAGGTTAGCGGAGTTTGTAACCTGAAGCGTTCGTAATCTGAGGAGTTTGTAACTCGAGGTACCACTGTATATTAATAAGAATGTGCATGCAGAGTGTAAGCTCCAGTCTGGAAGGACCTGGCTGCAAATTATAGCACAAACACTTGGTGGGATCTGCCCTCCTCACTCTCAACCTGTTTCCAGGGACATGTCCCATGACATCACCAGAGGCCACCCCCTAAGTATCAGGTTTGGGCCCTGAATTCTTAGTGTCTGGGGTGCTCCTGGTCTAGCAGGAGGCATAGATCAGTTTCCTCTTTTTTGCAGGTGAACAAACTCTCTCTCTCTCTCTCACTTCTCTGTATCACTTCCCATCACTTAGCTGCAACTAAGGGCATCCAGGAGTTAAGCTTCTTGGCTCCTACGCTCAGCAGTTTCCTTGTAGGCTTTGGAAGGGCCTGGCTCTCGCTAAGGAAAGGAATAACACACATTCCCATGCGTACTTACACATAAGGAGGCAGATCATATGAAAAAAGGGGCACAGCAGCAGCAGGCAAGCCAGTCGCTGTATAGAGCAAAGTGCATTATTGATTCGGAGAATCAGAAAATGCTTAGGACATTGGGAAATTGTCCTGCTCTTTAAAAGCCTGTGTGCTTCCCGAGCTTGAGAGTTGCAGGCCTTGCAGAGCAGACTCACGATGCTGACATAAATATTTTATTATGTTAAAAAAAAACACACAGGGGCCTGGATAATTTTGAGCATGGGAAGGACAAGGAAAGAGAAAAGGGGGAGGTGGAATGGCAGGGTAAAGGAGGGTAAAACAAAGAACAGCCAGATATATTTCTGAAAAGGTGGTCAGGGATTCCATCCAAGAAAAATACGATAATGATGATGGTTATGATGATGCCTCGCAGGGATTTTTGATTCCTCGCCTTTCTGAAACATGCATGTCCAACTGCTCTCATCCCTAAACCTGACCAAAAGCCCTAAGGGCAGGCTGTAGGTCATAGGACTGTCATGTTCTTGTGATGGCCCCAAGTCAAGTCTCCACAACAAGCTGCCCTGACTGGAAATATGAAGAGATCACATCTGCATACAGTTGGGAGTCTATGGACAGACTGATTTTGACTCAGCAGATTTATCTTTCTATTCCTCAGCTGCAGTTCATGACTGGCCCTGAATTAACATTAGGCTGTTTATCCAACTAGCTGTTCCAGTGGCATGAGAAGAAAGGGGAGGTATCAATGCTTCTTCCCTGGCATGAGAGCTTGAGACCACAGCCCTGACAGCTGCTAAGGACTGCTGACTTTCATCACAGGGATCATTGTTAGGGAATACAGTGCAGAAAGAAAATGACATTTGAAAAGCTGCTTTTATCTCTCGTATGCACCAGATTGCACGGGCACCCCTACTGCAGCTGTATTTACTTTTGTAATATGGGCAAGTCCCTGCAAAGTTCCATTGGCAGATGATTTTTTGGAAAGTTCCTCTCTTATAAATATATTGAAGTGGGGCTTGAAATTTGACAGGGTGATTTGTGACTTGGAAATGTGCCAGAGAGTTTGGTTCAGAGCGCCACAGTTTGCTGTATATGCAGGACACTGGTTTCATCTTGTTAATATTATCAATACTGGTGCTGCTGTTGTTAAATTTATTACCCACCATTCACCCAAGCAGGTTACAACAATTTACACCTATGCTTTGCATCTGAACGCCTGTGATTTGTTGTTGTTGTTGTTGTTGTTGTTGTTGTTGTTGTTGTTGTTATGACTTTGGGGGGTCTGTATGATACCCTGGTTCCCCTACAATCCTTGGGATCCTGTATCTGTGAGTGCAGAATGTATAAGGGCAAGGGAGTAGCCGAGGTGGGGCAGCAGTGCCGTTGCCCCTCCCCCGCCAAATCAGTACAAACCAATATAAATCAATACAAATCTGAGGTTCTGGCCCCCTAACAAAAGCCTGCCCCCCCAAAAAAACCTGGCTATGCCCATGTATAAGGGGAAGCTTGCCAAACCAGTTCCATAGTCAAGGTAATGGCTTTGCCTTGCTAATAAATTTAGCATATCTAAAGGAGTTGCTCTGTTGCCAGAGAGCAACTGGGTGGGCCTTTCTTCCACCTACCTCACCTGGCTGGTAGGTAGGAGAATGATAGCCAGAGTTGTTGGGTTTAAGAGGGAAAAGCAAAAGCTGGAGAGAGAGAGAGAGAGAGAGAGAGAGAGAGAGAGAGAGAGAGAGAGAGAGAGAGAGATGTCTTGCTCTGGGCTGAACTTTGGAGCTCTATGGAAACCTAAAGAGGATTTTGGGAGTGTTAATGCTGCGAGTTCCTCCACCCTATGCTCAGCCTGTATATCTGTTATGTACTGAGCTGAATCCTAGAACAATAGGATTCAGAATCAGCGGGAGCTACCCAATCCAACTCCAGGTGGAAGTGAATCCGCAACCTGATTGGCCTGCTGGAGCAGCCAATCAGGCGGCTGGCAGAAGTGAATCTGCTACCTGATTGGCCTGTAGGAGCAGCCAATCAGGCTGCAGGCAGAAGTCAATCCACAATATAATTGGCCCACAGGTGTAGCCCTGAAGTAGCCAATCACGCAAGGCCCATTGTGTAAATAATGTATATAAGCAGATGGTTTGGGGAAAAGAGCCATTCGTCTTCTCTTCTTCTCCTTGATGAATATGAGCTGAATAAAGAGCATGAAATTCACTCTCGACTCCGAGTATATTTCAATATCTTTGCGAATAAACCAGATATCCTAAGGACACCATTGTCTCTGCTTACTTTCATTTTGAAAAAAATGAGTGCTTGGGAAAGTGCTTGGAACCCCTAGAGTCTCTCACTGCTCTGAGATTGGGTTGGCATGTAACAAAACTACTACTACTGCTGCTGCTGCTACTACTACTACTACTGCTAATTCTACTTTACCAATGGAAAAACAAGGCTGAGTTTGTCTGAACAGCATCTGCCTAATTTGCATGTCCTCAAATAATATACAAACAGAAATGTAGCTATCCTTCGACTTTCACACTTCTCTGAGTTTTGTGGTGCAGTTTTCCAATCATGTGATGTGTACAAAAATGTGTGTACTGAGTCATAGTGCGCCGAAAATGCATATACTACTATTTTAAAAAGCATGCATAGAATCATGATACGAGGGAAACTGCTTGCAAAAATGTGCATGTTATTATTGTTGTTATTACCACTGGTTTATTAATCACCTTCTAAACCACCATAATAAAGGTAAAGGTAAAAAGGACCCCTGACCGTTAGGTCCAGTCATGGACGACTCTGGGGTTGTGGCGCTCACTTTACTGGTTGAGGGAGCTGGCGTTTGTTCACAGACAGCTTCCGGGTCATGAGGCCAGCATGACTAAGCCGCTTCTGGCGAACCAGAGCAGCACATGGAAACGCCATTTACCTTCCCGCTGCAGCGGTACCTATTTATCTACTTGCACTTTGATGTGCTTTCGAACTTCTAGGTTGGCAGAAGCTGGGACCAAGCAACGGGAGCTCATCCTGTCGTAGGGATTCGAACTGCCGACCTTCTGATCGGCAAGCCCTAGGCTCTGTGGTTTAGACCACAGTGCCACCCGCGTCCCTATTTGGAGAAGTGGACAGTAAACCAATTGCTGAAATCTCCCCTCTCTGTACCTTCTATTTAAAGGCTGAAAATTACCAAACTTCTTATTTCCAATCCACTACAGAGGTGGGGAGATAAGGGTAGATTTAGGCCAATACAGGCGTGGCCTCAGGGTCTGTCAAGCTAACAAATTTTTCCTGGATGCACAACTCACTCATGCATGCTCAACAACAGCTCAGCAGTGCTTTGGCTGTGCAGATTACCCAGGTACCTCAGACTACTTATTAAACATGGGGGAGGAAGGGAACAGCAGTGATGCACTTAGGATTCTTTTGACTCTGGGCACAATCTTATTGCAGGAGAGGGCAGGGAGTCTCTTTAGGTGGCAATGTATATTCCATCCAGGGGCGTAACGAGCCACCGCGACACCTGGGGTGGCAAATTGCCATGCACCGGGGGGGGGGCACAGTGTCGCTACATAACGATGTATGCATCATTACGTGGTGGGGTATTGCCGCCCCCCTGCGCCTCCAAAGCCACACGCCTCCAGCTACAAACTCCAGGTAGAAAGCCCACTCAGCGCAGCGGGGTGTGTGTGTGCCACTTGGCGCCCCACCCCCGCGACTCCCAAGCCGAGCCTCCAGCCTCCTGGTAAAAAGTCCCGGGAGGCTGGAAGCTCGGCTTGGGAGTTGCGGGAGTTGGGGTGCCAAGTGGCACCCCCCCCAGAGTGGAACCCGGGGCAGACCGCTCCCATCGCCCCCCCCCATTGCAACGCCCCTGATTCCATCACTGAGTTCAAAAACTGGCAAGCCACCCCCCCAGCAGTATTTGGGGACATAGGCGTAGTTGGGGGGGGGAATCAATATAAATACTTAATTTAGGTTTTGTCCCCCTAACAAAGGCCTGCCCCCAGTAGCAAAAATCCTGGCTAGGCCCATGTTTGGGGCCTACCTGCTCATTCTGCTGAATGGGCTTCTGCCCCCAAAGCAGTGGAGGTTGATCCATTAGGGAGAATGGGGCACTGCCCTCCGACATCCCCCACCTCCCTCCCTCCTTGTTGCTACCTGTCCAGGTAGTGGTGGTGGTGACAGCCAGCTTCCTTCTCCTTCATCTTAGTGCTACCCTTGTAGAACTCAGCAGGGAGGAAGATGGGGACAAAACATAGTTTGTCTAGTTTTGGCTCTAGCTGTCATTGGCTCTGGCTCCACCTCCTGTTGGGCTCCCTGCCTCCCCTAACCTCCCTGTTCCATTGGGCACCAGCCACCACTACCCAATGTTCAACCCTGTCAGCACTACTGGGAAAGAGTAATTGTGACGCACTCATCGAATCCTAGAGATGGAGGGGGCCTGGTAAGACCAGCTAGTTGTACTGCCTCCTTAGTGCAGGGAATCTAGAGTTACAGTAACCCCAACAGATGGCTCCGCAGCCTCTGCTTGAAAACCTACAGCAATTGAAGGCCTACTGCCTCTCCCAGCTGATTTGCTCCACTGTCCAACTCCTGTTAGAGGCAAGAGATTTCTCTTAATGTTGAACTGAAATCTAGCCTCCCATAACTTAAACCCATTAGATCCTTTCAAAGCAAAGCATTTCTCTTAATACATTCCTTCCTCCCACCCTTCTGTTGGCATGCAGGTCAAATTCATCCACAGAGATATGCCTTGTTTGCAGTCAAAGCCTTTTCTGGGGGTGGTGGGGAACTAGAACACTTACCCTTCCAACTCACCCTTCCTCTTCCCTTCATTCCCTTCCCCACTAATCTAGATACAGCCTCCTGGTAACTTCAATAGTAGAATCATAGAATCATAGAGTTGGAAGAGACCACAAGGGCCATCCAGTCCAACCCCCCGCCAAGTAGGAAACACCATCAAAGCATTCCTGACAGATGACTGTCAAGCCTCCGCTTAAAGACCTCCAAAGGAGGAGACTCCACCACACTCCTTGGCAGCAAATTCCACTGCCGAACATCTCTTACTGTCAGGAAGTTCTTCCTAATGTTTAGGTGGAATCTTCTTTCTTTGTAGCTTGAATCCATTGCTCCGTGCCCGCTTCTCTGGAGCAGCAGAAAACAACCTTTCACCCTCTTCCATATGACATCCTTTTATATAGTACGAGTATATAACAAAAAAAACAGAGGAAGGGGTCCCCAATTGGAAGTAACAAAATGGCATTCTAAGGAAACTACCATTCAGCTGATCTTCAGAGCTAGTCAAAGTTTCCTGTAGGAAAAGGCAACCAGTGACTACTAGCTATGTTTGCCCCCCACTGTTGAGGCCACAATGCCTCTGAATGCCACCTTCTGGAATCACAGGTCAGGAGAGTGTGTTATACTCAGGTCCTTCTTGTGGACTTCCCAATAGGGCAGACATCCCCAAACTGCGGCCCTCCAGATGTTTTGGCATACAACTCCCATGATTCCTGGCTAAGAGGACCAGTGGTCAGGGATGATGGAAATTGTAGTCCAAAACATCTGGAGGGCCGAAGTTTGGGGGTGCCTGCATTAGGGCACCTGGTTGGTTACTGTGAGAACAGGAAGCTAAGTTAGATGGACCACTGGTCTGACCCCCAGCAGCTCACTTCTTATGTTCTTAAACCCAGTGTACAGAAGTTATGCAAACCTCAATGACCAGCTGGCAGCAGGCGCTTGTAAGTCCTGTGCACAGGGCACTGCAGACACTGCAGCCCATCGGCCAATCACCAGTGTCTGCAAGCCCCCATTTGACCCAGTTAGGTCTTTACCCACCCCATCCCTGGCATCACTTATGATATGAGGTATAGGGCAAGTGGGTGTCACTTGGCCAAAATGGCCTGGTGGACCAAACGTAGAGGCATAATCAGGCTGGTTTAAATAAACCGAAAAGTCCTTTTTTCTGAATTAACACTCTTGTGTTGGTTAACATGGGACCTGAGAACATGCCCCCGAGTTTCTGTGCAAAGAGCAAAATTGTCTGAAGCAACAGAGCTCTGCCAGTGTAAAGGCTTCCATGAGACCTGGAACCCTGTGCAATCAGAGTTCTGGGTGATGTAGAACCCTCAAAAGTGTATGAAGCTCAATTGCTACAGAGAGTTGCACACTTTGTGTGAAAGCTGGCAACTGGGGTACTTGGCACATCCCATTGGTGTGCTGAGTGATATGATAGCATTAACACTCAAGGATGACTTCACTGCAGGGTTAAGAATCTTGACCAGGGTTACAGAATTAAGGAGCCACAGAACTGGCCTAGGGACAAAGTATTATTTGTGCAGGTAAAAACTGACTTAGGTTGTATTTATTTTGTATAGCAGGGGACTAACATTTATTACTTCACCCTATTAATATATTCCAAGAATTCTAATAAAAAAAAGCCTAATTTACCTAGTTCTCTAACAGTTTCATGTCTCTGGAGCCCTTTGTTTGTTCCTCCTTACAGTAAATGCTGTATCACCGGCATAAAATGAGATGCCAAGTTATTCCATTCTTTCAGTGTACTAATCTCAAATTCAGACATTTCTCCATTAATATAAACACCATCAACCTCAATATGTTCCTTACAGGCAAAGGGTGAATTTGCAAAGGGCAAAAATGCCAGGTTATGTTTTGTGGTGCTAAAATGGAACTTAAATCACCAGGGAGTGAAGCAAGTGCTGTTTCTGCCTTGGGTGGGGTGGGGGGGAATGCACACCATAGGAGCCAAATCCTAGGGGGCTAAGTGTCTCCGCCCCTCCCCACCAATAAAATATTTGAGGGATTGCCATTTTGAGGCATTGTCATTCAAATGGTATGTGCATGCTGTGTCGTGTGACCAATTATGTGGGGTGGGGATTACCTGCCTCTGCCCCCAATGTTTTATTCAAGTTGGCACCCCTGATACACACCAATGGGAGCATTATGAATATTCTCTCATAAGATTCTCTGATTCTCTTCAATGGAAAACTTAATCGGAGACCCACACCCTGTTCAGGACACAACAACAGAGCCATACTGTTGGTCCATTTAGCTCAGAATTGTCTGCACCACTTTCTAAAGCCATAGCTGCCAAGTCTCCTGTATTCCCCAGGAAATCCCCATTTTTCCAGGTGTTCCTAGCTGAAAAAATGGATTTTTTTTTTTGTTTTCCCCCGGTTTATTCTGGCGCGGCGGCCATTTTGGAACTGGGTGGAGCATGCTCAGAAGCAACTTTTGATGCTGCTCTGCCCAGTTCCAAAATGGCTGCAGTGCGACTTCTGGCGCGGTGGCCATTTTGGAACTGGGCAAAGCAGCATCCAAAGTCACTTCTGAGCATGCTCCGCCCAGTTCCAAAATGGCGGCAGCACTACTTCCGGTCTGCTACTTCCGGCCTGGTCCCTCATTTCTCCGACAGCAACTTGGCAGGTATGCAAAGCTGCTGCCCCCCAAATCATTTTCGACTACAGAACTCCTACCAGTTCATAGCCAGCATGGCTGGGCCTGATGGGAATTGGAGTCAAAAACATGTGAAAGGCACTGGGGGGTTGGGGAAGGCTGATTTACACTGCCTAATGGATGCTCCCCAGACTTCCCAAGTCCTACCTGGGTATTGAAACTGGATTCTTTTGAATGCAAAGCAAATGCACTACAACAGGCATAGGGAAATGGACTCCATTCTGGGCAACTTCTCTGGGGAAACATGCCAGTGGTTGGCAGGACCAGAGGCAAAAGTGGGTGGAGCAATATGTGTGAATTTTACCTTTTTATAGGAGGCTAGTTTTAGGGAAGTTCTAGCCAGGCAGAAATCAAGGTGGGTGCAAAGTGGAGCTGGTAAATGGTGACCCCTGGGGAGAGGGGGGTGGCTTTGGGGGAAGTTCCTGCACTGCAGCTGTGATGCGGTCCCAACGATTCATTGCTGCTGTCAGCTGTTAATGGGAGGAGGGGAGGTACCCCAGATGTTTGGAATCCCATTGCTGCTGGTGACGCTTCTTTGCTACTTAGCAAGAGCTGCCAAAAAAAAGGGGGGCCTTGTGAGCCACTGGTGTAGGAAGCCGCTTGGACACCCGGAACAGCAAACATGACACACACCCGGGGGCTGGTGAGCAGTGTAGCGCACATGCGTCACTAGGTATGACGTAAGTGTTGCTACATAGAGACGCTGCACATGCATGCTACACCGCTCGCCAGCCCCACAAAAGATGGAGCTGGGGTGGGTGGGAGGGGACGCTTCTCCCTGCCAGCCTCCAGCCTCCCGGCAAAAAGCCTCGTTCGACACGACGGTGGCGGCTGGCTTGCTTGCTCACCTGCTCAGCCAGCACGCACTTTGGTCCTTCCTGCTGGGCGGAGCCGCAGAGACGAGGGGTGGGGTAGGGAGGCCTTGCCTCCACGGCTCCGCCCAGAAGGAAGGAAGAAGCAAAGCATGCACCGGCTGAGCAGGTGAGCGAGCAAGCCAGCCGCCGCAGTGCTGAGCAAGGCTTTTTACCGAGCAACGGGGCTCGGTTTGGGAGTTGCGGGGGCGTGTGCACCAAGTGTCACCCCCCTTCCAGGTTGGCACCCAGGGCAAACTGCCCCCAATGCACCCCCTTGCTACGCCCCTGTTGAGAGCCACATGTTGCTCATGGGTTATGTGCCTCTGACACATGAAGTACTATTAAAGAGCAGAGTGGTCTTAAATTTGTGCAGCACACTTTTCTCACTTGGTTACATTCAACAGCTACGCTTTAAAAGCATTTCTGTCTTCTCCATGCAGAGGACAGAGGACTACTTGCTTGTTGTTCTTCTTGCTTCGAACATAACCGAAGAAACCTTTTTCATTATATTTAACCTCTATTGCAAGTCTGAGCTCATTCGCCCTGCAACTGCTGGCTACTTGTGTATGCTCCTCCTTTGTGATCTCCCCTTTCTTCCATTTCTTATACATGCCCTTATTAAAAGCTAAACTTTGGGGAAAGAATACCATGTGGCGTTTAAAGGGGTTTTAAATGGCTTTGTTGTCTCAGTGTCTTCAAATAAGAGCAGACTTTTTTTTTTCTATTTTCTGACCAGGCTCTGCTGTTCAGAGGGATCCTATTTTCCTGTTAGACTGAGTCCAGCTTTAGGCAGTATAAAATAGATCATTGAACTGTTTTAACTAAGGCTTGTGTGGGAAACTCAATATACACAGCATGTTCTAATTTAAGACCTAGAGTGGCACTTCCTTTTGGATCCTTTTGTATGTTCTCTGACTCAAATTCCAGAGTGGCTAAGAAACAACCTTTGGGGTAGAAGAGAAAACCTTCTCCTGCCAGCAATAGAAGAAGGAAACAAAAACAAAACAAAACAAATGCACAGAACTTCAAGAGGCAACAGTCAGAAAGGTGTCCTCAATACAAATGTCAAATTCAGCAGCAGTGAATTACCGTATTCTTCGCTCCATAAGACACGCTTTTTCCCTCCTAAAAAGGAAAGAGAAATGTCTGTGCATCTTATGGAGCAAAGGCCCGCTTGCAAGAGTAGGCTTGGTAGCCACCGTTGGGACGAGCGGCGAGAAAGGAGCACTTTCTCGCCGCTAGTCCCTCCCGCTTGCAACTGCAGGCAGAGGAGCCGCCATTGGGGGAAGCGCAGTGCAGCACCCCTGCCAATGGCGGCTAGTAAGCCCGCCCCTGCGAGGGGTGGGTGGGAGCAGCGGCCCAAAAAGAGCCCTTTCGGGCCGCTGCTACCACCACCGCTCATAACAGCAGGCTTGGTAGCCGCTGTTGGCAGAGGCGCAACGCAGAAACCGCAGCTAGCAAGCCTGCCCTGCTTGCTTTACAGCGAGCCGGAAGGAGGAACAGACGGGAGCCCGTTCCGCCCTTTCTCCCAGCTTCCTTCCTTCCTTCCTTCCCTCTCTCTTCCTCTCTCTCTCTTTCACCCCTTCCTCCCTTGTCTCTCTTTCTCTCACCCCTTCCTTCCTTCTTCTGAGCCACTGAAGACTCGCTAGAAAAGAATATTTTTTTTCTTGTTTTCCTCCTCTAAAAACTAGGTGCGTCTTATGGTCAGGTGCGTCTTATGGCGTGAAAAATACTGTGCCTAGCCATATTGGGGGGGAATTTGGTACAAGGAACTCATAATTCTGAGTAGAGGTGGGGATAAATTTGATTTCGTTTGTACTGTGGTACCTCGGTCTACTAACAACAATAGTTCACAAACTATTTGGAACATGAACACAGGGCTGTCTTAAGCATATGCGGCACCAGGGTGCAAAGATCCGCCCGCCGGCCCCCGGTTGCCCAGTCCCAGGCGTGCAGGAGGGCGGAGCTGGCTGTCCGCCTCAGTGTCTCACTGGCTTGGTCGCCCCCAAACTCACAACGCAGAGCCGCCCGCAGCAGAAGAGCCCGCCGTGGTGCTCTGACTGACTGGTGGGCTCTTCCCCGCACTCAACTCTTGGGCCCCGGACTCTCAGCCTGGCGCCCTGAGAGCCCCGCACCCCTAGCACCTATGGGTAAAACGGTCTTGCACAAAAACTTCAAAACCGGAAGAAGGTGTTCCAGTTAGGGAACTTTTTTTGGAATCCAAACGTATTCTGTTCAGGGGTGCACTTCCATTTTGAGTGCCACACTTCCGTTGTTCGGCAGTGGAGAAAGGGGGTTGTCATGGCATTTCCCGCAGCTGTGAGGGAGGGAAGCTGTGCGCCCATCAGCCAGCTGGTTTGCAGGCGCGCAACTCCCCCCCGTGCCACTGTGGCAGGAGAGCATTTCCTGCAGCCGCGAGGGAAGGAAGCTGCGCACCCGCTGGTTTGCGGGAGCGCAACTCCCCCGTGCCCCTGCGAGAGGCGCATGCTCTAGGGAGCATTTCCCGCAGCAGCGTGTGTGGGGGGGTGTCTGTGTGGATCCCAGTTCAGCTACTGATTGATTGATTGATTGACTGACTGACTGCAGAAATGGATAAAAGTCCCCCCATCCAAACAATGACTATCATCAGTGCAGGTAAGAATTTTTTTAATTTTCATTTACAATACTGTTTTATTGTACAGTACATTGTACAATAATCAATACAGTACATTGATTATTGCTTTCATTTTATGGATCAATGGTCTTGTTAGTAAAATTCATGTTAAATTGCTGATTTAGGGGTTGTTTTTAAAAGTCTGGAACGGATTAATCCATTTTGCATTACTTTCTATGGGAAAGTGCACCTTGGTTTAAGAACACTTTGGTTTAAGAACAGACTTCCGGACTGGATTAAGTTCGTAAACCAAGGCACCACTGTATTTTAATAAGAAACCACCTAGTTTCATGTCTTGAACAAATGAAACACAACTATGATACCCTTTGGAAAGTACATTAGACAAAACTGCACACAATTTAATGTGCTTATTAGGAGATCATCCCTAAAATGCTGGTTTTCATGATTATTCTTTTTAAAACAAAATTCACACACTGTTGCAGAAAGGTGGGGACCTGAATCTATGATTGGAAAATTGAGAAACCAACAGAGACGAAATTGATAGATTCACCCATCCCTAATAGTGACACACAGTCACTTTACCCTCTTCAGCTTTTAAAGCCAAAGTGATTGATGGAAATCAATCCATTTGAAACTGTTCTTTCCAGCTCACACCTACCTCTTGATTTACAGCAGGGGGTGGGAACCTTTTTCAGTCTGATTTGGTGGAAGGCAGCCTGATGTGTACAAAGGCCTAGAAAGGTTGGCAATGCCTACTCTAGCAGATCCCAAACCTTTATACCACAACATCCCAAATCCTATGATATCCAAATGCTTTCATGCTCGACAATTCTAAGACAGTTCCATCACAGAGCCAGTGCAGTGTATTGGTTAGAAAAGTCTTCAAACAGTGATGATTACATTTTCAACAGTAGCCATTCACATAAAACAGTAATTGATAGTACAGACATCGGCACAACTGGGGGTTCATGGCTTGAAGACATTAGACACAATTCTGCTTCTGAAATGCTATGCAATTCTGGCCTTGAGTACTCCCTGGAAAGCTGAGAGACTAGCTGGGAAGTGTTCAGCTATTGCTGCAGGCTCTTTGGAGGACATGCAGGACACAGACACAACAAATAAGTAATTCTAACATCTTCAAGAGCTGTTCAGGTTTTGGAGAGTTTAGAAACTGCCATGGCAGAGAAACACAAGCATTGGGGCTATGTGGGTGTTGCAAACCTGTTGGGATTCACACATTCAAATATTGGTGTAGAATTCAGCTTCAAGAAGATCTCCTTTTTTACAATTTTTGTGCTAAAGCAGGGATTAGGATCCCCGCTCCCCAGACCATGTGACATAATTCATTCTAGGCAACATACTAGGGGCTGCATGCCAGTGTGGGTAGGGTGAGGGGTAGCTATGGCCAGAGGTAAAACATTGGCAAGCCTGAAGCAAAAGTGGTGGAGCAACATATATGGTTCTTACTTTTGCACACTAGACAACATTCCTACTGCCATGAGCCCCACAGTGATATCAGGATAAGGCATGGGGTTCAAGTCACAACGCAGGAGGAAGGTATGGGGAAGGGCTGATTGGTGGGAACCAAGGTTGAAGGAAGGGGCTCACCTTGGTGTGCCTCGACTCTAGTCACTTTGGAAAGAAGAACAGGGATGCTGGCTCTTCTCTCTGGCCTTCCGGCAATCTTAATGGAAATTGTGGAGAGCTATGGGCAACCTCATGAGAAGAGAAGACTCCCTGGAAAAGACCCTGATGCTGGGAAAGATTGAGGGCACAAGGAGAAGGGGACGACAGAGAATGAGATGGTTGGACAGTGTTCTCGAAGCCACCAACATGAGTCTAACCAAACTGCGGGATGCAGTGGAAGACAGGAGTGCCTGGCGTGCTCTGGTCCATGGGGTCACGAAGAGTCGGACACGACTAAACAACAACAACAATGGGCAACCAACGGGAGAGGCAACTCAGGAGGTGGTAGCATCTGAACAGGAACCAGAACAGAAGGGTGAAGCTTCATCACTTAGAGTCAGGCACCACCTCTGCAGATGAGAACTGACCTACCCACACCCAAGGGCAATATGTTGCAAACATTTTTGCAAAGTGAGCATGTGTTGTGAGTGAACATATCATGCCTTTTCTTTAAAAGCTTGGTGGGTGGATGCAATGCACAGAAGCTGTTGGGACACCTTACTTGCTGCTGTCCAGTTCTGAACGCTTTGCCTTGAATCAGACCTCTTGAACTCTTGTGGCCACTATTAAGCCTGTACTGTTACTTGCTTGAATAGTGATGTCTTTCTAACTTACACATAAGAGCCTCTGTCTATGTGTGTTGGGCCTGAGGCAGGATACCTGCCACCCAAAAGTCACATGCACGCAAGACATGTAAACATCTCTCTATTGCCTTCCAGGCAAGCAAGAAGCATTATCTCAGTTCAACAGCACATATCAGAGCACTTGAGGAGGATGCAGAGCATAGTTGTTGAGAGGGGAGGGCGGCCTGAGAAGTGGGTGTGGCCTGAGCAGTATCCCAAGGGCTAAACAAGAGTTGCCTGGAGGGCCACATTTGATCCCTGGGCCTTTCACCAGCCCTATGCTAAAACATGGGTTTTTTAAAAACTTCATTTCTTTTTAGAGTGGAGCACATACTGGGGCTGTGCACTGGTCTGATTTGATTCAATGTGGGATTTGTCTGCACCAGCAGCCCTGAATCACTCTGGGTGGGATCAGTCTGCATGGGGCGATCCAGGGCTGTCAAAAGATGGGTGGTCTAATGGTGAGGAGAGGAATGAGAAGGACACAAAGGTAACCCACTCCCAACCACATGTTTAATTAGGGTTTTCAACCCTGGTTAAATATACTGGGGGTGGGGAAGAGGCATGTCTCCTTCCCTCCCACCTTCCAGCCATATGAACGTGCAAGGCCCCTGAACCAGATCCAGGTTGGATCAGGCATTGGATCCAAGCATTGGATCAGGCCCTGAATCAGACTGGGGGCTCACATGCATAGCTCAAGTACAGTGGTGCCTCGCTTAACGAATGCCCTGCTTAACGAAATTTCCGCTTAACGAAAGGTTTTTTCTAGTGGAGTTTGCCTCGCTAGATGAATTCGTTTTACGAAAAATTCGTCTAGCGAATCGCGGTTTCCCATAGGAATGCATTGAAATTCAATTAATGCATTCCTATGGGCAAAAAAATTCAATGCATTCCTATGGGATTCGCTAAACGAATTTTTCGTTATAAGAAAAGACCCGTGGAACGAATTAAATTCGTCTAGCGAAGCACCACTGTACGCACATATAGTACATGTAAAATGAAAACTAACAAGAAATGGCATTAATACCAAAGCACTGCAGAGTTGTCTGGCAAAATTAGGAAAGATTTTTCAAAAAGTGGAATAAAATTCAGGTGAATGCATCACTGATAGGTAAACAAGTAAATACACCACCTCTGCCACTGCCACCCACCCTGCTTCCCACTCATTTCCCTCTGCATCTTCTACACACTGGGGCCAAAATTAACAGCCTCCATTTACTGGTAAAATAAAGCTTGCTGACACTACCAAAAGACTCCTCTGCCCCTCCTTCCCATCAATAATGCTAAGAGCTCCATTCCTGTATCAAAGAAGCACCATCTGCACAAGGGACGAGAGATTCATTCACAGACACGCTAATACAAACAGGCCTGCAATGGAAATAGGGTTGGTGGGCTCAGGGCCAGGAGCCACCCCCACCATCCCAGCTACATTAAATAAACACATTAAAATTATGTGCCAAGAAAAGTGAAAGTCTGCAGTGGGTCTAAAATTATGCAACTTGGGCAAGTCTGTGTAGAAAAGTTCTTTTCTTTTGGCCATACCATAAATGTGCTACATTTGCACAGGTATTTCTGGTGGACAGTATCCCATCTATTTTCAATCACGGACACATTCGATTTGTTGTCTGGCATACTCTCTCCCTCCTTCCTTCCCTCCTTCTCATCTTATGTGAAATTTACAATTCATTTTTAAGGTGTCCCTGCCTGAAGGGCATTGACAGGAACAAGAAGAAGTTCAGGAACTGTGAAAACAAAACCCTCGGCGTTAATAAGCAGCAAGGATGCGCCATGGAGTGGAAAGAGCAGCCAGATGTGAATAGAACGGGCTTCAGAACTTGGAAGGTCGCTTCTCAGAGGAATTTTCTCCCCCCCCCAAGTCCTCAGCAATTACTATGGCCTACCCCACTCCATTTTTCAAATCCCGCCCAGAAAATTTTGCATTTGGCGGGGAGTGGGGTCCTGATTCTCTGGGGCCTTGAAAGTTCTATTGGAACACTGAAAGTCCCATCACACGCAAGAGTAACCTTGAATACTAGGCTCTTACCATTTATACTGGCAAACTCAGTGCCCCCCCTGATGATCGAAAATGGGACAACTGAGGGAGAGAGAGAGAGATAGGGATGGGTTTGCATGCTCGGGGGGCACTCTCACATTTGCAGAAGTGCAAATAATAACAATAACACTAAAATGGGACCTCTCTCTCCAATGTTGCCCAAGGAGGGCTGAGAAAGCTTGCTGGCTTCTATGAGCCAGAGAAGTTTGAGTTTCTGCTGAAACAGAAGTGAAGAGTGAAATGTCTTTGTTGAGGTTTTATAAGCTCGTAGGCTGGACTGGAATCCTGGATGGCAAAATTTGGCCCCCCCAGGCCCTGAGGCTCCCCATCCGTGGACTATGCTAATGTAGCGAGTAACTGTCCACTTATTGGTAGAGACCACTGAGTTTTATGGTACAAAGGAAATTATAATTTTGGGACATGAGAGGGGGGAGCAGAACCGGCTACAGTGATATAAAACCTGTTATCAAAGGCTTTTTGTCAATCTTCAAATGCAGTTATTGAGGTGGGATGGGGAGAGATCCTTTCAGATAAAGTTTGCTGCTCTGAGTGTGTGTGTGTGTGTGTGTGTGTGTGTCACCTCAGTTGTATGACTGCGTAGCCGCAGAACTCTGAGGCTATTCTTTTTTGCTGTTTCTTTTTTGACCCTTTAAACAAAGGCGGACTTGTGAATGGTAAATCAAATGCCTCTCCTGCTGAGCTCTGAGCCAGGTGGAATAAAAGGCAACAATTAATATTTAAGGGGGAAATATGTTAAAGTGTGTGTTGGGGGGGGGCAGATTGATTCATGCCCCTTATGTCTTTCATGCCAGGGTTGGATGAGAGGGAAAGAACAGAAGAAGAGAAGGAGGGGGAAAACCCTTCATACGTTCAAAGCCTGCCTACAATGGGATATTTTGAAATGCAAGGCTATGTTTCCATTCCATGCAGCCTGCAGCACACTTGCCCTGACTTTATTTATGACCCTTTACTCACCCTCCACCGGCAGGTGCAGCCCCAACTTAGAAAAGTTGTCATTCTTATTCATTGGAAATATTTACATTTGTTTGTTTCACTGCAAGGTCCCAGAATGTGTGTGTGTGTGTGTTCATTCATTCAATAAAAGCTACTAAATAACACTAAGACATCACTTAAAACCATAATTAAAAATTCTTATAGTACAGAAATGTGCGTGGAGGGGTGAGGAACCACATGATAAAAAAAATGACTCAACTGCTCCCCTTCCACCATAAGATCTAAACTGGTCAGATGAAGATTAGGGGGAAAGGAGATACGGCAACTAATCCACCAAGGCGCGAGGTGGTGATTTATTCAATTTCTTACCTGCCTCTTACCATGAGGTACCAGGGCAGGTTGCAATATTTTAAGAATACAATATTAAAATCAGTTGAGACTAATTACAGTCAGGAGAATAGGATGAATAATAGAAAGATATATCTTGGGTGTCAAAGGGCAGGAGAAAGAGGTGTGTCTTCAGAATACAAAAGGAAACGACATAATTAAGGTGCCAGGCACACCTCTGCGGGAAGGAGAATTCTATGGCTTAGAAGCTGCCCCAGATAATGCCCTCTCCTGGGCCTCTTCTGAGCTCCGTGAGAGTAGAAGAATTACCTTAACAACTAAACAGTCTGTAGGAAAGAAGGTGCTGTTTCAGCTAATTGGGGCCTGAGCCATTTACGGCTTTAAACATTCATGTGAGCACGCTGAATAGGGCCCAGAAGCAAACTGGCAACCAATCCATCTGAAATAGAACCCCAGACAGCTACTGCATTTTGGATCAGTCAAACTTCCCAAGTCATCTTCAAAGGCAGCCACATGTAGAGGACACTGCAATAATCTAGTCTGAAAGTTACCAGAGCATGGAGCACATATCACCAGGACCCACCTTACCAATAAAGCAGAACGAGGCAACTGCCTCAGGTGGCAGGTAGTGAGGGGTAGAGTTGGAGGAGAAAGCGGAGTGTCAGTGGCGGAGCATATGCCTGCGCTGCTCAGGGCGGGCACATTTCCGAGGGGCATGGAGGGTGCCCTCCCAGGCGCGCACCCACTGATCCTGCTTCCTTCCTCTCCCCTTCCTGCTCACCTGCCTCCTTCCCGTCCTCTCCCCTGCCTGCCTGCCTCCTGCCCATGACTCCTGCGCCTACCGCCAGCCGTCAGGGGAAGGGAGGAGCTGCTGTGCCATGCTCTCGGCTGGAGGAGGCAGGCAGGCAGGCAGGGGAGAGGACGGGAAGGAGGCAAGCAAGTGAGAAGGGGAGATGAAGGAACCGGCAAAGCAGCGCAGCAGCTCCCCCCACCCCTTTCCCCCAATGGCTTGTGGTAGGCGTGGGAGTCTGAGTCGCAGGCAGGCGGAGCACCAAATGTCACCCCGCTTAGGCATGACACCCGGAGCGGTGCGTCCCCCCGCACCCACCTTCCTTCGCCAGCACTGAGTGTGCCATGTGGTCTGCTCTTGAATCTAGCCTGCTGCCTCAAATCCAGCAGAAGATACTGCCTCATTTACAGTGTCAACATAAGATTCAATGGCCAGTACAGCCATTTTGTATGGGAGTGGAGAATGGAACCATCTTATCCCTTGCTCTAGGAAGCAAGATGTTTTGAGCTGTGCCTGGATCTCACTTATGCCACATCCACACCTTGTATTTAAAGTACATGGCTTTCCCCCAATAATCCTGGGAACAGTGGCATAGCAATGGGGGGGGCAATGGGGGTGGGTTGCCCCGGGTGCCACCCTGGAGGGGGGGTTACATTCAGCACCCCCGGGTGCCACCCTGGAGGGGGGGTTACATTCAGCACCCCACACACACACACCTTGTATTTAAAGTACATGGCTTTCCCCCAATAATCCTGGGAACAGTGGCATAGCAATGGGGGGGGGCAATGGGGGTGGGTTGCCCCGGGTGCCACCCTGGAGGGGGGGTTACATTCAGCACCCCCGGGTGCCACCCTGGAGGGGGGGTTACATTCAGCACCCCACACACACACACCTTGTATTTAAAGTACATGGCTTTCCCCCAATAATCCTGGGAACAGTGGCATAGCAATGGGGGGCAATGGGGGTGGGTTGCCCCGGGTGCCACCCTGGAGGGGGGGTTACATTCAGCAGCATCACCCACTGGGGAACTTTTTTTTAATTTTCTGTTGCATGAGATTTTTCAGCTGTTCTTATATGTTCTTTCAATGCTGATTTCATATCTGATGTCAGTTTTGTTCTGGAAGCTCTAGGTTTTTTTTTTGCAATTCATGTTTTTCACTTTTCACCAGAGCCACATGGGGGGGGGGGTGACAAAAAAAATTCCGCACCAGGTACCACCTGGGCTTGCTACGCCTCTGCCTGGGAACTGTAGTTTACCCTCCAAAGAGCTACAGTTCTCAGCACCTTTTACAAACTACAGTTGCCAGGATTATTTGAGGGAAGTAATGTGCTTTAAATGTATGGTGTGGATGTGACCATAAGCTGCTACCAGCTCTGGGCTCCAAGAGACAGGTATTCTATTATGGATGTATTCTGCAGCATGTTCTTCAACCAAAATAAACCAGAACATTTGTGAAATAAAGAGTGATGGGATTTTTCAGCAGGGAGTTTCAGAATAAGCATTGACTGGAAATGACCACCTCAAAACTTTTGCAGGTGCAAACAGCGTTGAAAGCACAATCACATATGATCTCCCCAGCAGCATCGAAGTACAAATCATTATGAATATTCAATAAATAGGATGTTTGGAGGCTAGTTACTTCTGCTCCTTGATACGTGCTCATGAGGTTTCTCCTGCTTCCGCCAGTTCGGTTGGCTTAAGAACACAAGAATAGCCTGCTGGATCATGCCACTCACCCATCTTAGTCCAGCATCCCATTCTCACAGAGGCCCACCAGATGCCTGGGCTTGGCCCCACTCTAAGGCTTCATTTCTTAGATAAGATCCATCAGGGTCCAGCCATGCCCAGCAAATTCCAAAAGCATGGAATGGGAACTGGAATGGAGAGGGCTCTTCCACTCACGTCCTGCTTACAGGTTTCCTCCTGGGGCATTTGATGGCCACTGTGATGACAGAAGGCTGGACTAGATGGGTCTTTGGTCTGATCCAGTGGGGCTCTTCTGATCTTCCTGCAGAGATAATTACACTCTGCATGTGCTTGGAAGCTCTTTCCGGAGTCACAACTTCACCTCCTCAAAGTTCAGCCACAGTCCTGAAAACTGATTAAGAGACCAAAATCCAGCAAGCCAAATTAAATCATTGTCTTCTTCTTTTTCCTCCCCCAGCCTGTAATTACAGCCAATAAATGTCAAGCATTTCGAACACTGGTTCTTAATGCTTGGCAACAAAGACACAGGCCTGGTGTTCAATAAATTCTCTTTTTTTAAAAAAAAGGAAGGAAAAAATCTGCCCTTAATGCTCCTCTCCATCCATTATTCAGCATCCCCTAGCTGATAATGAGATCTAAAACCGACCTTTAGGTTTTTCTGAGTTCTACCTTTGATCCTTGGGTGATCATTATCTTTGTGCCTTAAGTTATGCAAGGCAGCACTCTCGCCCTCAGTACCATTTTGCTGAGGCTGTACCATTTATGTGTTACAGGAAGACAAGCGGAGTCAAAGCTGACCCAGGACATCCTGGTGCCCAGAGGTAGGAAATCTGAATAGTTTCGTTCCTGACTTCACACAAATTACCATGGGAAATCCATGGGGAAGTTCTCTTGCAACACACACACACACACACAATTGAAATGAACAGGAGCTGCACAAGAGTACTCCCATTCTTTTTGAAATTCCTCACAGATTGTGTTCCCTTGATCAGGATCAGTCTCTCTGCCATTCAGGCACCTTAAATAGGACCCCAATTTTTTGTCAACTTGCCTTCACACAGCAGTGTTTCTGGCAGATTGATGAATGGTGTAAAAAAACAAATGAACATCTGGGCATGTCCTATGGCAAGCTTGTCAGAAGCCATGTGCCCACTGCCCTGTGGCAAGTAAGGTTTGCCTCCAGTTGGAGAAAGCTTTTTGTGAACTGGAAAGGGGGATGTGCTTTCCCCCATTTTATTTCAGGCAATTCAGTACCTCTGAAATAACTCGCTTAGGCACATGTGTAGACAGGCAGGCTAGTATTTCTTTTTTCCATGGGCTCATAGCTTTTATAGATTGATTTGCAAGACTGTTGTATTACTTAATGAGTTATTAAGAGTGCTCCTTGAAAGTAGTGTATAAAGCAGGCATAGGCAAACTCGGCCCTCCATATATTTTGGGTCTATAATTCCCATCATCCCTGACCACTGGTCCTGTTAGCTAGGGATCATGGGAGTTGTAGGCAAAAAACATCTGGAGGGCCGAATTTGCCTATGCCTGGTATAAAGCAGTAACTTCATAAACATACCTCCAACAAGGAAAATAGTTCATTATTACTAGCCTTCTAATTTCACAACAGGAAAGGTGAAGCAAAGCAAAGAATGTTACACACACACACACACACACACACACACACACACACACACGTATCAGTTTCATAGATGTATGAATACTCCCTTGTCACCCATAATAAAGTTGCCCTGCAGACACAACATCTGAACTCATGAGCACCGGAAGCTGCTTATAAGGAGACAGACCCCTGGTCCACCTAGCTCACTATTGACTACATGGACTGGTGGCAGCAGTCCAGGGTTTCAGACAGGGGTATTCCCAGCCCTACCTGTAGACGCTGCCAGGGACTGAACTTGGGGCCTTCTGCAAACCAAGCAGCTGCTTTATCCCTGAGTTGCAGCAATTCCCCTCAATGTCTTTATTAAAATACGTAGCAAAGGGCTTGACAGTAAGATGGACTAAGTCCCCCCTCCCCTTTCTTCCATGAAAATTGAATTGTTTATGCTTATCTCAGTGCTTTAAGTATTTATTTATGTGAAATGATATGGCCAGACCTAAGACAGCTTAATAGGAACATAAGAAGCTGTCTTCTACCACAGCGCTTCTCAACCGCTGTTCCGCCGCGACGTGCGCCGACGAGAAGGGCGATTTGCATTGTCACGTGCCTGGCGGCCGCCAATAAACAAGTGTGCCATGGCCCAAAAAAGGTTGAGAAACACTGTTCTACCATGACTGACAGAGGCTCTCCAGGATTTGAGGCAGGAGACCTTCTCAGCTCTACTTGGACACATGATGCCAGGGATTCAGCCTGGAGCCTTCTGCTTGGAAAGCAGGTGCTCTGCCATGGAGCTACAGCCCTTTCCCACATCCAGCATGGGCTGAAATACAAATAAGTAGATAGAAAACCAGAGCTGGGCTGATTCCACACAACTATATTCTACACTGTAAAGTTAACATGAATTGGCTTTCCCGTGAGCTTTGAAGCATTAGTTTAATTATTTACCTTTACCACTGGTGTGTGGTACTTTACAGAGTACAAAAGGATAAAGCCCTGCCCCAAGGAGCTTTCAAGCTAAAATCTGATACATAGGGAAACTGAAAAAGGGAAGCAGGAGTGAAGAGGGAAGCCATCTGCTGTTGTTTCAGGCGCAGGTGCATAGTCTTGGCCAAGGGCTGATCTTGCAAAATCCGTCAGTGTGTCCAAACTCAACAAAACCTAGTTCCATTTTATTCCTTCATTCCACTTTTCTTTACAGTAGCTCTACATGGGTACCCGAGGCAGATCCCCCATCAATGCACTGACATAGACTTTCTTTGCTTCAGCAAAATGACTGCACCACATACACCCCTGTTTTGCTGCTGTTTTCTTTTTTAAATACTGTATAAGTTTGTCCAGGGCAGGACAAGTTCTGTATCTGCACTTGAACTGAAGAATTAAGGCAACTGGTTAAGCATGTCAAAAATATACTAGGAAAAGATCGCTGTGTCTGTTATATACCCTGCTTCCCTCCCAAGCATAGTCCTCCCTTTCATTTTATCTTGTCAGCAACACTATGAGGTAGTTTAGGCTGAGAGATAGCGACTGGCTGAAGGTACGCAGTGAGTATCATGGTTGAGTGGGGATTTGAACCTGGTTCTTCCCAGTCCTAGCTGCATACCAACCATACTTTGAAAATTCATGGCAAGAATCCCGGGAACTGTTAAGGGTGCCAGAAATTGTAAATCTGTGAGGGGGTTAACTACAGTTCCTGATATGCTTTGGGGGAACTCTGCTTGAAATTTATGGTGTGTACATCACTTTTCAGTGAGTGAGAGGCAGGTAAGGTAATGTCCGTATGCCCTGGGCTTAACGTTAGCATACACAAAACACTAATGATTTTACATAATGTGTTAGACCTCAACACAGGCAGGATGGTTAAACGACACTAGTGGGAAAAGCACCTCCCTAGCTTACCTCCCAGTACCACTCAATGCATGTTCCCGTAAAGGAGACTATACAGTTAGCTGAAAGGGCTAGCAACGCTTTATCTTTAATGAAGGCCCTGATGACTTTGGTCAAGGTCAGACAGAGTTAAAATCAAGAGCACAACACAAGCTACCTGTTTCTCATATTTTAAGACATACCCATAAAATAAGCCATAGCAGGATTTTTAAGTATTCAAGGAATATAAGCCATACCCCGAAAATAAGACATAGTGATAGGCGCAGCAGCAATGCCGGCCGCGGCAGGAGGAGGAGGAAAAAAAATAAGACAACCCTTGAAAATAAGCCATAGTGTTTTTTTTTGAGGAAAAAATAAATATAAGACGTGTCTTATAATATGAGAAACACGGTATTAGGTGCAACAGTAATAACAGTAGGGGATGCTATCCTATGCCCAGACTACCTCCCTGCCAAGGGGAGCAGATGAAGCTGCCTTATACTGAGCCAGGACATCTAACTCATTTTCTACAATGATTGACAGTGCAAAGAAAGGTTTTCCTCATAACGTGCTACTTGGAGATCTCAAGAGTCTGAACCCAGGACTTCAGGATAGAAAACATATGCTCTACCTCTGAACTATGGCCTTCCCTTCTGTCGATATATCATTTGTTTGAAAGGTTTGTGAAATACAAATACGACCCCCCCCCTGTTTTAAACCAATCATTTACCCTCCACTTATTTTCATAGACGATGTTGTGCCTTTGGAACATACGAAGATGCCTTTTACTTAGTCAGACTATTGGCCTATCTGGCTTAATATTGCTGACACTGACTGGCAGCTGCACTCCAGGATTTCAGATAGGAATCTTTCCCAGCTGCACCTTATGAGGGCAAAAGGGCGATAGGTTGGTGGAAGACCATCTGCTTTACATGCAAATGGTCCCAGGTGGAATCCCATGCAACTCCAGGTACAGCTGGCAATCTCCCCAGTCCGAAACCATGGAGAGCCACTGCCCGTGCTGACAATATTGAGCTAGATGAGGCAGATGACTCAGTACAGGACAGTTTCCGACTGAACCTGGGACTTTCAGCAGGCAAAGCAAGTGATGTATCACTCACTCATGGTCCCATCTGAAAGAATGGGTTGTATCCAACTACTGAAAATAGACCCACTGAAACGGATAAACTTAAGTTAGCCGTGTCTTTTCATTTAAATGGGTCTACTCTAACCAATGTTGTACACAACCTATCAATTTCAATTACTTTTTAAAATACAACCCAATATCTTGACTTACACTACCCTCTTCCCACAACTGTGTGTCTCATCTTGAGGATCCTTAAGACACATTAGTTTCACTTTGACAGCTCTTGCTATGAGAAAATATAAACACTTCTACTCACATGAGTGCAAAATTTCTGGGGTGGGTTCCCGCAGGTGATTCCTGATGGCTCCACTCGTACTGTTGCGTATTCCTTCATGGGCACGGCCCTGGGTTGGCAAGCGTAAAATTCCCACATTGGCCCATTGTCTGTGGTCACCCAGGATTTGCAGATGTCATACTGTCCCATGACCAGTGGGAGGCAGTGCAATAAGAAAGCAGCGTGGTGCAGCATGGCAGCTGTGACTAAGCGCAAGGATCCTGGGCAAAGGAGATGCCTAAAGTTTTGAGCAAGGCAGATCCTGGCAAGGGGAGGCTTTCGGGATCAGCATGGAAACTCCACATCTAATACAAACATCTAATAAACACTTAGGAGGTCCAGGTGATGACGCTTGAAATGCGTGTTTAGGCAAGAAGAAAGTCTCTGTTACAGCCAATACATTTCTAGATGATCTTGTTGAGAGAATTGGGGCAAACCTTTCCAGGCCTGATCAGTCATCAAAAGTCTTCCTTAACTTCATTGTGTGTGTGTGTGTGTGTGTGTGCATAAATGATCATCCAAATCAGTGTGAAAATATCTAGAGGTGACTCTCCTCAATCAATCGATAGAACTATCGAGTTCTGATTCTATGACGAAATTTGATCAGTGGAGGAAGGGGGTAGAAGGAGGGCAATGCGGTTGGGGCCAGATCAAGTTTTCTCCAATCTTATTTCCCCATCTGCTACAACGTGAAGCTTTCTAAAGTGCTTTGAAGCTGCAATATGCTTTGTTTTATCTTAAGGAAAAAATATTTTATGTAAAAAAATAATGTAGCATGATATGGAACTTGGAAAGGGCATTAATCAGATCTTTGGGAGTACAATTTCCTTGAAAAATAAGTGTGTGGCTTAACAGAAGTTTGACTTGGCAAATTTGTCCACTGTTGATGGAGCTGTGGCCTATCTATTTTTAAAACCAAAAAAACACACAAATGGATATATCTGTGGGTGCTTTCTGATGTGCTTTTTGTCTTCTTTCAAGAGAAGGGAGGCACTCATAGAAAACTACTGCTGGCTTGCACCAACTTTATCGTAAAGTATCCAAAGCTTCCGGCTACAGACTGAGGATCTTCCTGAGTTTTTCTTGCTTCTCCTTGACGACATAAGGAGAAAGCAGCTAACTCCTTCACGAAAACTGCCTGAAACCACAACAAAAATTGAAAAAGTCAAACCTGCAAAAGAGAGAATGTTTTAAGGGAGAGCATAACTCTCAAGGTTGTTAACATTATATGTGGGTTATGCAAAGGCTTCTCTCAGAATTGTCAAACCTCTGTTACCATAAACAGACGGATGAAATAATCACAGCCCCTAAAGAAAAAGAAGAATGGACCATGAACAGGCAAGACAAGGCATAGAGGCCAGACAGGGAAACAGGTAAGTCTTAAAGAGCCAAGCTAAATAAATAACATAACCAGACAAATGGAGGCACAGTCCAGCCTCCATGCAGAGGATTTATTTGAACAATGAAATTTAATAAAAAACAATTTGAAGGACTAATCATTTTTAAGGCTCTCCTAATACACAAAGAGCAGTGACCTCTCCTGTTGTTCACTGGACTTTAATTCAACATCTCTGCAGTCTTGCCCACTCCCATTCCGATAGAGCCATTATAAAATATGAAAAATAACAACCCAAAAACTCTCAATCATAAATCAAAATGACTAAGAACAAAACACACATATGAACACTCACATTGCAAAGCCAAATCTGCTCACACACACACAGACACACACACAAAAGCCCATTGCAGATTCTACAAAGTACATTGGTGTTTGGAGAAAACCTTGCTTGCAAACTAAATCTCCCATCCCTTCTACAACTTCTCAACCCTATGAAAAGACCACTTGAATAAGATATGCAGAGTATTTATTTATTGGTTAGTCTACATTTTCTAAGCAAGATCTTCAGTTACATCTCCATGCACATCAAGGGAGGAGGGAAGTGGGGAGAGAAGGGAAAGTGGCACACCTATTCAGTAAGCATGCTTTTTCTCCCCCCTTTTAAAAATAATAATAAAAGGCTGAAAGCTAAGCTGATCAAGATACATCAGATAAAAAAGCAAGACCCGTCTTCTCTGCTTTGCCCTCTAGCTGTTTAGAGGCACCTTTCTGAACTGCGTTGGCCCAGAATAAACTCCCAAAGAAAGCCAAGTCTGGTTGCTATTTTTAAAGTCATGAGTAAATTGGGGGTGGGGAGGAAATAATGAAGCAAAGTGAGGCAGAAATTGCTCTATAAGCCTTGCTAACATCATGTCTGCCTTTTCAGAGTTTTTTTTTTGAAATGCAACAATTTCCTTATCACATCAGATTTGTCATGAGCTCTTATGATAACATAAGAGGCGTAATAGTTTTGTCATCCCAAACCCACATTTGGTTTTAGATTGGGCCTGGGGATGGTGGCAGAGAGTTGAAAATGAGGAAAACATGCTGACAAACTGACAAATCTATTTTCAGAAATGTAGAAATATCACAATTTTACACTGGAGCAGGTTGACAGGAAAGGAAAGGAGGAAAGGCATCTATAATATCAGTTGCTATGTTGCTACATTTGTTAAATGCTACACATTCCCAGCAGACAATAAAAAACTGATTTGGTGTGTATTCATGGAAAGCCAAAGAGGCAAGCTGTCTCATTATTAAATTTCACTTTTCAATATCACAGGTGTTTTGTGGAAAGAGCTCACCAGCATTGCCTTCAAAGAATCTGGTGTAAGTATTGGGTCATTTTTTTCCTTTAAAAAAATGGTCGGGAACTAATAGCTTGGCTAAGGTTGGGTTTCAATTCCTACTGCAAAAATATAAATCTTCACCTGATATTTATTAAGAAACTGCACTTCCCAGGAAGAGCAGAATCAATGCCTTTATTTTCTTTTAAGAGTACAAGGCAGTCACAGGGGACTGATAGCCAGCCCCACAAAATTAGATTTTATCTGGGTATCTGGACTTCCTTCTTTTCTCTTTTATTGGATTAACATGCTTCTGAAATAAAGAGGCAACCCACAGTTACAATACCCTGCTGGGGAATTAAGTGCAGAGAGTAAACTTTATTGTTCCACCAGGCAATTTCAATGTAGTATTTCCCAGAAGTGGTACTTTTAAAAGAAAGGGGGAAAGCCTGAGTATGAAGCAGATTGTACAAGAATCTGTTTTTTGGGGGGGGGTTGGCGGGAGTTGGATACTTAATTTGGGGCGTACCCCTATCCTCTTCAAACAGATTGTGTTGTTTTAATCGACTTTTTTATTAAAAAATAAAAAACATTCCTTCAGTAGCACCTTAAAGACCAACTAAGTTTTTATTTTGGTATGAGCTTTCGTGTGCATGCACACTTCATCTGATACACACTTTTAAAAAAGTTAGAAAATAAGTCTGAAATGTGCTACACAGAAGAGATATAGACACAGTAATAAAATGTTTAACAGCTCAGAGAAGGAATTATGTTCCCAGGAGAAGCCACAAAACTTTCATTCACAAGTAGCTGCCATCCCTAATATATTTCTAGTCCCAGAGTGTTCCATGTTCCCTTCCTTAAACCTAGTTCCCTTTTCAAACCGATGTTTTACATGTAGATATTTCAAGGACTCAGGTTAGAAAACAGGAAATAAGATGTCATACAATTGCCCCTTGCTTTGCACGAACTTATTTTTGGGGTCTTAAAATCAATTGGAGATGACATCACTCTCTGGTAGATGATGGAGAGATCTGCAAGTAACTTCACTTATGTATGAGAAGGCTCTGACAAGGAACCTGAAAAAAGTTAGGCATTTTGGGAGGGAGCATATTGTGGAGAGACAAATTAAGTTCTTTGCAAATTAAAAGCCAAGTGGCAAAACACTTTAGAGACCATGTCTTTAAAACTTGCACCAGGAGGGGAAGCAGGAGACACAGCAAACTGTAGGGAGTGGATGGATTTCAGAAAGTTATGCCCAATCAATATTAATATGAGGGGTTTTTTTTAAGTCCATGCAAGTCAATATCTCGTTCCCTGTCCTTATAAATTTGTAAATAATTTTAGCATATGCATTGGGCAAAGCACACTTTATTCACAGAGAAAGATGGGGCAGGGGGAGTGAGAAAGAGGGAGGGGAATTGCAGAATGTTATCAGGAGGGTGAATCCTAATTTATTTCCTGTTAGGAGGATAAGAAGAAGAAGTTGAATCTAGTGAAGTTCCACCCAGAATAGAGCCACTGAAATTTATGAAAACCTTAGTAAATTGTGCCCATCAATTTCAATGGGTTTGTGCTGAGTAGGATTAACACTGGATACGACCTAATAATAATAATAATAGATTAAATGTGAACCGCTGGGTAGTCTAGTCAAAATGCAGCAGATGAAAAGGCCAGCTGAGAAGAGAAAGTCAGAAGGTGGGGAGGGGGAGAGACCTGTAACTAAACACCATACAGATTGCTTTCACTCCTGAGAGTCTTTTGCTCAGAGGCAAAAGAAAAGTAGCCCTACACGAAGAAGTCAGCCGCGAGAACCGGGAAGGGCTAATAAGAAGAGGGTGCTTTAAGAGGAAAGTAGTGAGAGCCATAAAAGCAAATAAATAAATAAAATACAATACAATACAAAGCCTGCCGCATCTCCACCCGGAGGAGCCGCTTGTTAGGTAACTTTTCCTTCCTCTGCTAAACAGCGGCGGCGGCGCTTGGGAATTTCCCTGCTCGCCTGCCCGAGAGTGCTAAAGAACAGCTCCTTTGCGGGCGGCGGCGGCGGCGGCGCCTCCCGTCCCACCCCAGGTTCCCTCACGCCCTGCTGGGTCTGGGGATCTGCTTGGCTTACCGGCATCCGCAGCTCCTGTAATCCGGCGCAGTGACGGAGCAGAGAGAAAGGAGAGAGAGAGAGAGCCCCAGATCGAGGCGGCGCGCAGGGCGGAGGGATGGATGGCTTCCCTGAACGCAAGGCAAGCCCTAGCCTTGCTCGCTGCCTCCGGAGTGCCCTCAGGAGCCCAGCGCGTCCCGCCCGCGATCTGGACGCAGTTGGGGGATCCTCGCCCCACTGCAATACACAAAGTTGTGTACGAAGCGAACTGCCCGGCCAAGGGAGATCGGGGTGGGAAGGAGGCGAGAGAAGTCCCTTTCCTCCCTTTCTCTCGCCCTCTCTCCTTCTTTCTCTTCTTCTCCTTCCTCTCGCTTTTTAAAAAATCTCCGCTTCCTTCCTTTGGGCTTCCAAAGCGAGATCTGGGGACGATGGCAGCGCCCGGGAGGGTGGATGAAGAGAGGAGCCAAGTTCAACTTTTTCCTTTCGGAAAGAAAACGCCCCACCAGAGAATCCCTCTCTTCTTCAGCCCCTTCGCTCCCCACTCCACCCTTCGCTCCCCCTCCCTCCCTCCCCTCCCGGGTTGGTCTGGGGAGGGTTTTACACACACACACACACACACAGCGCAGATAAGAAGCCGGGCTCTCCTCTGCTCAGCCTCTCTGCGGGCAGGACGGCTCCGATCCCCCTCGCTGGCACTCAAGGGCGGGTAGATGATGGATGCAAAGAGCGGGATGGATAGATAGCTGGCATCTCCATCTCCCTCCCTCTCTCTCTCTCTCTCTCCAAGTTCAGGCACGAAGCCTCAAATCCTTTTGGCCATCACTTTCAATCACCAGCAGAGCTTTTATCCCCGCGCCTGATTCAGGCTGCGTAACTTCCTCTGTGTTGCCTTCACACACCACGCACCATCCCACCCGGCCGGGCGCTCTTAAAGGTGCAGCCGGGAAGGAAACGCAGCCATGGCAGGGCAAAGGGGGGGGGGAGGCGCCACTGTGTAAGAGAGGGAGGGAAAGCGTTTGTAAGAAAGAGAGACCAAAAAGGGGAAAACAGAAGAAAGAAAACGTAAAAGCAGGACAAGCCTCGTCTGGTTTTTCCTTGTTGAAGGAGCTCCTCAGCCAACGCACCTTCCTTCATTTGGCTAGAACAGCCCTTTCCCCGCACAGGACCCCCGCCTGCTGCCGCAGGTTAGAAAGCTGTAGGTCCCTTTGAGGACAATCAAGAGGATGCTCTCCTGTGGACCCTCCAGATTTTGTTGGAAATCTAACACTCCTATTAGCCTGGGCCAGTAAGACCAATGGTTAGGGGTTGTGGAAGTTGACGTCCAAAGGGCACCAAGTTGGGAGTCTGCCCCAGAAGGAGTATTGCCAGTAAGTGGCACCCCTGTTACCCCACAGTCTCCCCAGAGAATTTCACCTAGCGGCATCTTTGTGTGCCACCTAGAACTTTTATGTTCTTGCGGGTCATTTAAAAACAAAAACAAAACTCAAGTAGTCTGATTCTCTCCATTTTAAAATATGTGTTTTAACTCTAGATTAGGGTGAGTTTTCTTTTCTTGTTATACTTGTGTTGCTTTGATTTCATAGTTTCATGTTTCATTTTTTATTTAAATCCATTTAAATGCAAATTGTTCTTATGGTTAATTTTTTAAAAAATAAAATTTATTTTTAAAAAATGTAAATTGATTGCATAGTCATTTACTGCAAATGTTATCAGGGTAGGATACAAATATTATTAATGAAATAAACAATCCAATTAATTAATTAATTAATTAATGCATAAGATCACAAGGGCACAAGAAATGGGCTGCTGGGTCAGACCAAATGTCCATTCTAGTCCAACACCCTGTCCTCTTACAATATCACTTATATCCTACCTTTCCTACCAGACTTTTAGAAGACATCTGAAGGCAGCCCTGTTTAGGGAAGCTTTTAATGTTTAATAGATTATTGTATTTTAATATTCTGTTGGAAGCCACCCAGAGTGCCTGGGGAAATCCAGCCAAATGGGTGGGGTATAATAAATAAATAAATAAATAAATAATAATAATTCCTCCAAACAGCTCACTCTATCTATCTATCTAATCATTCACCCATCTTTAAAATTCACATTCTGCTTTCTCATCATAAGAAAAAAGAGACTTAAAACAATAAAATCAACAATTAAAGCAATGGCCATCAAATGATCAAATCAATAAGAAAAAACAACAAGGCAGGAAGTAATGGAAATAACCAGATAGCAAGACATAGGGTGCCCCTCCAGGCTGGCAGTATTTTGCAAGAGGGATTCAAGCACATACTGTAAATTTAGATTTGCACAATTAAAGTGGATTAAACCGTTCTCTTGCTCTGGCACAACAAATGCAATTTTTTTAAAAAAAATACTGATTTTTTTTTTTTGCAGTTTGGGAAGTGACAGGGAAATGTGTGTGGTGAATGAATGATGAATGGGAGGATGTGTAAACAGCCCGTAAGGAAATCAGGATGAATGCAGAACAAATGTTCCTTATCATCTTAAGTTCCCCACTAACAAATCACAAAGACCAGGCATAGTCTAATGTCAGCATAAGCTTTGTGGAAGCAAACAAGGATGAATGCTGAATAAAGAGGACATCTGAAGGAGGCTACAATCCCATCAAAGCAACACAAAAGAGGGCAAAGAGGCCAGCCATAGAGGTAACAGGGGTACACAAGCACCAGTGTTCTATGCATGTGTTTCTACACATGTGTAACTGAAATAACTTTATAATGCTTCCTCCGCTTCCATCCCTTTCCTCTGTTCTTTCTCTGTCCTGGACTAGTTCAGTGTTAATAAAGTACATTAAGTGTAGGCAAGGCCAGAGAGATGCGCTTCACCAAAGGCACAGGGAAAATGTATTCCATTTGCCTCCACTGCTGGAGTCTCATATATCACATTGCAGGGATAGCCAAGCCAAGGCAACTCAGGAAATGCTTTAAGATCCATTTGATGTTCAAGGAAAGAGAAAGAAAATTCCTGATCTTTATCAGCTCTGGGGAAGGAGGCAAGCTCAAAAACAGGAGGGGGAGAGCTTTTAGAGGCAGAGTCTATAATTAGCAACCCATCAGAGGTGAAATTTGTCTTTCTACTCATTAAAATGAAGACATTTGTTTTGAGATGGGTTTTTTGTTGCTGTTTCGCTCCAGTGGCATTTTTACATCCTGATAGAGTCTTGAGGACTGTAATATTCCCACAACTTTTCTGCCCAACAAACATTTTAAACAACTTCTCCGAATGGAGTTGCTCCAAGGCATTTTGGTGGAAAACATCTAAATGGTATTCCTTTCCTAGGGACAGATGAAACTGTCGTTTTTTTGTTTCTCTTGTTTTCCCAGTCTTAAAGTTTGCCACATTTCCACATCAGTTTGCAGCAAAAAAAAAAAAACCTCACAAATATTTGTCAGGGTTTTACTGTGCATACCTCCTAATATACACAATTTAGATGCAGTTTTGCCTGATACACAAATTTTTGAAAGCAATGTTCCTAATAAAAATAAAATTTTATTAATATAATCAGCTTATTTGTTGCTCACTTTCCCCTAATATATGAATTTTGTACATTTCTGTGGTTGGAGAACCGCATCACAAAATTTAGAAAGGTGCAAATTTGGAAACATATTTGCATTTTACTTCACATATAGTTTAAAAGTGCAAATGTGGGAGGTTTGTATTAAAAATGGAACCAAATCTCACCCCCACCCCAATCCCTCCTCTCCCCTCCTTCTAATTCACATGCGGCCTCATCTATATGTTTTCCAGCTAAAGTCCCAATTGAAATGAAAGGGGGCTTTCCCTTATTTCAGTGGTGTCAATAGATTGTGCCCTGTGTGTCTGATTGGAATGCTGCCTTTAAGGGACCCACAAGGGACAGCTGTGTCACTCTGCCTTGCAGCAGAATTGCCCACTCCCCTCTGCTGTTACTTCTCTAGCACTCTTTTGCTTTACACAACCCAGAGGGATCTTTAGACATGGATTCCACTGGTAACAGGTTTCACTAGTAACAGGAATGAAATTGACTTAACACAGAGAGACATCTATCCATTCAGCAACAATGCTGTCATGAGCCTTAAGGCATGACTCAAGATTTCTATTGATAAGCAGCAGCCTTCCTTATGAACGGAAATAAGATGCAGTTCCCTCTGAGTCTGTCCATATGTTCTGACTCCTTATTGTCTTTTGGGATGGCTGACACAATGGGGTGGCCCATTGTAGGAAGCAGCCTAATACCAGGGTCAGACTCTTTGTTCACATAGTTCAGAACTGTCTATTCTGATAATGGCTAGCTATTCTCTGGAGTATCAGGCAGAGAGTCTCCCATCACCTCCAATATAATAAACTGGCGAAGTTAGGAACAGAACCTGAGACCTAGCTCAGTGGCATGTAGAAGGCATGTAGTGGCATGTAGAAGGCATGTAGAAGGCCTCAGCTTCAACATCCTGGTAGGGCTAGTCCTGTGAACTTCTACATGCAGAGCACTTGCTTTAACACTGAGCTATGTCCCTTCCCAGAGTGAAATAAATCCTGGTTTTGCAGTCTGCTGGAAACTGCAAAAATATCGGTGTGTGTGGTTGTCACACAATGGGACATGGCCAGTGAGTTGATTTTGTCTAGGCCTGCCATTTGTTTGTTGTTGTTTAGTCGTGTCCGACTCCTCGTGACCCCATGGACCACAGCACGTCAGGCACTCCTGTCCTGCACCCATGTTTGTAGCTTCGAGAACACTGTGCTTGATTGTTATTAAAGGATAGATCCTTCTATCCTCTCAGGATCAGGCTCCACCATAGTTGGAAGGGCCACCAGCTGGTGTTGAACTTTAACATTTGAAGAACCTACTAGGGTAGTATTCTATTCTCACAATAGCCAAACACTTCCCCCTCCTGTGGTTTCCAACAACTGGTGCCAGGGATTCTTGGAAAACAAGAAACCTGAATTGCACACTCAAATCAGTGGTCTCTCTCTCTCTCTCTCTCTCTCTCTCTCTCTCTCTCTCTCTGTGTGTGTGTGTGTGTGTGTGTGTGTGTGTGCTCCTTACATCAATTCTTGCTCAAAACCACAGCTTTTGGAGCCAGGTGCACATCCATTTTAATGGAGATGATAGGAATGGGAAAGATTTCTAGGTTAGTAGCTGAAAAACATGATCATAATGAGTGAAGTAATTGAATAAATGCTGACAATTTGATGTGGAAAATGCATAATCAGCTAGCTCTACAAGACGGTTGAGTTATACTTTTTCTCCTTCCTTCCTGCTTTCCTTCCTCTCTCTCTCTGTCTGCACTGGGTTGAACATTTATTCTCTACTGAGCAGGTGATCTGCTCAGCTAAAAAGCAGCCAGGGGCGGGGAGAGAGGAGAAATCTGGATATTTACACACACACACACACACACACACACACACACACACACACACACACACTTCCCTCCAGTGTTCATGCGCCAGTTCCCAAATAATTGACCCAGTTATGAATATATTCTGTGCACATCATGGGAGTGTGTGTGTATATATCACACACACACAAATACACGCCCCCCCCCCCCCCGCTCAACATCCTCCCTAGTTTCTAGGTAAAATCCAGTGGAATACTTTGTCCACAAATTGGCACATGAGAAGAGTAGCAGATTGGGTGGCGGAAGGTGGTGAGAACCCAATCAAACTCTTCTCACACAGTACTAATATTTCAGATCCCATACTTTTGAAACCAGAAATAATCACTCAGTCAAAAAAACGGTTTACAGAACCTATGAGAATGCTTATTCATCCAGTGATCCTGAAGCTGTGTACCACAGAGAACCTGGATGCCCTACGTGCTTGAAAAAGCACATGTTTTGCATGAAGAGGGACCCAAGTTCAATCCTTGGCATCTCCAGTTTGGGAATATGCCTCTCTGGAACCCTGGTCAGTGTAGGCCATGCTGAGATAGATGGGTCTGTGGTCTGGCTCAGTATAAGGCACCTTCTCATGTTCCTAAATGATTTACTAACATCTGAATTAAGGCTGGTCTGTTTGTGTGTTTCATTCCTATATTTTTGTCCTAATCTTCATCCATGGAGCGAGCTAGGGTAGCATACTGTACATGATATTGTTATACGTTTGTGGGTGCCAGAGTTCCTCGATTTAGTAAATGTTATAAATTAATCAATGCTTGAATTAGAATGTATGCAACGTAAATTGTAATATAAGAGTCAAAGTACGGGTGAGCACTGGTGGAGGGAAGACACTAGGTGGGTAAAGTGAGTGTAATCTTTTTTTCTAACTTTTGATTGTAAGTTTGTGTAGTGTCATATCTTCCTTGTTTTCTTTCTGTATATGTATATGAATGTTGGATTTTCCTTGTTTGTAAATAAAAACTAATAAATAAATAAATCAGTGCTTGGAGAGTTAAACTGGAAGTCAGTCTTTTAATAGCTAGCTAGACCAAGGGTCTCCAAACTAAGGCCCAATCGTCTTCTAAATCCGGCCCGCGGACGGTCCGTGAATCAGCATGTTTTACGTGAGTAGAAGGTGTCCTTTTATTTAAAATGCATCTCTGGTGGGTAAGGTGAGTGTAATCTTTTTTTCTAACTTTTGATTGTAAGTTTGTGTAGTGTCATATCTTCCTTGTTTTCTTTCTGTATATGTATATGAATGTTGGATTTTCCTTGTTTGTAAATAAAAACTAATAAATAAATAAATCAGTGCTTGGAGAGTTAAACTGGAAGTCAGTCTTTTAATAGCTAGCTAGACCAAGGGTCCCCAAACTAAGGCCCAATCGTCTTCTAAATCCGGCCCGCGGACGGTCCGTGAATCAGCATGTTTTACATGAGTAGAAGGTGTCCTTTTATTTAAAATGCATCTCTGGGTTATTTGTGGGGCATAGGAATTCGTTCATATTCCCCCCCCCCGAAATATAGTCTGGCCCCCTACAAGGTCTGAGGGACAGTGGACCGGCCCCCTGCTGAAAAAGTTTGCTGACCCCTGAGCTAGACTTCCTGTGTTCAGTAGAACATTGGAGAGATGGGCCATTAACAGAGAGCAAAGGCAGGGAGATAGGGCCATCAGCAAAGCAAAGACACAAAGCTGGAGAGAGGTTGAGCCATTGCTGATCCCAGGCTGAATCCCAGGCAGGCTGCGGTGATGGGAGAAGTAAGACCCTCTTGGGATGTTAATGCCGTGATCCCCTCCATCATAGGTTCAGGTTGTATATACAGTGGAACCTCGGTTTATGAACACCTTGGTTTATGAATTTTCGGTTTATGAACGCTGTGGACCCATCTGGAACGGATTAATTCATTTTCCATTACTTTCAATGGGAAAGTTCGCTTCAGTTTATGAACGCTTCAGTTTATGAACAGACTTCCGGAACCAATTACACCCATGCTTCAGTTTATGAATGCTTCAGTTTAAGTACTCCGCGGACCCGTCTGGAACGGATTAATCCACTTTCCATTACTTTCAATGGGAAAGTTCGCTTCAGTTTATGAACGCTTCAGTTTATGAACAGACTTCCGGAACCAATTACACCTATGCTTCAGTTTATGAACGCTTCAGTTTAAGTACTCCGCGGACCCGTCTGGAACGGATTAATCCACTTTCCATTACTTTCAATGGGAAAGTTCGCTTCAGTTTATGAACGTTTCAGTTTATGAACAGACTTCCGGAACCAATTGTGTTCATAAACCGAGGTACCACTGTATGTGTGTAAATAAACCAGATAGCATAAAGATACCACAGTCTCTATTGTGCTCCATTTCCAAAGGAAATATGAACCCTGGGTGAACTCCTGGACCACTGGAATCTCACACTGCTCAGAGACTAGGGTGCCGTGAAACACTATGTAAGGCCCCGCAAAAGTTTTATTTTCACAACAGTCCTTGGATTAGGCTGAGAGATAATTAGAGGCCTGAAGTTACCGAAAAAGCTTCTGAGCTATGTAGGGGTTTGTTCTGCTTGCGGGGGAGGGAGGTTTACCATGAAATGGGTGGAATGCAGCACTCTGCTGTTGGGGAGGTAGCAAGGTTTCCTCACTTCCCTTTTAATTCACTTTAAAATCAAGTTAAAGAAAAACTGTCAATGCCACAGCAGGATCGAAGCCCTGTCTGCTGCTGTCACCCTTTCTCCCTGGAGATGATGCCACAAGGAGAAAGGAGTGCTGGTGGGGGTGTGGGGCAGCTCCACCATTGTGATGGTATAGGAAGAAGGAGTGAGAGGTGAGGAAGTTTCACTGTGACTACAGTAAGTCATGCTCCCAAAACATTTCAGGACCTGAATCACAGCTCACTAAAGTAGAGATGAATGGAACGGTCTATTTCCAGTCTACCTAAGTTCTAATGAATTAATTCATTAAGTTCATCTAATCATGATTCTGCATCAAACTACCAAAAAAACAAACAAACAAACAAACCCCAACCTGCATGCAAATTTGCATTTTTCATTTTTTAAAAAAACGAAGTGCACATTTTTCTATGCCTTACTGACAGATATGCATTTGGGTTTTTTTTTGGGGGGGGGCATCATTGAAGTACAATTTTTTGTTTGCATTTTACTGTAAAATATAGAGTTTTGTTTGCATTTTTGTACTTTTTCCAACCAGAAATGTGCAGAAACTTAAGGATAGCTACATTCCAATCCTTGTTTTAGAGTGGAAAGTGAAAATCAGACTAGTTCAATTTCTTTAAATGCTGAGTGGAGGGAAAAAAACTTTTGAGGGTTCCTACCGTGCTCTGCTCTGGTTTGCCAGAAGTGGCCTAGTCATGCTGGCCACGACCCAGAGACTGTACGCTGGCTCCCTCGGCCAATAAAGCGAGATGAGTGCCACAACCCCAGAGTCGGTCATGACTGGACCTAATGGTCAGGGGTCCCTTTACCTTTACCTGAAACTGGGCACTGAGACAGCCATAAACTGGGTGGTGAATGCAGGCAGCTCTTTTGACTCAGGTCTACGACTGCTAGCTTTAGGCTCCATGTGTGCTATATATTTTAACAGTGCCATACCACTTTAAATAGGCATGGCTCCCATAGAATCCTGCAAACAGTAGTTTAAGGATACAGTGGTGCCTCGCAAGACGAATTTAATTCGTTCCACGAGTCAATTCGTTTTGCGAAAAATTCATCTTGCGAATCACGGTTTCCCATAGGAATGTCTGGAATTTCTTTTTTTGCCCATAGGAACGCATTAATTAAATTTCAGTGCATTCCTATGGGAAACCGCGATTTGCAAGACAATTTTTTCGCAAAACGAATTCGTCTTGCGAGTCACCATCAGATTGCGAAAAATTCGTCTTGCAGGGCATTCGTCTTGCAAGGTACCACTGTACTGAGAACTATTAGGAGATCTCTATAACATCCACACGTTCAAGTGGTTGAATAGTCAATCCATCTTCCCAGGTAATCTGGGAAGGTCTACCCAATCTGGAAATGCTGGGAAGAGAACCTGGGAACTTCTACATACAGATGCTCTAACACTGAGCTATGGCTCCTTCTGGGAACATGGGAAGCTGCCTTATACTGAGTTAGACCTCCACGGAGCTCAGTATTGTCTACAATGACTGACAGTGCTTCCCAGAGTGGTTGTTTTTGTTATGATTATATTTATCTATACTCTGCTTCCCCCCCCCCCCAACAGGGACTCAAGATGGCTTACAGATAAAATAAGAACAGCTAAAAACATAGAAGGAAAACAATAATTAAAAAATACAACAATTAAACATTAATATAATTAAAAATATATATAAAAATATATTAAGAACATACAGAGAATCACAACAGAAACAGCATGGCATCAACCCACTCATTAAAAGCAGTTCCTAAAAACCTGTTGGAACAAAATGGTCTTAACCTGCTGGTGGAAGGACAAGGAGGGAGCCAGTCTAACTGCTCTAGGGAGGGAATTACAAAGTCTGGGAGCAGCTTGGGTTTCAGCCTGGAGATGCCAGGGGGTGGGTGAACATTGGTTGTTTTGCATGCAAAGCAGATGCCCCACACCACTGAGGTACAATTTTTCTCCAAATATTGGTGACGTAGGAGGGAAGGTGGGAGAATGGGGAAGGTAGAGTATATTGCTCAGGACTGGCTCAGGGTATTTTGCTGCTTGAAGTGAAAGACAAAACAGCACACCCTTGTCATGTTCCAGATACAGAAGCCAAGCCGTGGTTGAATGATAGAATCACGTCTTCCACCACATCTGATGTGGCATGAGAAACTAATCCAAAGTTTATAGGCTACAGTTTAGAACAAACAAACTCTGCATGCCTCAGTAGTATATGTTGGCAGATAGCATACGTTTCCTAAGAAATGTTCACAAGAACCAGATGCAGAAAATTGTGGACAACAAATGCTTTGTTTCGCATCCCTGTGGATCTGCAAATCAAATAGGAACATTGAGAATATTGAGGCAGACCTGGCAGATTTGTGCTTTATAAAGCAAGGGTAGGAGAACTTTTACAGATTGAGCACCACATTCCCTTCTGGTCAACTTTCCAAGGGCCATATACTAATGGTTTGTGGGGCAACAAATGCACAGTGGTACCTTGGTTTGCGACCGCAATCCGTTCCGCGGAGGCGGTCGCTCCCTGAATCGGTCGCTCACCAAAGGCACGCTTCTGCGCGCACACACGCTGCACAGATCGCTTCTGTGCATCTGAGCGCCGCAGAACCCGGATGTAAACACTTCCGGGTCTGCGGCGGTCGGAAACCGAAGCGGCCGCATACGGAGGCGGTCGCAAAGCGAGGTTTGACTGTAATGTTTTTGTTTGTACAGTGTGCTTCTTTCTACACACAACACATACACTCTTCTCTATCCTCCATCCAGACAAACAAGAGGTATTCTCAGAGTTCAAGGACACATTCTACCCAGTCTACAATACCCAGGGTGTGAAGTAGGGCCATGAGAAGTGTGGTCTGGGGAGAATTCTAAGGACCAGACAGAGATCTCTGGAGGGCTGCATTCAGCCACCAGGCCTGGGTTTTCCCATGTCTGCTCCAAGACAACCTGCAAAACCCAGGCCATCAATACAGAGAAGTGGCCATGCCTCAATATTTGGGTTGACAACAACGACATGAAAATGTATTTGTCTCAGAAGGACAATCGGTCAGGATTTAGAGTGTGTGGGATTTTCCTCAAACAAATTCTGTTCTTTGGTGATGACTGAAGCATTAATTTCCAGATCGGCTGTAGGGTAGTGGTGGAGGAGGGGAATGATGAATGTAAAACACAAATAAAAGGAGTTATTTTTCCTTGTCTTGTAACTTGCCTGTCGCTCTGTGCATGAGAGTGTATTGCATGGCAACTGCATTCACACTTCTCTATAATAAAAGATTCTAGCAGATGGGCCCACTATTAAAGTCTATCCCCGTATTTGCATATTTATTATTCATGCCAAGATGGTACTAAGTGCACACAGGGAAGAAACACAGCCGATGCAAACACAGTCGTTGAGATTAATGAAGAGAGGGAAAGGGGTGTAAAACTAGAGTTCCCAAACGATTAGATTAACAGTCTTTTAAATCAGCATCAAGGCATCAAGATAATTCCATGTCACACACTGTACAAGGTCAGAAACTGGCAGAGGGAAGAAGAGAAGACTTCTCTGAGGAGTGGGAATCTCTTCTGGTTGCTGGACCTCACAAAATTTTTGTAGTGCTGGAAAAGGAAAAGAGCAATCAAGATGATCAAGGGATTGGAGCAACTTCCCTACAGGGAAAGGCTCAATACTTAGAGCATTTGTTTTTCTTTAACAGGGCAAAGGTGAGAAAGTGAGGATACGAAAGATGTGTATAAAATTATGCATGGTGTGGTGAAAGTGGATAGAGACCAGTTTATTTCCCTTTCTCATAATACTAGAACCCCAGCGGGGTCATCTAATGAAGGTTAATATTGGAAGGTTTAGGACAGACAAAAGGAACACTACTTCAGACAGCACATAATTAAACTGTGTACCGGTAATTCTCTATCACATGATGGAGTGATAGTTGCTAGCTTGGATGCATTTAAAAGGAGATTAGACAATTTTATGTAGGATAAAGCTGTCAATGGCTACTGGTCATTATGGCTAAATGTTGTCTCCAGTATCAAAGGTGATAGGATAGGCCTCCAAAAAAACAAACAAACAACAACACAGTTGCAGGGGAACACAAGTAAAAGAGATCAATTGCACTTGAATCTTGTTTGTGGGCTTTCCATAAACATCTGTGTGGTCACTGTGACTGTGACTTGATTTCAGTAAGGCTTTTGACAAAGTCCTCCATGATATTATTGCAGAGAAACTGGTGAAATGTGGGATGGATGAGGTTACTGTTAGGTGGATTTGTAGCTGGATGACTAAGCGAACCTGAAGAGTACTCACTAATAGTTCCTTGTCATTCTGGGAAAAAGTGACAAGTGGGGTGCCACATGGTTCAGTCCTTTATAAACTACTTGGATAAAGGATTTGAGGAGATGTTCAGTAGATGACACTAAACTGGTAGCTAATGCCACAGAAGACAGAATCGGGATTCAAGATGACCTTAACGGATTGGAGAACTGGGCCCAAACTAACAAAATGAATTTTAATAGGAAAAAATGTAAGCTTCTACAAAGAACCAGCCACACAAATATAAGATGGGGCTTGCCAGTAGTGAAAAGGATTTAGGGGTCTTAGTAGACCACAACCTTAACAGAATGGTACAAATGCTATTCTAGGCTGCATCAACAGAAGTCTAGTGTCCAGATCAAGGGAAGTACCGGTATTAGTACCACTCTTTTCTGCCTTGGTCAGAGCACACCTGGAATACTGTGTCAAGTTCTAGGCACCACAGTTTAAGAAGGCTATTAACAAGCTGGAACATGTGCAGAGGATGGCGACCATGATGATCAAGGTCTGGAAGCCCAAGCCTTATGAGGAATAGTTGAGGGAGATGGTCATGTTTAGAATGGAAAAGAGATGACTAAGAGGAGCTATGACAGCCATCTTCAAGTATCTAAAGGGCTGTCACATGGGAGATGGAGGAAGCTTGTTTTCTCCAGCTCCAGAGGGTAAGACTCGAACCAATGGATTGAAGTTACAATAAAAGAGATTCTGACTAAACATCAGGAAGAACTTTCTGATGGTAAGAGCTGCTCAACAGAGGAATGGACTTCCTTGGGAGGTAGTGGACTCTCCTTTGGTGGTTTTTAAGCAAAGGTTGGTTGGATATCTGTCGTGGATGCTTTTATTGAGATTCCAGCAGGAGGTTGGACTAGATTACCCTCAGGGTTCCTCCCAACACTAGAGTTCTGATGCTATGAATTCCAAAATGTAAGGTAGACGGGAACCTGGCTAAAAGTTGAATCCAGTAGAAATGTGAGCCACTAGCACTAGCGCTTGGTCACTTCTCAACCCCTCCTCTGGATCAGTCCCCCTGCCCTGTGAGAGACAGAAAAAAAAGTGCAGAAACACACACTTTACTTTTCCAGGTGATCTATATAAAAGTTGGATATGGCTGAAATAATCTCAGCCTTAAAAAGCACATAGAGATAGAAGAGGAAATGGGAAAGAGTGTCAGTCTTCTAACTTCCTCCTTCAGCTCTGTATATTCCTGGAATACATGCTTGCCACACTCAAGCTTAATGAAGGGCAAGACACCAGGCCTTTTCTCTACAGCTCTCACCACCTTATGGCCATGGAGGCAGGAGGAGGAGAGGCTCAGAGAGTGCCAAGGAAAACCTCAAAGGTGCACCGAGCCCTTCAGCACCATGTTGACTACCTCTGCAAGACCCCTCATCTGGCAAATCTCCAGAATGGGCTTATGCCCTAAGGCACTTAACTTTGTCTGGGTTGTAATCAAAATAAACCAGAAAATCTTAATGCCTCATCCCAAATTTTCTGCTTGTATTCTCCCACTTGCTCTGCAAAATTATTTTGTTCTTAGGAATTATTCTAACATTCTCATTTGAGAATTCTGCTTCTGGAATTCTTCCCCAAGGATTTTCAATACCAGCAGGTCATTTCCCACCAGTTATTTATTCAAAACCACCTCCATGAAGCACTTCGTCACATCAGAATCAGTTCTTCCATCTCCCCTTGACTGGTGAGATCGAAGGAAATGTTTGAGTAAATACATTTATAGCTGCAAAAAAATAAACTAAGGCAATGTCAAGTACTGTATATAACAATCTTTAAAAAGAAAATGTCCTCATTTCCTTGCATGCCTTCCTTGCATATATATATATATATATATATATATATATATATAAGAGAGAACCAAGGGTGTCTCCTTAAACTTTGGTAATTTTCACTTTCTCTGGAATCCTGTTTCTCTGGAATGCAAGTTTCAACTTGCAATCACATTTGTTCTATTACATCAAACCTATTAATGGCACCAGCTCCTTTCTGATAAAATAAACACTCCAGTATATTTTACTGGCTAGGAGGTAAGGTGGGGGGAACGTCTCTGTTTAAATATTACTGTGGTTAGGAGAGGACAAGTACAGTACAGGAGCAAGCAGTGGCCCATGTTAAAAAAAACACAACTTATTAGGGACTGCATGCAAAGCTAGGCTGGGTGTCAGTTCTTAGGGTAAGGTAAAGGTAAAGGGACCCCTGACCATTAGGTCCAGTCGTGACCGACTCTGGGGTTGCGCGCTCATCTCGCATTATTGGCCAAGGGAGCCGGCGTATAGCTTCCAGGTCATGTGGCCAGCATGACAAAGCAGCTTCTGGCAAACCAGAGCAGCACATGAAAACACTGTTTACCTTCCCGCTGTAGCGGTTCCTATTTATCTACTTGCATTTTTGACCTGCTTTCGAACTGCTAGGTTGGCAGGAGCTGGGACCAAGCAACGGGAGCTCACTCCGTCACAGGGATTCGAACCGCCGACCTTCTGATCAGCAAGCCCTAGGCTCAGTGGTTTAACCACAGCGCAGTTCTTAGGGTAGGGTAAAGCAAACTGGTCCAAGGGCCACAGGCAAATTTCATGCAGGTGACAAAGAGACGGTATATGTAGGAGAGAGGAATGGAAGGAAAGTAATTAGCAATTGAAAATAAAACCTGAAAGTATATTGTTGTTGCTTAGTTGCTTTCCTCAAAAAGAGACGTACAAGCATAATGTAAACACTACAAACAATTACAACTAATCCATCAATTGCTAAAACTGCCAATTTCAGATTGCCATTATACAAATCTATGGTGCGACCACACTTGGAATACTGTGCACAGTTTTAGTCACCTCATCTTACTTAAAAAAGAAAAGAATATTGTGGAGCTAGGAAAGATTCAGAAAAGGTTCAAGGGGATGGAACTCTCCTAGAAGGGAAGGTTACAACATTTGTGGCTCATAGTTGTTGTTGTTTTTTAAAAAAAGGTGTATATATATAAAAAATAGAGGTGTTTAAATGATGCCTGGCAGAGCTGTAGCTACGGGGGTGGGGGAGGCTCTCTACATGTGTGTGTGGGAAAATTTGTGTGTTGTGGGGTGTGTGCCAAACTGGGTCTTTGACCTGGTTGAAATAAAGCCTAGTTTGGCCCTGATGCATGATATGGATATAAAGTGGATAGATAGAAGCTTTTCCTCATCCACCTTCTCTCATAATATTGGAACTTGAAATCGAGTGTTAGAAGATTCAGAAACTCATATAACAGATCGATGTACCAGCTCTAAATAGTAAAATGCACTCCTAGTAGTCACTGAGGCTACCTGAACTTTAAGTGATAGAGATGGGTCCACAAGCAGCCTCAAACTATAAACTAGTTCTAGGCATAAGAGGCAGCAAGGGAGAAAGGCTGAGTTGTTCCTGGGGGGAACAGGAGAATGTCAGGCAGCTGGTGGTAGTGGAGTTAGGCAAACAAAGGTCCCAGCCATGGAAGTGTTGGGATAACACAGCAGAGAGATAAAGGAAGAGAAGGCATGGGGGAGGTGGGCATTGCATGTAGGAATGAGAAGTTGCCATGGGCAGAGCCAGAATTTTTGATAGGGGGACACAGGCCTTTTGTTGGGTGGGAGCAGCTATGTATTTTTATTGATTTTCATTGATTTAGAGGGGGAAGCTGCCCCCTCTCTGCCCTCCCCCTTGGCTACGCCCATGGAAGTTGCTGTATCTGAGAGCAGACAGGAAGCTCCTGTAGGGATTTAAGAAGGGAGTATTCCATGCTAAGATGCAACAAGAGAGTGGATAATTTTTGCACCAGAGTTCTCAATGGGTGTGGGTACTAACACGTAGAACTGAGTGTGAAAGACATTTGGATAATTCACTACATCATTAGGGTTGCCTCCAACTTAAATTCTACTCAAAATAGATCCACATTAATTTCAACAGTTCTGAGTTCTAACATAGGATGCAACCTTTAATAACTATGTTATTAGAGCAATTTAGCTCTTTAATGAATAGGGAAGGCTTGCTTTGCTAATGTTTTCCAAACGAAGCAGAGTTATTTCTCCCAGCTGTTGCTGAGTTTGGATTATCACTTGACATTAATTATGAAAAATTATAAAGACATGCAGTGGTGACAAATACTCAAATGGTCACGTGGCCTTCCATGGTTTTATGCTTTTGTGGCCTTTTCTTAATTTGTGCTTTTCCCTTAACCACATGCTGATGGTACACAGCATAATCTGCTAGTAACAGCATCAAATTATTTAGCATGCCTAGCCAATGTCTGAAAAAAATTCAATTCAGCTGACGGCTTTGGATACAAGTCTTCTCTGGGGTGGATCTAAACTTGCTGAGGTCAATAGAATAACTTTGCTAGCTTGGTGGAAAATTGTGGGAGGAATTGTAATCGCAACAATGAAAAAATAACACAAAAGTCTATCATGATTGTGCAAGGTAGAGAAGAATCTGTTGCTGCTTTTGCTTTTCCCATTTTAGAAGAAAAATAGGTAAACTTTTTGTGTGTGAAAAAGATAAAAAATAAAGCATTCCTTTCCAGCCTGATCCTACATATGTAACTAGCCATCCTAGGAATGGCACCTTTTAGGTTCATAATGAGATGCCTTATATCAGGTCAGACTATGTGTTCATCTAGTTTTAAAAGATCAAATAGTCGGTGACTGGGAATAGCCCTTGTGTGGAACCATAAACAGCTGCAATAACTCAGAGTAGACACTGGGGGAAAGAATACACACCTAGGAATAAATCTTACTGAACTCAATACATATTTAAAATGTGATTTTTCAGGCATCTTTTTCAAGACCTAGAGATTAACATAGAAACTGACTCGCCCATGCCTACACATGGGTGCATTTGAATATAACAATAAAATGTGGCTATTATTATGTGAGTGAACCTAGGTGAGTTTTGGGTTCATGCATTTCCCTTCCTTGGCCCCTAACCAGTCATGGCTGTGAAGAGGAGGGGAAGGTTTTCCTTCTGTTTGCAATAAACAATGACTGAACTGTGATGGGCTAAGATCAGTCTTAACTGTGGCCTAGCCCTAGCCATCTCTAAAATGTGGTTTATGAAACGGCTTATTGCAATAAACAGTAGTTAAGATTAATCACAGTTTAGGATTTGGACATAACACTAGACTTTGGTTAACTGAAGAAGAAAAAGCTTCCTACTCAGCTTCTCACAGGCAGACCAGAGGATGGGGTTGCCAGACCCAATAGAGGACAGGACTTCTGTGACTTTAATTGCCCTGCTCTCTTTTGAGTCTGGAAACCTTAAAGAGAAACCAGCAGACCCTTTGTTTAATTTCCAAGCTCTCAAAAGAGAGCAGGGCAATTAAAGGCACAGAAGTCCTGTCCTCTATTGAGTCTGGCAACCCTACCAGTGGAAGAGGGCAGACTTGTGTTCTAAAGTTTAGAACACATAGTTTAGTGTTACATCTGAACTCTGCCAGTGGCAATCCCCATAAATTTGTCACATTTAACTCTCAGCAGAGCAGACCATGGAGCAAGATGAAAGAGAAGCTAAGGTGGATTGCCACAGGGAAGAAGAACAAGAACAATCATGTCGCTATGTGGCTCTAATCAGTGACAAGTCTAACTGGAAGATTTTATAGGTGTAAAATACAACACTCACGCTACTCTGGCCTGCTGGTGTTAAGAAGCCCATTTGCTGTTCTAGCTAATTTCCCTCTAATTCCACCCTGAGGTTGAAGTCTGCATCCCTGCCTGATATCCCTCAGGTTCAAAACATAACAGCAGTTTAAGCCTAGAAGAAGGTATTATTACGAACCACTATTACGAACCACTATTATGTAACACTATTTCTGCATGTTGTAGAAAGTAGTTAGTGTACCCAGTCCTCCTTAACCTCATACCCTTTGGCTCCAAAGCACTTGGTGTCACTGTGATACGAGTCAGGAGATTCCAAAAGTGCCAGGCTGCACAGCTACAGTGTCTCCTCCCTGCATTCTCAGCTGTACAAAGTGTTTTCACAGTTGTAAATGTGTTAGAACAGCTGTGAAAAGTAGATGCACTTACTGTTAGGTGTAGAGACCATTATGCAGGCTGCATGTATTCCATCTGATGCCCATAAATATTCAGAGATAGTCTAGCCATGGTTATCCATGCCCCAACTGCCTGGTTGGATTACTGCAAGGCTATACGCATGGAGCTTCCTTTGAAGACTGTTCAGAAGTTCCAGTTAGCACAGAATATTGCAAACAGAATTTTAATAGGTAAAACTCATTTGGTCACATCTCACCCCATCTAGAAGAGCCTCACTGGTTCCTGTTTGCTTATGAACACAATTCAAAGTGCCCAGTTGAAACTCTAAATGGCTTTGGAACTCAGTACATGAATTAGTGCCAACTTCCATATCAGCCTGCCCAAACTTTTAGGCCATTTGCCAATGCTCTTCTTCGGGCACCTCCACCAGTAGAGGTGAGGCCAGGTCAGGTAGGCTGGACCTACCTGTACGCAGAGCAAAGCAACTGTTTCAAGCAGCAAATACTGGGGGGTGAGTAGTGGATGACAGAGCTGCATGTGTTATGTTGTCTGCCCAGCATCTCCAAAGTTAGCATGCTGCCCTTAGATACAGTGGAGAGTGTCATGTTGTTGCCAGTATTGATGAAGTACCGTACTTTTCCATGTATAATACTAGGTTTCCCCCCTTAAAAATCATGCTTAAAAAGTAGGGGTCGTCTTATACGTGGGTAGTACATAGGGTGGACGTTTGATTGGTTGCTGTTGTGGCTGTCAGCGGGTATTGTGTGTGTTGTTGGCTGCGTCAATGGGTGTTGTTGATTGCCCGACGCTGTGGCAATTGGGTGGGTGATCTGCTGCTTCTGCCAGTGAGGGAACAGACAAGAGGTGGATTTAGCAGCACATGTGGGTGAGTGATTTTCGGCATTCCCACTTGGAAAAAGCTCAACAACCCTGGGTAATCCCTCCCCCAAAAAAGCTCAACAATTCTGGGCAATCCTCCCCCAAAAAAGCTCAACAACTTTGTGCCATCTCCTCCCATTTTCTTAAATGTGAATCTCCCAAAATAGGGGGTGTCTTATTCATGGGGGCATGTTATACACGGAAAAGTACAGTAATATTTGGCTGAATAGAGATATCTTTCTTACTTGCAAGTAAGATGCTAGTGTGTTTTGGGGCAGGAGCCAGGACACAGTCAGGCACTATTTCTATTGCACACAGCACACAGAGTGTAGCAAGGACTAAGAGATTGGGGGGGGGCTCATTTAATCTCACTGTAAACAAGTGGTACAGTGACAATAAAGTATTTCTATTGCCTTTTCAGCACCTATTGAAGACCTTCCTATTTCAACAATCCTTTTAAGTGGAGTTATTTTTAAATCCCAGTCTGTATCTGTATTTGATTTTAAATTGCTTTTATCTATTTAATTGTTTTAAGAATTTTTCACATAAGGAATTGTTTTATATATGTTTTAGTACAGAATAGTGAAGAAAGGAAGTATATGACCCGACCGTGCTAAAAGTTGGATAGGGAAGGGAGGGGATCCCATTAAGGGGACAAAAATCTAAATCAATAGTAATAGCAAATAGTAGGAGTTTAAAAGCCTTTCAATGAAGTCAGGCAGAACCCGACTAGTCAAATCAATGCCTACAATGGAAGTGGGGATGAGGGGTTCATCTTAGGGAGGCTCACAACTGTCAGTTTCCTTGATATGGCATAACATGTCCTGGTACATAAGTTGAAAAGCTCACTTGGTTTGATGAGGTAGGAGAAACAGCACAGCCAAATGAGCCATGGTAATACTGATGAGCACAGTGGGAAAGGGGCCAATTGTGTGCCCTTGCCATTTCTTTCTTTTCTTTATAATCCTTTGATGTACAGTAGCAGTCTAAAAAGCACTTCTCAATAAAAATGATACAGCGTGAGCTGGTTTGGACATAACACCAAGCCATAGTTTAGCATTGCATGCACGAACCTGCTCCCCTTTCACCTCTCCTCCTCCAGTGTGGACACAAGGAGGATACTGGAAGGATTTGCTTCCACCCTCAACTAATTTTGTTATTATGTCTGAACATGGAATGGTAAATTTGTTTTAACTATGGTTTATCCCGCAGGTGGAGAACCTGTGGCCCCCCTCCAACGACTCCTATCATCTCTAACCATTGGCCATGGTGGCTGGGGCTGTTAGGAGCTGGAGTCCAACAACATTTGAGGGGCAACAGGTTTCCCATCCCCAGTTTGTCCTACCAAGCCAGGATTATAAACTGTGGTTTGAAATTGGCATGATCGGACACACTATAGGTAAAACCAACCACAGTTTATCCCAGTTCAGACATAACACAATGTTAGTTGAAAGTGAAAGCACATGCTTCCCATCACCTCCTTGTAGCCACATGCAAAGAGAGGAGGGGGGGGTGCATGAATCCAAAGCTTAGTGTGTTGTGTCCAATTGCAGGTAGTGTTTCAATGCATAGCCTGCCCAGAGGTGATGGGGTTGCTGAGTATTCTTGTCTTTTGTCCTGTGCTTGCATCTCTCATAAATTATGTTACGTCAACTTGACTTCTTTTTACCTTTCCTCATTGCCAATAATCAAGATTCTACCGACAGAATGAGGCTGACAATCTTGCTGAAGGATGGAACTGAAGGGAATTCAGCTCGACATCCCATATATGAACCAACTCTGTGTGTGATGAAGAATAAGTCAATTGTATGTCAGGGAGAAAAAGAGCAAAGAGACTCGATTCTGACATCTATGAATCAGGAGCTCATAAGAGACCCTTGTATGTAGTCTCATCTATAAAATAAATGGATCAACTTCAAAATCCATAAAATACTGTTTGGAATTTTTTTAGTTAGTTGTGCAGTCATTTCTCTAATTTAGCAATCAAGCCAGGATGTTAATGAACTGCAACACCCAGCATTCCCAACCACTGGCCATGCTGGTAGGAGTTGGAGTCCAACAACACCTGGAAGGCCAGAGGTTCCCCACCTCTGTTTTAAATGCCAGATTAAGAAGCTAAAGTTACACAGCTGAATCCTACATACCGGTATGTTTACTTGGAAGTATTCCACTGTCTTCAATAACACTTAACTCCTCAAAATGGGGGATGCAACCATAACGCCTTACACTAAGCCTAATCTATCTTGGTATTTCCTGTAGCAGAGGTAGTCAATGTGGTGCTCTCCAGAGGTTGCAAACTACAACTCCCATAATCCTTGACCATTTGCTGTGCTGCATAGGACTAATGGGAGTTGTGGTCCACAACATCTAGAGAATACCACATTGGTTACCCCTGGCTTACACTGACTGGTGGTGGCACTCCAGAGATATGGGAGAGGACATTCTCAGCCTTACCTGGAGATGCTCCAGATTGAACCTTGGACCCTTTGTACCCAAGCATGTTCTCTATTATTAAGATATGATCCCACTAGGAGGAAGATGCCTTCACACAGTGCATAGTTAAACTATGGAACTTACTTCAACAGGAGGCAGCAATAGCCACCAACTTAGATGGCTTTAAAGGAGGATTAGACGAATTCACAGCTATCAATGATGGCTAGCCATGATGGCTATGCTCTGCCTCCACAGCTGGAGGCAGTAATGCTTCAAAATACCAGTTGCTAGAAACCACAGGAGAGGAGAGTGCTCTTGTGTTCAAATCTTGAGTGCAAGTTTCCCATAGGTATCAGTTTGGACACTGTGAGAACAGGATGCTGGACGATGAGCCACTGGCCTGATCCATCTCACCCTTTTAACATTGTTATGCCTTATATTGAGTCAGATCATTGGTCCATCTAGCTATACTAACAACTTCTTAGGGTTTCAGACAGGAGGCTTCCTCAGCCATTCCTAGAGATGCCATGGGTAGAACCTAAGACAATTTCCACGCAAAGTGTATGCTCTGCCAATGAGCTTTGGCTATTGTCCAGTTTTTGGCAATGTAGCACAAACCTAGTCATGCTTAAGAACACTCTTTAAATCAACAACAACAACAACAACAACAACAACAACAACAACAACAACAACTCTGTTCCTTTAAAATGAGAATGAGAAAATAGAAATTAGTTATGAAATAGTTCTTCCTTCTAACAAGGGTTAGTAATTGTGGTATAACTTAGAATTGTTCTTAGGCTTCTTTAAGTATCTCAAAAAGCAATTATATTGAGGTACTATGAAAATTTATTTAAATTTAATGAATTAGATATGAGGCAGATGACCAACTCAACTAAAAATTATTTAATCAAACAATGACAATGAGAAATTTAAAAAAGAATGGGAAACGTTTATTGTATATATACAAAAATATTGTAAACAAATAGAAACATTGGCGGGCTTTGATTAAACATTTACAAGTGTTAAATAATGAGATGAAGTCTAACATAGGCAATTTGAAATATTATGGTATGGTGGTAATTAGTTAAATATTGATAATATAAGGAAAATAAGAAAAAGGTTTTATAATTATGCAGAAAATGTACTTCAATCACCAATCAAGCTTTATTACGGTCGTATACCAGCTATTAAAATAAAAATGCTTTACAGGGCTATGGGGGTTGTCATTCGGGGTGGATATAAGAGTCTATAAGTTTGAAGCGGCTATGTTTCCAGAAGGGGGTTATTTAATGAACCAGAAAAGGAACTGGAAGGAAGTCAGGAGGTTAAAGAGAACCTCCAAAATATGTTTATATATACTGAAAATGTTTTATTTATATTCTCTGTTTTAATTTTTTGTTTTACTTTTATTTTATTCCCCCCCCCCCAGAATTGCATGAAGAATACTTGGTGAAGTTAAAATTGTAAAATCAATAAAAAATATTTAATAAAATAAATAAATTTAAAAGTGAAAAAATAAAAATTATTTAATCAAGTGAGAGCCCTACTGAGTCATTAAGAAAAGTGTCATCAACTATCCAAAGAACCATGGTGGAGAGAGTGTGCATCACTCTGACGCTGCATTTCTATAGGCTTGTATTCATTGTCGTGCAGCAGCTACGTTCAAGTGGCTCACTCGTTGGATCATCACCTTGTCGTCATGAGTGGGTTTGCACGTTCTTATGACCCTTGTGAGTGAAGCCGTCGGGAATCTCGTACTCCCAGCAGGGACACCAAAGGCAGTAAGGTCAAAGGGAAGGATCTAGACAAAGAATGATCCAATTGTACTACCAACCTTACTGTACGTCATCTCCAACTCCTTGAAAGATTCCATCAACGGCGTCTCTGAAAAAATGTACACAACACTTGTGTAAGTGTTGTGTAACTAACACTTGTGTAACTAACACAGGCGAACTTGTGTAAGTGTTGTGTAACTAACACTTGTGTAACTAACACAGGCGAACTAATATCAGTGTACTGGAAGAAGCAAAGATCACCAGTGTTGAAGCAATCATTCTTCAACATCAACTTCGTTGGACTGGTCATGTTGTGCGGATGCCTGATGATCATCTTGCAAAGCAACTACTCTATTCCAAACTTAAAAATGGCAAGTGTAGTGCTGGTGGTCAACAAGAGAGTTTTAAAGACTCTCTCAAGGCAAATCTTTAAAAAATGTAGTATAAACACCAACAACTGGGAAACACTAGCCTGCAAGTGCTGCAATTGGAGAACAGCCTTGACCAAAGGTGTCATGGGCTTTGAAGACACTCAAACTCAGGATGCACGGGAGAAACGTGCTAAGAGGAAGGCACGCTTGGCAAATCCACACCATGATCAACCAATGTCCCCACTGTGGAAGGATGTGTGGATCCAGAATTGGCCTCCACAGTCACTTACGGACTCATTGTTAAAACCGTGTTTATGGAAGGCAATCTTACTCAGCTACGAGTGCTCGCCAAAAAAGAGGAGGAAGAGGAGGAGGAGGAGGAGGAGGAGGAGGAGGAGGAGGAGGAAGAAGAAGAAGAAGAAGAAGAAGAAGAAGAAGAAGAAGAAGAAGAAGAAGAAGAAGAATGTTCAAGTGGGAAAAGTAAGTGCCAATCAAGCTGGGATGGACCAGGATCAGTGCCATACAGTGCCAGTGCCAACACGGATTTGAAGCAGCACTGTTATGTCGCCAAATTATGTCACAGATAGTGATGGGCTTATCTGGTACTTTTCGTTCTTTCACCTTCTCATTTTCCCAATCTTAGATTAGGTTCTCAACATTTCTGCAGTAATGTGAAATTAAAGGAAAAAATTATCATGAAAATTCACCAGCATTTTAGTGCTAATTTTCCCAGATAAACATAATGTTGCATGCAGTTTTGACTAATGAACACATTTGTTCAAGCAATTTCCTCCTAAAGTAATGCATTTGTCTATGTTGTTTTCCCAAGTATCTTCATTTGTATGCATTTCCCCTAATATATGCATTTTGGTAAAACATTGATTGGCTGGAGAACTGCACCTCAAAATTCAAAGAAGTGAGAATTCTGAAGGAAAGCTGTGTATTGGTTTGTATATTAGTTTGAGAAGTGTGGATTAGGTAGCTTCTCATTAAAAAGAAAACAAAAATTGAATTTCTACCCAACCCTAGACACATTATGAGTGCAAATTATATAGTTTCCCATTGAAGTTAATATTTTCCAACAAAACATAATTTATCACCAGTTAAACCACACAATTCATCTTTTTCTCCCATCCCACATACTCATACAGAGTCATTCTTTCCCCCTTCACACACTTACGGTACTTCCCTTCCAAGACTCACCTAAGTGCAAAAGGTTTGCCCAGATCACTGCCTCAGTCCTTGGTCTCCTTTTGCTGAGCACCTGCTACTTTCCAACAAAATAAGGCACTGCACGTAACAGGGAAAGAAAGCAATAGTTTTAGACAGTAGCACTGGGATCTTTGCAGGCTTGTTAATATTCAGCAGACATATCGCCAAAACGTCAGGCCAGAGTTTAAAATATAGCACTGCAAACAGGCAATTCTTCAGATTCTGCTGCTAATTGTGATGCCCCCCCTCACTTTCTCTTTCTTTAAGGGCAAAGAGCAACCTTTATGTTCTGGACTAATGTAGCCAAGTTTCCTCTTATATAAAAAGAAACAGAAACACAGTTTTCTGATGAGAATGCATTGCTGATGGCTGCTGCTTTAGGCTACATTTGCAAGCATGTGAATGTTTGGCATCATATAAAACAGTCCCTTTCTGTGTCTGCCTCCCTCCAGATCTCGCATGCCATTTAGTTTATATTATTTATTATATTTATACCCTGGCCTAGAAGTTTAAAGCGGCATACATAGTTCTTACTCTCCCAATTTTATTCTCACACCAAACCTGCGAGGTAGGTTAGGCTGAGAGACTGTATCTGCCCCAAAGTTACCCAGGGAACTTCACAAGATCGACTGAGAATTTGATGTAGTGGAAGGAACATAGTTCAATGGCAGAGCAACAGCTCTGCATGCAAAAATATCCCAGCTTCATTCCCTCCTATGATCTCCAAGTAGGGCTGGAAATGTCCCCTGCCTGAAACTCTGGAGAACTAATGCCAGTCTGTGCAGATAATATTAAGCTAATTGAACCAACAGTCTCCTATGCCCCCACCACTTTGTTACTGTTTTGAAAAGGGCTGTAACTTCATGATACAGCATATGTGTTACAATCAAAAGATCTCCAGAAGTGGTGTAGAGCGGGCTGTAAAAGATTCTGTCCTGTCTCCTGCCCAATACATGCATTGCAGACAGAGGTTCTTATGTGGAAGAAAGATATTTATTCAAGTAAGTAAAGATAAAAGGTAAAGGACCCCTGGACAGTTAAGTCCAGTCAAAGGCGACTATGGGGTTGTGGCACTCATTTCGCTTTCAGGCTGAGGGAGGTGGCGTTTGTCCACAGAAAGCTTTCCAGGTCATGTGGCCAGCAGGACTAAACCACTTCTGGCGCAACGGAACATCATGGCGGAAACCAGAGCGCATAGAAACGCCATTTACTTTCCCGCCACAGCCGTACCTATTTATCTACTTGCACTGGCATGCTTTCAAACTGCTAGGTAGGCAGGAGCGGGGACAGAGCAATGGGAGCTCACCCCATTGCGGGGATTCGAACAGTCACAATTCAGGAGCAGGGCCACAAGTTCAGAACTGGACAGAAGCAATAAATAAGCTCCAACCAATTTCCTGGATGAGGCATGGCACACTCACTTGCAATACTCTCTCTCCTTGTGGACACGTTGGGATTGCAAGTGAACACTCTATTGGGGTGGGTGGGTCTGCTCCCACTTGCGAAAGTGGAGCCTGGCTCTAGGTGACAGTGTGCCCTCCTGCTCAGTCTCTGCTGCTGCATCTTGCTCAGCCTCCTTCCCTCAGCTTCGCAAAACTCTCCCAGGCACCACTGAGGTTTTTCACTCTGCAGAAAGGTAGGAAAGGAGAGGTGGCATCCCTGCTACCAATGTGACTGAATTTGGGGTGGAAAGGGGATACCCCCTCCTCCAAGACAGGTTCCCCCCATTTCCTGTGTGAAACCCTCTGCAAGACCACAGTGACTGGGTGCTTATAAGGGGAAGGGCCATAGTTCTGTATGTGGTAGAGTACATGCTCTGCATTCAAAATGTTCCATGTCCTATCCCCAGGATCTCCAAGTAGGACTGGGAAAGACTCCTTCCTGAAACCCCCAGAGAGTCACTGCCCGTCAAAAGAATATTGAGCTAGAAAGACCAATAGTATGATGAGATAGCTTTGTATAGTTATGCCACATACTTTCTGACAGATGCTGCAAACTGGATCCTTAGGTCCTTCTGTTGCATAGGCAGTTTTGGGTTGGGGGTTTGATTTTTTCCCTCCTCAACACTCTGTCTTCTGTTAGTAAATGACCTTTGTGGGCGGCACTGCAAAATTCCAGATCAAGATGAGGGCAGATCTTTCTCGGAGCACAGCTCCCTGTGCAAATTGCTGCACTCTTCATGTCACTTCCTCTTTTTTAAAAAACCCAACTGCAAAGCACAGGGGTACACTATCTGCCACTTTTAAAGTGTTAAATGGACATTCTTGTAGCATTTTAGTGTCTCACAGTTTGCAACCACTGCATTTCTTTAAAATAAAAAAAAAGCCTACAATGAACATCCATACATAGAACAATGAGAAGAATCGTAGCTCTTTAAAGATGATCTCTTTGGGATGATATGGTAGGAGGGATGGAGAGCCCCAAGCCCCACTAACTGATCCTAGGTCACAGATCCTTCTCGGGTCTTCTCCCTAGACCACAGCCCTCACCAGCCCTGTTTTGCATCCTCCTTTTGTTCAGCCAGAATATGTCTTTGAGCTGTGATGATGCCCATTGCTTACCTGTGTGAAGAGTTGTGTCTGTGTGACTCTCAGTGTATATAAACCTCTGGCTTTTGTGTGACTGAACTCTCTCATAATACATAGGGTGGTAGATTTCCCCCTCTAGATTATGGTACTGGGTCCTGGGGCTTAGCCAGAGCTTTTATAACTAAGGTGAACTGACAGGCTGAGCTTGTTTTAAAGCCCAACAGAGGGGCAGAGGGAGATGATGGCCCTGCCATTAACCCATCGCAAAGGCCATCTAGATAAAAGACCCTACCTAACAGGGAGGTGTCTGTCACGCAGAAGAATATTTGTCCTTTTTTTACACAGAGGTTTTTGGCAAGGTGAGAGAGCAAGGAGGGAAAAACTGGGCAGAACTCCATGGCCAGAGGAGGCTGCATCGAGAGATGAGGGCTATGACTCGCTGAGAGGAACAACACAAAAACGTGGGGTGTAATGTTCTACACCCCCTCCACTGAAGGTGTAAATATGTATGCATAAACCATATTTTTAATACACGGCAGACTTTGCTGTGCCTTGATTTTGCAACAGAAACACAAGCCTGGGTGAATGCCTGGACCCCCCTGGAATTATGCTACCTATCGGTAGTGATTGGGGATGGCATGAAACAGTACAGTATTATCCCAAGGATGTCATCATGCTGCATTTTGCATGTCCACCAACAAGTGGTGCTATGAACTACAGCGCGGTGGCAAACAAGGCTTTCAGAGTTGTTGGGCCATTGCAGCAGCACCAGAGGGAGAGGGTGAGAATGTGGGAACCACAGGGAGCTCTTCTGCAGAGCCAAACCAAGAAGGATTGAACCCACTGCTCATCAGCTGATAGGAGGGTGTTTCAACCCTGCTTTCTTTGGGGGATCCACTTCCCCCTTCCATCAGCTCATGTCAGCCACTCATGGGGTGATGTCACCCGATTGACAGGCAGACATGGTTTCAGGAATAATTGCCTCCTGGGCCAAACCAGACAGAGGGCCTTCTCGGTAGTGGCACCCGCCCTGTAAAACGCCCTCACAGCAGATGTCAAGGCAATAAACAACTATTTTACAACTGAAAGCGGCCCTGTTTAGGGAAGTTTTTAATGTTTGATGCTGTACTGTTTTTAATATTCGGTTGGAAGCCGCCCAGAGTGGCTGGGGAAACCCAGCCAGATGGGCGGGGTATAAATAATAAATTATTATTATATATTATATAAACTGGACCCTCTCAGGCTAATACTGGCATGTGTGTCAGATATTCCTAACTCCTTTTTTTAAAAAAACAAATCTTTATTGATTTTTTACAGATTACAGAAATAAAACATAAATAAAATTAATAAAATGACATTTGTGATTATTTCAATACACTTAAATCCCCGGTATAATTTTTTTCACTTATCCCTCCCACTTATCCCTCCCCCTCCCCTCCCCTTCTACTCCTCAGCCACTACTGTACTATGTAAAAATTGTGGGTTACCATATTTAACTGCATACCTCCTTTCAAGGTTTGTTTCTCTTTTTTCTCATTTGTTTAATTATTTGAGCCTTTAAATATCTGCCAGGAGATCGGCTTTTTCTACATGTTGTTTAATGTAATTCACAAATAATTTCCAATTTTTTCCCTTCCCTTCCTGCCCTATTCCTTTAATTTCATCGGGCTTAGTCGCCAAATTGTAATATGTAATCATTTTTAGCTGCCAATCTTCTTATTTGGTATTTTTGGGGTTTTCCAATTTTTTGCTACGATGAGTCTGACTGCTACTGTTGCGTAGCTTACTATACACCTGTCTTTGGCTTGGATGTCGCTTTCCATCATTCCTAATAGGAATATTTCCAGGTTTTTTTTTAAGGAATATTTTAGAATCTTCTTTAATTTTTTATAAATCATATCCCAGAAACCTTTGATATCGTCGCACTGCCACCACATATGGATATACGTACCAATTTCCTTTTGGCACCTCCAACATTGATTATTTGTTCCTTTATAAATTTTGGCCAATTTTGCTGGCATCAGGTGCCACCTATACTACATTTTTAATATATTTTCTTTTAGATCATAATTTGGTGTAAATTTGTTATCTCTTTGCCACAAATTCTCCCCTTTTTTAAAAAAGCATGATTGGTTTTCCAAAATGTTGGGCCCATTTAATCATTGTGCTCTTCTTCAGTTTCCCATTTCAATAATAATTGATATTAATTTGTTATAAATTAATTTCTAGAGCCTAATAATATTTTGTCTAATTTTGAATTTTCTTTTTCAAATCCTAATCTATTATCTTCTTGAAACCATTGATTCATTTGAAAATATTTGAATTTTGATTTGAATTTTCTTTTTAAAATCCTAATCTATTATCTTCTTGAAACCATTGATTCATTTGAAAATATTGGAGCCAGCTGCTTAGATATTCCTCACTCCTATGCAACCCAATGACCAGAAACAGATATTAGCAAGAACACATTTTACAGTCACACATTCCCTGGTTCTTTGGTAGTTTTCAATGGACAGAACAAACTTCTAGGTTGTGACTTTTGCAACCTTGTGTTAGCTGCAATGGAATAAGGGTGCAAAATTTCAAATCATATACTGGAGTGACTTCTGTTTTCTGTAGTGTAGTGTTTTCTGTAGTAATCATTTTTGGCAGGGGCGGTGGCAAACAAACAAATTTGCAACAAAGAGCAAGGGGACACCAGCCTCTTCTCTCCCTCCTGTACAGTTAATGGCTAATTAAATCTGTTGTGGGGATAATGCAGGGAATAATATGATGTGGAACCTTCTTATGGGGGTGGGATATTGATTGCAAAGAATCGATGTCATTATTAGAGCACATCTTAAGCATCAGTCTTTGAAGAACTCTACAAGTTTCTTATCTTTTACCCTCTTTTCCACTGCCAGGGCCTTAATAGCTTTAGCCTTGTAAACTAGCAAGTTTAGATATTTACCTATTCTTAATACAGATTTTGTTTTTAATGATGGTGTTAAGTAAAGATTGGCTGTCACTTGCAGCTAGGAAAAAACATGTCTTCCAAATTGCATCTTTTGGGGGGGAGGTCATAGTTTAATGAGACGGGTTCCTCTTTTGGTGCTTTGCAGTAAATAATGGATTGCTAATGGGCTTAGAAAGTCTTTGTAGTCCTGTACAGGGTGAAGGCAAAAGCTCTGCACTTTTCTAGTTACTCTGGGATGGAGAAACTAAGGCAAAGCGTCTCTGAAACACTTTGTAAAACTACTTTTATGTAATCAATAGAGTATTTTGAGACATGTCCTTGTGCATAAATGTTTACACATGTTGTCTTTCATGGTGTTATTTCTCCCGTCTCCCCACCTTTAGGTTAACACAGGGGCCAGCAAACGTTTTCAGCAGGGGTCCTGTCCACTGTCCCTCAGACCTTGTGGGGGGCCGGACTATATTTTTTTGGGGGGGGGAGAATGGACAAATTTCTATGCCCCACAAATAACCCAGAGATGCATTATAAATAAAAGCACACATTCTACTCATGTCAAAACATGCTGATTCCTAGACTGTCCGCAGGCCAGATTTAGAAGGCGACTTGGGCCGGATCTGGCCCCCAGGCCTTAGTATGCCTACCCATGAGTTAACAGCATAAGAACACCAGGGGGATATAAGAACACAGAGGAGTCCTGTTGCATCAGGAAGCAGGACATGAGTGCAAGGAACAGCACTCCCCACTCCTGTGTTGGCTAGCAACTGTTATTCAAAGGCAAGCTACCTCCAACTGTGGAGACAGTCGGATAGCCATCATGACTAATTGTTACTGGTAGCCTGATCCTCCATGAATTTGTTTTATTCTGCTTTGCAGCCACCTGCATCGGTCACCATCGCTACCTCTTGTGGGAGCAATTCCATACACTATTTGAATAAGTACTTTCTTTAGTCTGTCCTGATCTGTCCAGCATTCAGCTTTATTGGATGGCCCCACTAGGTTCTAGTCTTCAGAGGAGGAATAAATTCTCTCTCTCCTTTTTCCATGCCATGCATGAATTTTATACACATCTATCATGTTACCTCTTACTCACCTTATCTCTAAACTAAAAAGCCACAAATGCTGTAACCTTACCTCATAGGGGAGTTGTTCAATCCCCTGGGTAATTTTGGTTGCCTTTTTTTTCTGAACCTTTTCTGAACAACATAGCAGTATATGGGATCTAGATTTTTAATTTAATTATAATTCTGCCCAGAGTGGCTGGGGCAACCCAGAAGAAGAAGAAGAGGAGGAGGAGGAGGAGGAGGAGGAGGAGGAGGAGGATTTTGGATTTGATATCCCGCTTTATCAGTACCCGAAGGAGTCTCAAAGCAGCTAACATTCTCCTTTCCCCTCCTCCCCCACCACAAACACTCTGTTAGGTGAGTGGGGCTGAGAGACTTCAGAGAAGTGTAACCAGCCCAAGGTCACCCAGCAGCTGCACGTGGAGGAGCGGAGACGCGAACCCGGTTCCCCAGATTACGAGTCTGCCGCTCTTAACCACTACACTACACGGGATGTCCTGATTTTCATTGGATAAATGTGGGAGGGTATGGTCGTTTGGTGTGGTATTGGTCTATCCCAGTTTGGCACTTCCTTTTCCCACTTGAACATGGCTGCTGCATGAGACAATAAATACGAAGACCATAGAAATGCAAGGTCAAAGTGGCTTCCACTCTCTTCCCCATGGTGCTTTCCTGTATAATTTGCCACCACAAAGTTGGTGCTGCTGCAGGCCTCACCAAGGTCACTTTGCCTGGAATGCCATGCTCTGAGGAAGGACCCCATGTTCCTCAGGATGAGACAGGGAAGAGAGAGCAGAAACCACCACCAGCAGCAGCAGCAGCAACAGTGCCAAGCAGTGAAGGATTTCTACTTTACCTCATGTGAAAAATGGCTTGTACTGGTCCTCAGGACCCCCACTTTATGCCCTTCTAGCGCTGAACCTTGACAAGTGGCCAAAAAAGGCACCATTCTGTTGTGGCACCAATGTGCTAGAATGCCCTCCACAGAAAGGCCTGCTTGGCCTCATTACAATAAATCAGGCACGTCCAACAGGTAGATTGTGGTCTACTGGTAGATCACTGGAGGTCTGTGGTAGATCACTGGTAGATCAGTGGCTCCCCGCTAAGAAGTTGAACAACTCTGGCTCCCCTTAAAAAAAGCTCAACATTTTGGGCCTTCCCTCCTCCCTAAAAGAAGTTTAACAATTTGACCTGAACCCCACATAACAGGGCTTTACTACCTAAAAAAAAAGCTCAAAAACTTTGACCTGAACCCCCAAAGGGGGGTAGATCATTTCCAGTCTTTAACTCTGTGAATAGATCGCAGTCTCTTGGGAGTTTGCCACTCCTGCAATAAATGTTTCCACCACTTGCTGACAAAGTGCCTATTTCAGAAGCTTATTGCTAATGAGCCTTCTTATGTTTCTAACTTATTTGTACTGTACTTTGTAAGGTTTGCATGGATTGCCGTTTGTTTAAATTTGAGCTATTATTGTTTGTTTCAAAGTGTTATTAGCGTTTGTTTTAAAGATTGATTTTAATTGTTTCCAAACTGGGCTTCATTTGGGTTTTTTCTTTTTTAGAAAGCTGAGACCTATTTTTTAGAAACTAACATTATTTCAGTAATCCTCACAAGGATACACTAATAATTTATTATCTCCAAGTTGCAAATGGGGACCTGAAGCTATGATTTCTTCAAGGCCACCTGGAACATAGGAATCTGCCTTATACCATGTCAGACTGACTGTCTATCTAATGCAATATTGTCTCTTCACATTTTTTCCTGCATTGTGATTTTTGCTGCTGCCTGCTCTTGTAATTTGCTGCCTCTTGCAGGAGGCAAGGGAGGGCAGAGCCAGCAAAGTTAGCAGTGGCTGCAGGAATCAAGAGAAGCATTGATTGACTGATTGATTGAGAAACATTGGCTGGCTTCACAATTTCCCCCACCTTGTGATTTTTGCATAGCATACACACACACACACACACACACACACACACACACACACACACACACACACACATTATGATTCATTATATATTGCCAGGCCGAAAATTATGAAACCAATATCATGAGATGGACTTCAAACTGGTTTGGGATGATATGTCGATATATCGCCCAGTTCCCAGTTCTAGCCGCTGAGCTTTATCAGCCTCCCAAAATCCGTTGAGTTTTTGTGTGAGTTGCCATTCTGACGAAGGGCATCCCAGTTTACCACTATTGCTGCATCACCCCTTTCTTTGCTATAGTAAAACCTTGGCTTTCAGTTTTAAATAAGGAATGAGAATTTGTTAATCTCTTGTAATTTCCTCCCCTTTATGTGTGTGTGTTTGTGCATTTCACACCATCTGATCACTCTCTCCTTAAGTGCCATCTGTGGGAGGCTCCCGTTGTTCTTTTATTGTTTTCAGCTGTTGCCATTTTCAGATTCTTGTCCAGTTGGTGCTCCCCCCACCCCGCTTTATATATTTATATTTATATATGATGACATAAAGTTATGGACATTATTATAAAATGGAATTTTGAAGTGTGATGTATAGCAAGGTTCATGTATGATTATTATGGGTTTTATTTTCATCCAAATTAAAATGAAGCTCCGTTTCCAAGAGATAGATAAAATCTGGATCTTTCAAGGGGAGCAGTTGCTAGTTTATTAAATTTGGATCTCATCATCTGTTTAGGGCAGCCTTCCAAGAAAAATAAGTAGGAATTGATCAGTGCAGGTTATATCTAAATATATTTTTTAATTTTGCTCTTATTTTAAAAGGCAATACCTATTTCTTGCAGTTTAATACTGTATTTAAGGAAAATACTGAGTTGCGGGCATGAGAGTGAAAAATTACTTCCTCTCAATTTAAGGAAAGCAAAATTTTCAGCATTTTAAAAGATAGAAGAAAAGGGTTGAGCATAGATTAGATACTGATTAGATACTGAGATCTGGAAATATATTGTAACATAGAAAATTAAAAGATTTTATTGGACATTTGTGAAAAGGTATGGTGGTGAAGAGGAGTGAGGAGAAAATGAAGTTTATATAATATATAGATCAAATGTTTCCTCTAGAAGTTCATCATTGGATCTTCAACAAAAGACAGGGCTTGTCCACACTTCCGCTTGTCCCGTGTCTAGAAAGCATGTGTCCAAGCGGTTTTCCACTTGACCAACACTTTCTACACATGTTCAAGTGGTTTTCCCCTTGCTCCGCTTTCCCAGGGAAAACCTGCTCTTTGGTGCTAAATCAGAGGAAATGGGAATCCAAAGAAAACCAGAATTGCCATTAGCTCTGATTGAATGCCAAAGAGCAGTTTTCCCTGGGTGAACGCAGCAGGACAAGAGGAAGCCTTATGCCCAGGTCAGACTATTTTCCCAACTAGACTGGTTCACACCCATTTGTAGGCCATGACTTGTCTTGCCAAAGTGTGACTCATGTGAACATCTGAACCCAGCCCAGCTTACTAATCATGGTTTGCTTTCTGGCAAAAAACCACAAATGCAAGCAATGGTTTGTTGTTAGCTTACTAATCAAGGTGTGTGGGTTTTTTCTGTTAGCAATTGCAACTGCAGAGCATGGGACACTTTGGATTAAATCATATAAAGCAAGACCCAGCAATCTTGTTTGTACGGGACTCAGTAGCGATACAAGTCCAAGAGCTTATTACATAACAAGTTGAATGACTACAAGCTTATGCACACACACACACACACACACACACACAGAGAGAGAGAGAGAGAGAGAGAGAGAGAGAGAGAGAGACCTCACCCAAGTAATTTGGTAAAATAAACATACAGTATGTCATTGAAGCCGTTCCCACTCCCATTCATTGGCTGCTGTTTGCAGGGATTGGGGGGGGGGAATACAATGACATCACATCACATTTCTTTTAAGAAAATACTACCTGACAGCATGTGGAGGATGGATATATTGACTGTAGCCATCCACAAAGCCCCAGTAACATGCCATCTGTCCCTTTGAATCTATTTAAGGAGAGTTGCTTCACACCTGAGAACTAGTGGTTATATTCAAGTCCTGCTCATAGCTGACCCACTGAAATGAAGAAATCTAAGTTAGCCATAACCAGTAATGTCAATGGGTCTATTCTGACTAGAACCAGCACTGGTTATCACCCATAGGAATAATTTCCAGCACTCCTTCTAATTGTGAACTTGGCAAATACCAACAGCAATACTACTTACCTAAGTTCAGCTACTGAGAAACAGTGTTTACAGAAGTGTGTGTGTGTGTGTGTATATATATATATATATATATATATATATATATATATATATATATATATACATATACATACACACACACACACACACATATATATATATACAAGCAAAGTTCAGGAGCAACCTCTCCTGCCCACTCGCCCAAAACAGCCCAATGAAGACTAAACCTTTTCAGTAGCCAAGGAATGTAGTACAGCAGCTGGAAAAGAAAAACAGAACATTAGCTCATCAGAACACATTCTCACTGGTTTCTCCAAAGCAGGGTGAAGCAATGTGTATTTTTAAACACCCGTTTCCTAAGTAACTCTTTAATAAGGCACACACAATTACCATTCTTTAAATAATATTTGTGATTGTTATCCTGATATAAAATAGGCCCGGGGGGGGGGGAATGGAATGCCCTGCTTCGCAGAACAGTTGACTGGGGGAGGGTTTTGAAGAGAAGCAAATTTGTTAGAAGGATTATACTACAACATTTAGTTGCAAGTACCATTTTGTCATGTTCTGGGTAAATACCACTGGAAACTTGCTCCAGCAAAGGCTGGAAGCAGACTGAAGCTTTTTAAGCCTGTCTCCAGATGACCTCCACTGGGATCCATCCCCTTGCAGAGTCTTCATGGGTCAACCCTCAGGCCTGCCTCCTCTGATCCATAGCCTCCCTTCCTGGTGAACTCCAGGATCAGTCATGTCAATGAAAGGCGTCTGGCTCCTTAGGCTCAGGAAGAAAGTGACTGCAAGAGTCTGGGTTCTGGCCCTGTAGGACTTGGTGATCTGGGGTATTCCTCTGAAGGATCCTGCCCAACAGCCTTAAGTGCAATGGTCTCTTTATCTCAAGCAGTCAGCTCAGTCCTGAACCAGAGCCAGATCCTGATCTGTTGCCTCTGCAGCTTCTGGTTCTGAGTCTGGATCCCTGCTGGATTCAGGAGTCATGGCACATTTTTAGTATTTTCCTTTTTATTCAAAAAGAAAAATCTCTATTAAAACTTAAATGACAACACTATAAAGTTAGTAGGGTTTCAAAGCCAAATCAGTTTCTAGTTAGTTTTATGATCTCAAATATTATTTAAAGGTTGGTAATGTGACTGGCTCACGAGTTACTTAGGAAACAGACATTTTTGAAAAATACAGAACACTTCAGCTTGCTGTGGGGTAGCCAGTAAAAATGTGTTCTGATGAGCTAATGCTCTTAACTTATACAAGACTGGATGAACACTTTGCTACTTGGTGCCTTGCTAGAGAGGAGGCGGAGGGTGAGTAGTTTTCTGGGCAAGCTCCAAGAAGATATTCAGCTACAGGCTGAAATTAAGCTCAACATTTGATATGCTAAGATAAACAGTATTTAACACTCCAGGTCAAATGTGGTGTTAGGGAGAAGTGCAAAAGGGAGTGGGGTGGGGGAGGCTGTAGAAGTCTCTCCATCATGCTTCTAGTTTTGCTACCCATGTGGTCTGTGAAGCACACGGATGTCTCAGGATCAGTTTAGACACTTCAACAATGTCCACCTTTTGGCATGGAGGGCCTTAGCTTAGTGGTAGAGCGCATGCTCTACATGCAGAAGATTCCATGTTCAACTCCAGATAAGGCTGGGAAAGACTTTAGAAAAATAGTTCAATGGCTTGACATGCTACAAGGCAGCCCCCTCTGTTCCTAGGGTTGTATGATATCATGATTAACAGGAGCAAAATGAAATGCTATGTTTGGGAATCACACTTTTGTCAAAGCAAATGACAGCCCAGCCCCTACCGGCAAGGATCCCAGAGGGTGGGGTGTCACAAGGTGGGCTGCATGTGGGGCTTCCCTTATAGTTGATCTGGAAGCTGCAGTTAGTGCAGAATCATGCTTTGGTTTGAATGCTGGCAGAAGTGAGACCTTGTCAGCATATAACATCTGTACTGAGAAATCTGCACCGGTTGCTGGTTTGCCGCCAGGCTAAGTTCATGATGACTATTAGTATACTATATAATATATAGTCCTTAACAATTTGGGACCAGTTTATCTGTGAGAGCACAAGATGAACACTGGTATTTTCAGCTGTGAAATTTTGGGCATGCTAATGAGCTGTGGTGTATTAGAATACAAAGACGTTAGCGCCATCCCCATTCCTTTTTTAATACACTACCTACTGGTTCCAGTTTTGTAGTAGCTGAATTTCTGCAAACAGTGTAGGCTAGACACACAATCGATATGAGAAAAGATAAATTGCTACAACTGGCTGCGAATTCTACTGTCACTAACAGGACAATGAAAAATGCTTGCTACTTGAATACACTACATCGTGATCCTTAAATCTTTCGACAGACGAGACATCAATATCAAATGCTAAATAATCTCTAGATAGTAAAAAAATAATTCCCCACTCCCCACCACCACCCATGGAAGATGGATGCAGCCTTTCTATTTCTTTAATCATTCCATACTGAAGAGGGGAATTAGCTCTAAGAATCCAAGTTCAAGGTGATCAGATGCCAACATTCTTTTTCTCTATGGTTAAAACTACTACATATATATTTCAACCAATTAAAGGGAGTATAGAGTGCAGTCCAAATTCTGCTTTTCAGGTGTATCATCAGCATCACAGCTATTCCAGCTGAGAGGTGTCTGTGATACAGCGACAGTGAAGTAAACAAAAACTTGGTTCTTACTTTCCCTCTGGGGTCAATGCATCTTCCTGAATGGGACAAAAATGCCAAAGATAGGCAGTCTCAGCTTGTGAAATAGTTTTTGACATTTTCCAAGAATTCCTAACTAGTCAGAGTAACACCCAACACGTCCCAATTGTCAGGACCCCTTTTATTAACTGCAAGACACAGGGGTGAGGAACATATGGCTCTCCAAACATTGTTGGACTGCAATTGCCATCATCCTTGACCACTGGCCATGCTGGTAGGAATTATGGGAGTTGGAGAACAACATCTGGAGGTCGACATGTTTCCCATTTCTGTTTGACAGCACTGCTATCCAGTTAGCCAGCTGGGACCATAAGTGGTTTGTGGCCTAGCCTAAGCTACGTTGAAGCAACACAACTTTTTGTTTGTTTCTATAAAGTAGGGAGATGGCGTGGGGGAGAAGGACATAATAAACTTCCTACCAGTAGTGTGTGGTCAGTGGACTAGGAAAATTAGAGTATTCAAGTATTAAAGCTTAGTGCCTCCTTCCCAAAGCCCAGGAAGCTTCTGCCTAGCTTAGGGAGGAAGGTGCGATGCTCCAAAGGGGTCAAAGAGCTCTCCCGCCACTTTCCCAAAGCCCACTCACCTGGCTTTGGGAAGGAGGCAGCGCCACAGCAAGGCTCCAGCTTCCTATCAGAGGCCTGGAGCCTCCTTCCTAAAGTCTGGGAAGCTTCTGCCTGGCTTAGGGAGGGAAGCATGATGTCCACGCACGCAATGGCAGGACATCTCAATGCCCCCCCCCTCACAAGTTGGAGCATCTGGCCCTAACTGTTCCCCTATGAAAAGTTTCACTGCACGCCACTGCTTTCAATACTTTATCATGTCTTCTCCCAAGGTGGACAGAATTGGGTGGAGAGCCACAGCCAGCTCTTCACTGATCCACATAGATGAAGGTTCAGTGAGGGACTAAGCTCCCCAGAAGCAAATGAATGGGAGAAGAGAGGAAGGGAAAGCTTGAGGTTACCTTATCATCATCTCTCTCCTAACTGGGGATAGGGAAGAAATGTGATTCAATTTGCATTTAAAGGTGAGTCTGTCAAATTTGCACTTTTCAAAGCAATGAGTCCAGAGGGTGGCACTGTCTGCCATCTCCCCCCTTCTCCTTAAGACTCAGGATTGCCCTTGTAGAACTCAGCAGGGAGAAGGATCGGGTCAAAACTACTTCTCTCTGTCTTTCATTGACTCTACCTCTGCCTGGCTATAGCTCAATCTGCTGTTACCGTATTCTCCCTGCCTTCCACCCCACCAGGCCCAATAGATACCAGTCACCAGTGACCGTGCCCCGGCCCTCTTTAGGTAAGCTGTATCAATGCTGGTCTTGGGAGGAGCGTTCTGCAATCCTCCATGGCATCCTCTGGATATTTGGCAAGGAGTGTGTTTCCCAACACTTTTTACCAACTTGCAAGCTATGCCTTTTCCTGAAAACAAAGGACTTGGCCACTGTCAAGTGCTCAACTGATTGATGTAAAATAATATGCATGGGCTATTTCTTAAAACAACTGGCAACATCAACGGGATCAAAATGTAGGAAAACAATTAAACAAACTTTTAGCCACATGGTTCACTGTTCCTTTTTTAAAACGGCTATCCACATGCTTCCCAGAAGGCTACCAGGAAGGCAGGAAGGCAAGAACCCTCCTCTTTCTTTTGTCCCCAGCATCAGGTGTTTTGAGGTACGCTGCCTCTGATCATGGGGGCATAGCTGTCATGGCTAACAGCCACTGGCAGATCTGATCTCAGTGGAGGCTGATCTATAGAAAACAGGCACTGTCCCACCAGCCTCAGTCAGTTGTCAGCCAGATTCCAATGGCCTGCCTGCTTACCTACTTACAATGAGTGCATGGAGTGGCACTGCCTATCACTGGCTCTGGCTCCACCTACTATAGGTCTTCCTGCCTTCTACCCCACCAGTCTCAGGTGCACCAGCCACCACTGCCTTCCCTCCATGTACGTTGCTGTTAATGTTTTGCTCTTGCTCTATCTTTCTTTCTACAGCTGAATCTAACCTACTTGTGTGACAGCTGCTTTTGAAAATATGCAGAAAAGAGAGTGAGATAACACCCTCCCTAAATTTTACAAAATGCAAATACGTATTTTTATATATTTTAAAAATAAAATGCATTGGCGCAGATTTTCAAATCAATTGCTATGTGAATGCAGAGAAAGAACATGATTCAGAGGCTCAGTTCAGTTTAAAGAAAGAAGCACATATGTCTTGGAGCAGGCAACAACATTTGGGCTGAAGGGAGAGAGAGAAAAGCAGAAACATTAAAAAAAGATGTTGAGTGGACTGACTGCAGTTTGGATTTATATCCAAACCATCTGTGAATTTGGTTTCTCTCTATCTCTCTCTTCTTCAAATGTCTTCACAACTCAGTTTTCAAGCAATTATTCAGACTCTAAAATAACAATATATTCCTCTCATTTGGATCTACACCAGATTCTTCACTTGATCCCAAAGTCTTAAGAATTATTTTTTAAAAAAGAACTCATAGTGCAGCTGATCATATTGCTTTTCAAAATGGATATGAAATAGAGCCAGCAGCCAATTATTTCTGCTGATAAAAAAATGGACAAATATTTGGGGACAGAGTGTTACGTACATAAAAAAAACAAAACAAGTACCGGTATTTCTTGGAAATGTTTTTTCCTCTCTCTTCCCTTTGTATTTTTAACTTACACATTTTTCATGTAATTTAGTACTGTATGAGTGTTAAGGTGCTAGGCTGACAGCAATGCAGAATGAAGTCTTTTATTATGATGTTGAGCAAGCCCAGCTGCAGAAGTTATGGTATTTCCTACATTAACTTAAACATGACCTAAAAAAGGATGATGGGGTTCAGATTCATAGTGTTGAAATATGGGCCTCTTAATCCAAACACCATCAAATTCACTTACTGGTATTTGTAAATATTTGTGTCATTTATTTACCCCCCCCCCTCTCTACATCTGAGTAGCTTTCACATTTTTAAACACAATGTGTGAAAGAGCAAGAATAAATGCTCACAGAAAGCATACATTGAGGGCCAAGTAAGATGCGGCCATTAACTGTGTCTTAACCTGCACTTAAAAAAATGCAAATAGCAAATAGTGACGGGGAAGCAGGGGTAATGATTATCAGGTTTGCACCCTTTCTTTTGAAATTGCTTATGAGGGATGCTCTTCCAATGCAAACAGTAGCTTCCCAAAAGGTAAAGGTAAAGGGACCCCTGACCATTAGGTCCAGTCGTGACCGACTCTGGGGTTGCGCGCTCATCTCGCATTATTGGCCGAGGGAGCCGGCGTATAGCTTCCAGGTCATGTGGCCAGCATGACAAAGCTGCTTCTGGCAAACCAGGGCAGCACATGGAAACGCCGTTTACCTTCCCGCTGAAGCGGTTCCTATTTATCTACTTGCATTTTGACGTGCTTTCGAACTGCTAGGTTGGCAGGAGCTGGGACCAAGCAACGGGAGCTCACCCCGTCACAGGGATTCGAACCGCCGACCTTCTGATCAGCGAGCCCTAGGCTCAGTGGTTTAACCACAGCGCCACCTGGGTCCCTTCCCAAAAGTACACATTAACTGCTATTTAACAGCACACATGCTCTACTATGGCTATCCCTCTCCTGCTATTTTTCAAGCACTCCCCCAAGTGGATTTTCCATTTACTTAACAACCTACCCATCTCTCTCCATCCTCTTGACACCCGTGGAAAAGGGCTCTTGCATCTTTTATAGTGATATAGAAGATGGAATGTCAACAGGTGTAGATTTTCCTTGAAAAAAACCCACCTAGGCCTATATGATATATATATTTATGTATCCCCATTCTTATTAATTCTTTATTATGTAGTTTTTCTGCCCAGCCCTTCCTCTAAGTACCGGGTGACTCACAATATAGACTCTACAACAGAATAAGATATAAAAATATACAAGGGGATAAACAAAAATACTAAACACAAATCAGCAGTAGTACATAACCAGCATCATCTTCTCCAGAGTCAGCATCAACTTAAGAACCCACAGGATAAATAAATATGTTTTTAACTTAAGCCGGAGTTAATGTGGAGGTCAGCTGAATGGTACTCAAGAGGACGTTTCACAAATGAGGTGCTACCAGCAACATTGGCTGGTGGAACCCCAAGCAGTGTCCCTTCCAATTGACCATAGAACTCTCTCCAATAGGACTCAGTATTGGGGAAGGGACTTCTTCAAATACCTGGGTTCTACTAATTCAGTGATGGGCAACCTTTTGAGCTTGGTGTGTCAAAATTCACCAAAAAACTGAGCATAACTCGGGTGGTGTGTCACTTCGAGAAAAAAACCATAATTTTGCGATATTTATAGTTTAAATAACAAAAATGTATAATTGTAATATATAACTGTATTTAATAAACCAAAAACTAATTATTTAACCAAACCAAAAACCCCTTATTTATCACAAAGTGCCCAGAGTTGTTGAGCTTTTGGGGGGAGCTGCTGATCAAAGTTTTGGAGGTTTTTTGGGGGGGATGCCCCAAAGCTGCTGCGCATTTTGGGGGGGGGAAGAGAACAGAAATAAATGATGAATAATACCTTCCCTGGAACTAACACGCAGCACCGACATAGTCTGCCAAAGTGCCAAAAAACCCAGCATAGAATGGGTTAAAAAACGAACGCTGTTACACCCAATCATAGTCTGCCAAAGTGCCAGAAAAACAGCACAGAAAGGGTTAAAAAACCAATCTCTGGCTACCAGCAACAACAACAACAAAAGGATCTGGGTTTTAACAGTGGAGACAAGCTCTAGCGGAGGCAAGCTGTAGGAGGAGCGGGAGAACAAATGGGGGGAAAAGAACAACAACATGGGCCAATGGGGCATGTGCCAGCAGTGAGGGCTCTGCGTGTCACGTCTGACACGCGTGTCATAGGTTCATCATCACTGTACTAAGTCATTTAGAGTTTTATGCATTAAAATCAGCATATTAAAGTGGGCTTGCTAGCTCACTAGCAGCCAGTGCAATGCTTTCATAAATGACTGTTGCTGGCAAACTGATATGAAATTATGCTGAATTGGAAGAAGCAATAGAGGCACTTCAGCCATACAATTCTTTAAGGAAATGGTGCTATATAAATAATAAAGTTTCTTATTCCTGGATGCAGCAGACTGTGTTACAGTAGCAAAGAAACATAAGACTGCTTAATACATCCAAGGAATCAAAAGGGAATTTTCATTTTCTCCCCTTTGCTGAAAATACCAAATATCACTTTAAGGTTGCTGTTAGTTTTTAAAAATGATTTTCTTATAGCAACTTCACAAGCACTTAAATGTGTTAGCCTTCTTCTCTAAAACAGATAGTACAAAGTTTAAATGCTCTTTTGACAGCTTTGACGATCCCAGAAGGTATTGTTATCATTTGCCACTGTGACTAAATACTAACATTCTGGAGGTATCATAACATAAATTAATTGAATGAATAACACACATTTTTAAAAGGGGGAGGGGAGCTATTCTAACTGCGTTGTTCGATTTTATACTTAACATAAGAAAATACCTTTTATTTATTAAATTTACCTGAAGGCTGCTCCAGAATTTTCAGACTGCCAGAATATACGACAAATCAGTGCTAGTGCGTGAGGGGAAATTATGGGCCTTGCAGTGGAAATACAGGTTCAGCTCACTGCAGGAGCTCCCTGTGCCTTGAATACAAAAAGGTTAAGTTAAGCAGTTACACATGTTAAGTGGTGTCCTGAAAATATGTATGAGCTTAGACTATTGTGACATAGGTCTTGGCAGATGCGAAACAGATTTAGAGAGTCAGCAAATACTGAATGGCTCTGCAATAATGTTCAAGAGATATTCAACTTATAATGAGCCCAGTAGAGCTAACATCCCAATTTGGAGCCCTGAAGAGGGTATGCGGCACCAGCCACTGTCTCACCATGTTTCATTAGCATTTTGGATACCAGTCTCTTGCCTAGAAAGATCCCCGTGCTTTTAACAGTGGCAGATGCAGCATAAATTCAACAAGAGCAGGTTTTTCCTAGCATGCTGAATCCGATGTATTATGCAGATTTCAAAGATGGAGAAGCCAGGGGGATTGGGGGGGGGGCAGAAAGTTGCCAACTAGATTAGAAATTAATAATTGCAGTGCCTCCCTTCTGATCAAAATCAACATTCAATCTGTACCAATGCTTCTGTCATACCATCATGTTGTTTGTTTAGTCGTTTAGTCGTGTCCGACTCTCTGTGACCCCATGGACCATACCATCATGAGCTCTCCTTAAAAGAGTGCCTTGTTCCAGTATCATTTCCAGCTATGACGCTTCCAAGCTCTGCCCCAACTTTTTGCTTCACAAAACAGAAGCTCTATTTTGAGTTGGGTTTTGGAGTATTTTAAACTCTGGGCCACAACTTCCTCCATTAAAAGTGTTCTCCCTCTAAAAGTGAGAGCCAGTTAAAAGTGAGAGCCAGTGTGGTGTAGTGGTTAAGAGTGGTAGACTCGTAATCTGGGGAGCCGGGTTCGCGTCTCCGCTCCTCCACATGCAGCTGCTGGGTGACCTTGGGCTAGTCACACTTCTGTGAAGTCTCTCAGTCCCACCCACCTCACAGGGTGTCTGTTGTGGGGGAGGAGGGGAAAGGAGATTGTTAGCCGCTTTGAGACTCCTTCGGGAGTAACCTTAAGAATGTATACATACTCAATGAGATGTGTGAGTTTGCTTTTGCTGGGTAATCTCATTTACCATATATTAGGTCTAATTTGAGACAAACTCTCATCTCCTCATCAATACAAAGAAGCAGGGGCAGAACTGGGCTTTATTTCACCAGGGTCAAAGATCCAGTTTGTGCATACACACATAGCTGGGAACCTCTATGGCGCCCCTCTAGAGGCTTCACTCAAGGCAAGAAACCTCACTATCCCCCCCCCTTTCTCTTTTCTGATCTTTCATACTTGTCACTTTAAAAACTTTGATTCTGGATTTCAACTAGGATTGTCCTCAGCATTACTTGATGCTCTTGCTCTCATTTTGAAAAGATATCTATTTATATTCTCCAAACATTTTTTAAAAATACCATACTATTCTAGGGACGCGGGTGGCGCTGTGGGTTAAACCACAGAGCCTAGGACTTGCCGATCAGAAGGTTGGTGGTTCAAATCCCCGTGACAGGGTGAGCTCCCATTGCTTGGTCCCTGCTCCTGCCAACCTAGCAGTTCAAAAGCACGTCAAAGTGCAAGTAGGTAAATAGGTACCACTCAGGCGGGAAGGTAAATGGTGTTTCCGTGCGCTGCTCTGGTTAACCAGAAGCGGCTTAGTCATGCTGGCCACATGACCCGGTAGCTGTACACCGGCTCCCTTAGCCAGTAAAGCGAGATGAGCGCCGCAACCCCAGTCATGACTGGACCTAACGGTCAGGGGTCCCTTTACCTTTTTATTCCACACTGAAATGTTTAAATGTCCTTGAATCTTCGCTCACTTGCCATCCCCTCCTGTCCTGCCACACCATCATGGTGCGCCACACCCTTTGAGAACCACTATTTTAAACCATGATCTCTGGTTTGTACAAAATGGGCAACAATGGTTATGTAGAAAAAAAAGGTTAAAGTCCTCCTCCCAGCACATGCAGGAGAGGGAAGTGTGCATTGCAGCTCTTGCATAAACCATGGTTTATCATGAGGTGCAAATGTCTGCCATTCTGCAAAGTTTTTCATGTTGAACTCTCCAAAGAAAGCAACCAGCAGTGTCTCTACCAACTCACCAAGTTTATCAGTACAGAACCTGCAGGTCTGGTGCTGTTTAAACCAGTGCAAGCTCCACAATGGACCTTAGACAACACATAGACAAAGTTACAACACATAGACAAACCCTGAGTATCTATGAATTCTAAATGTGGGAAGCCTTACATCACAAGACAACAGATGGAGTAAAGACAGCCTGGTTCCCCAGGGCATTATGTAAAACAGACGATGAGTGTCAGCACTTTATTCCCACACAATGTTTTAAGTATTATGTAGAGCATAGAAGAAAAGGGAATAAAGCCATTCTCCAGGAAAATGGTCTAAAAATAAATACAGTGCAAAGAAGTTATGTGGACAAAATTAGCACATCCTAAGGATAGCTTTGTGTTTCTGCAGAATTTCTAAGTGGAAAAACATGAGGAAAAATTGCTGGCGCACTCACATCTTCTCATTCTCTTGTTGAGAATGTGAGGCTGTGTATGTTATGGCTGACTGAGAGGGCTGTAAAAATTATTATAATGTATGGTGGTGGGAGTGAACAATCATTACCTGAACTCCTATTTGCTCAAAGGGATGTATTGAGGAAGTCCTGAGTAGGATTGTGCTGTAAACCCACCAATGGAGCGGGGCCAGTGACTTGCACAGAGCTCATAAAAAATATGGTGTTAAAATATTTCCAATGTCTCAAAAATAAAATAAATGTGCATAAGTTCACAAGGTAAACACACATGTCTATAAACCACATGTCTGAAAAAGTACAGGTGAGCAATCCTGAAGCCATCTTGGCTCTCCTAAAGACTCTATGTTTCCTCTGCAGAAAGAAACACCTTGGAGAAATATTTCCTAGTAGTTCTTTTCACTTACAAATCCTACAAATCCTATCTTAAGGGCATATTTTATATATGAATAGGGTGTGCCTGTGACTTGGATTCAAGAACTAAAGTATTTACCATCTCAAAAGACTGGCTCAAACTAACCTGGTAATGCAATCAGGTGACCATTATCAGGTATCTTGTCAGACAAGAGACAAGCCACACTATCAAATTTCTGTTGTAGATCACCTCTTTCTGTGATGTATGTATAATGCATTTTGGATGGTCTTTGGCTAAGGGGCTGGACAATTGTTAAAGTCTTCAAAAATTCTTGCACACTTTTGCTCCGGGTCCTTGAAAGGGATCTCTCTCTCTCTCTCTCTCTCTCTCTCTCTCTCTGTGTGTGTGTGTGTGTGTGTGTGTAAACTCTGTTGCAGCAGAAAAATAAAGATCTTCTTTGCTTTCACTGGATCCTGCCTCCACTCAATTTTCCCAGACACTGAATCCCTTGATGGAGAGCTAAGCTGTAAACACCAATCACATTTTTTTCTATAACAATGGTAGAATAAGTAGGGGCAGCTGATTGCCTCTCACCCTATGCTACAGGGGGAAACTGCTGTCCTCCACATGTTGGACTCCAACTCCCATCAACTCTTGCCATCAAGGACAATGGGAGCAGGAGTCAAAGAGCGTCTGGAGGACCAGATTCCCTATTCCTGTACTCCTTTGGACAGCAGAATATTTCAATGGCTGTGCAAGACAGTATTCTCTTTCCATCATCCAAAGTGCATGCTGTTCATCTTTAATTTCTGGGATGGGGTTGGAGGAATGATGTGGTGACTGATAATGAATTGGGAGGGGGATCAATAAACTGAAGGGAAATTTATTTTGGAGGTTGGGTGCAAAACAAATTGGGGCAAATTTATAGTAGTGCTGATTTGGGTGATCCAAGCTTGGACTTAACTGAATGATTTATTTGAGTTACAGGTAGGTAGCCGTGTTGGTTTGACGTAGTCAAAACAAAACATTTTTTTAAAAAAATCCTTCCAGTAGCACCTTAGAGACCAACTAAGTTTGTCATTTGTATGAGCTTTCGTGTGCATGCACACTTCTTCAGATACACTGAAACAGAAGTCACCAGACCCTTATGTATAGTCAGAGGGTGGGGAGGGGTATTACTCAGAAGGGTGGTGGGAATGGGTGATTGGCTGATAGGTGTGGTAAACCTGTTGACAAAGCTATACAGTTCCTTCTGGTAAATGACTGAATAATCTTGTTTTTCTTTCTTTTCCTATGATTTCCCCATGACTATTTGCCTTCCTTTCTCATCCCTCACTTAGATATGTATTCTAGGAAATAAAAGTATTGTAGTTTTTAATTGGAGCAATCGAATGACTAAGTAAAATAAATGAAGCAAATATAATTTCAGATTACTAAATGAATCAATAAGAAGGGGAAAATGTTAAGAAAGCTAGGTTGTCTTGTGTGGCTTCTTGTTTTCCTCAGAAAAGACTCCTCTCTTAAACAAAACACACACACACACACACACACACACACACACACACACACACACACACACATATATATATATATATATATATATATATATATATATATATATATATATATATATTGTGTAAAGTGTGTTAGTCAAACAATTAAGAATTAAACACAAGCCGGTGTTAGCTGCCTTCTCCCAACTTTTAATCACACGCCTCTCCATCTCCTGAAAAACTTCCCTCTGTCCCGCGGACTACATCTCCCATCCTGTTTTGCGGCTGAAGCGTCTTTTCTCCCTTTAGAATTCATTCTCCGCGCCTTTTCTTGGGGGGGTAGGAGGGGACGTCTCCCAGGCTGCTTTGCGGCCGCAGCTTCCCTCAGTCTCTGTTGCCCAAGTTCCGTGCACTACATCTCCCAGGCTGCTTTGCGGCGGCGTGCTCCTCTCAGCTTATCCTCGCCCTCCGGCTTTCCGAAAGGAGGTTGCTGGCCAAAGATGGCGGATGGGGTGTTGAGCGCCGGCGTCAACCTGGAGGCTTTCGCCCAGGCTATTGCGGCTATCCAGGCGTTGCGCTCCAGCGTCACGCGCGTCTTCGATTGCCTCAAGGACGGCAGGCGCAACAAGGAGGCTTTGGAGGGCCGTGAGAAGAGCTTCGTCTCCAGCTTCCAAGAGAGCCTCCACTCCGTCAGCCGAGACTTGGGGTGAGGAGGAAGGAAAAGAGAAAAAAAAAACCCCGCCGAGGAGGAGGTTGCCCTGGGCGACACTCCCCCCTCCCTTAACTCCCCTCCCTTTCTCCCATTTCTGGGATGAGGAGATGGTGCCCACAAGGCTAGAAATGCTTGAGACAAGGCGACCCCCCAATTAGATATGGAATTTGATAGTGCAATGAAATGCCAGTTCGCTGTGACAACTGAACAATGGAACTTCCACGTTCAGGAACAGTCCAGTTTTATGAAGGCTATGTGGGTTTGGGCAAGCCTTAAAGGGAGGGTTGCTGCTGCCGTTCGTTGAAGAGTTATGCCGTGGAAATGACCACGGGCAGGTAGAGTCTACCTTCTTAATGCTGCTTCGTTCATAGCAAGCCACAAGGGAGAGTAGCTGCTGTTATTAATTGGAGATGCCATGCCGTCTACAGTTTTGCAGTGGAACCTCCATGTGCAGAGACAATACTTTCTTATGAATACAACTTGGTTTGAGGCAAGCCACAAAGGGTAGTGGTTGATATTTGGAGATGCCATGCTCTCCACACCTATGCAGTGGAACTTCCACAGCAGGGATAGTATACCTTCTGAAAGCTTTGTGGTCTTGGGCAAGGTTTGTTGTTGGGAGATGCCATGCTTGCCACAGCTGCACAGTGTTCTGGAACCATACAGGTTCTGGGACCATCTCTCTTCCGAATTCCGTGCTGTTTGGACAAGACACAGCAATGCTGTTGTTAACTGGAGGTGCCATGCTCTGCACAGCAAAACAGTGAAACCTCTAGGTCCAGAGGCAGTCTACCTTCTGAATGCTACATGGTTTGGGGCAAGCTAGAAGGGAGGATGGTTGTTAATTGTTGGATGTGTTGTGTTAAGAGGTTGGGGTGTTGTTGTGAGTGTCAGGTGCTGGGGAATGACCAGCAGACCCAGGGGCAAAAACTGAAAAAGATAGGTTAATGGGAAAGAAAGAGGATGCTAACCAGAAGTGTAATGAAATGCCACATTCCCTGCTAGGCAGCCTTCTGAGGACCACATGTCCTTGGTGGGTGGGTGGCTAGAGGCAAAAGTGGGTGGAGCAACAGGTATAAATGCTACTTTTGCATAGTAGGCTACTTTCTCAAACCCTCTCTCTATCCTCCATCCACACAAGCAGGAGGCATCAATTTAGTTCAAGAACACATTTCATTTTTTTTGTAAATAAATTTTTATTGATGTCCTTTTCTTCTTTCCACAATACATTCCAACCAGGCGAAAACACTGAGGGTATGAAGTATAAAGAGAGCTTGGAGAATGCATTTACCTTGCTCCCCTGTCTGTACTGAAAGTCTTCAAACTTTTTAGACGCAGGGTCCAAACACTCATTTGGGGATACTATACAGTGGTGCCTCGCAAGATGAATTTAATTCGTTCTGTGAGTCAATTCGTTTTGCGAAAAATTAGTCTAGCGAATCCCATAGGAATGCATTGAATTATTTTTTTTGCCCATAGGAACGCATTAATTGAATTTCCTATGGGAAACCATGATTTGCTAGACGATTTTTTCACAAAACAAATTCGTCTAGCAAGGCAACCTCCACTCGAAAAATCTATTCGTTTCCTGTTAATCTGACAGTTTTGAGTTGGCTTGGGTGAGGGCGTGTGACCTGGTCAAGGGACCTGTTCAGTTGCAGAAGAGTGGTTCTCCAGGGTCTCTGGCTCAGAGTCTTTCCCAGCACCTATTATTTCCCGGTTTGTTTCTTTTTACTGGTGGTGCCTTATGACAATGATTCTCAAACTTTTTTCCTCTGGGACAAACTTTCATAACAAAAAATTGCTTGTTCCACACCAAATTTTTTATTAATGAGAAATACAATGGAAAACAAAAAGGAACAATTCCTAGAAGTGCTTGATTTAGAACACAAAACACAACTACTTTATAATATGAGCATGGGACATCCAGAAAGTATAAAACAATGCAGCTACATAAGAACATGAATCATTCCCAAAATATAATTATAAACAAACATATCTGATGCTCCCAACACTGCATCTACAATGAGCTCCCCAGTGCCTTCTCCTTGCTTCTCTTACTCTTGGTACTCAGCAGTGATGTGCGATGTTGAGAAGCCTGGTGAATGAAGCTGCCCTGCTTGTGCTACTACTGTGTAATAAAATATGGTAAAACCACATAAGAGTTAACAAAATATGCTGTGTTAAATACCATAATTTAATGGCTTTTCATTTTATTTTAGTGAACTGGAACGTCTAAGTAATCTTGTAGGCAAGCCATCAGAGAACCATCCTCTCCACAATAGTGGATTGTTGAGTTTAGATCCTGTTCAGGACAAAACACCCCTCTACAGTCAGCTGCTTCAGGCTTATAAATGGTCAAATAAGGTAAGAAATAAAAGAAGTGCATTAATGTTAATTGCTAGTCAAAGTTATGTTATATAGAGGGGTTTGATATTTTTGGCTATTGCAGCTTTGCTATCTCAGCTGCCTCTTCCTTTGATGCAGAGAGAAGCATCAAGAGAAATTATATTATGGGAGCTATATTTATACCCTGTCCTTGTTTTAAGAGGCTGCTATCAAGCTGATGATGGGGATGAGTTAAGCAAAATTGTATCCTCCATCCTCAACAAATTTGTGTGCTCCTTTTCTACTCATAATTGTTTAAAAAGCTTATCCAAAAGCATAAGGAGGTGCTTTTTCAGTCCTTGACATCTTCTAATAATTGATTGGAGTTCTCTCTCTAGTGACATTCATAGCCATCATGTTTTAAACAGTGTACATGTTTAAATAAAATGCATGATTGATTTGTATAATACAAAACTTTGCTTGTTCTAACGAGTTCAACAGAGTTTTAAACTTTTAGGATTGTGTCAGAGGGTCGTCGTGGCTACTCTAGAGTAACTCTAAAAGTAAAGGGGCCCCTGACCATCAGGTCCAGTCGTGTCCGACTCTGGGGTTGCGGCGCTCATCTCGCTCTATAGGCCGAGGGAGCCGCCGTTTGTCTCCCTCAGCCAGAAAAGCGAGATGAGCGCCACAACCCCAGATTCGTCTGCGACTGAACAACTGTCAGGGGTCCCATTACCTTTACTATTGCTTGTTGAATTTCCATAGCTGTAATTGGTGCCTTGAGGTGTTGGGTTTTCTTGCTTGTTATTTTCGGCGGATGATTTTGTTTTAGAAATTCATCAATATATTCCTGGTTTTGTTTTCCCTTCTGATATAATTCTGTAAAATACTTTACAAAGTTCTTACATATATTATTCGAGTCTATTGTTTTCTCTCCCATTTTCAATTTATTTATAATCCTCTCACTCTGCCCTTTTTTGAGTTGCCATGCTAGCAATTTGCCTGGCTTATTTCCAAATTCAAAATTTCTATGCTTAAATCTTTTAATATTCCATTTGACTTCTTGGTTTACAAGTAAAAGACCTTAATCCTATTGTTCTGCAAACCTATGAATACAGAAACAACCCCTTCAGTGCTAAGTTTCAAGAAGTTCAGTGAATAGAATAGAAACAATATTTTTCTGATTGTTTGGAGTGGACAGTATTTAAGTTTTTCATGTGTAGGCTGGGCTGACAGTCTAAGTTTCTTAATATATATATATATATATATATATATATATATATATATATATAGTTTTTGTTTAGCCAAATTAGTTAACAAACATGGATGTTTGTTTAAGCAAATAACATATGCTGTAATGTTACTGTTTCAGTTGAATAAATCTATTTAAATTGTTATTATTAAGGTAATGATTATTTTTCTCCTTCCTAAGTACAACAGTAAAGTTGTCCAAATATGAATGATTAACCTATTAAACTGGGGATAAAAAACTAATATGAAAAGTTGATATTCTAAAAATCTTCATCTACTTGCATATTAAAGTTATACCATCAAGAATTAGTCTTTATGTAGAAAACTATGATTTAAATCAAGCCTTACTGACTAGTGATTTAAATCGTGATTTAAATCAGTTTGATTTAAATCAAATCCACCCTGCTGACGAGATAAGATCTAATCCCAGCTTTTTCTTTATCAACACCCTCCTACGTTTTCGTATAACGTGTGTTTCCTGTAGACATATTTTGTCTAATTTTTGCTTAATATACGGTATGTTCTACTTTGTTCCTTTTAACTTTGTCATTTAGTTCATTCACATTCCTGGTAATAATCTTTAAATTCATAGTTTAATAACAGTTTAGTATATTAACACAATTACAGTTTGTGAGCTAATCAGGCCGTAAGTATCTAGTCCTCCTCTGTTTCTGTTGTTGGTTTAACATTCCCATCTCCTCCCACTGGCTGCTTTCACCTTCCTAACTCTCTCCAGTATTTCTTCCAAAATTTGTCTGCTTTGTCCGCTGTCACACACCTCTGCCTTTTCCCTTTAAAGAATAAGAAGATTCCCTCCAGAAACTCCCACCTATAAACAATGGAGTATGCCTTCAATACTTCAGCCAGAAATGTATTGTTGTCTTTCTTTCTCAACAGGCATGAAGGAATCTCCTTTAGGATAATAATGTCTTTCTCCACAATTCTGAGTCTTCTTTTATTACTGGTTTGCAAAATTTTATCTCTAATTTGACTTGAGTTGAAAGATATCAAACAGTCTCCAGGCCATTTCTTTGCTTTAGCAACATTTGATTTTACTCTGAATATTTTTTCTGTGCCTTTGATTATTTTGTCTTCTTGAACCTCTAACCATTTGGCTAACTCCTTAATGATTCTTTCATTGATAACCTCCTCTGCCTCTTCAGGAATGCCTCTAAACCTCAAGGTCCTCTCTCACCTCTGCATCTGCACGTGGAAGTATAGTTTTATCTTAATTTAGTGGTCTATAATTTCCTTAAATACTCACTCAGCATTGCCCTTTAATCACCACTTTGTTTTGAATTTAGTAATCTGTTCTCACTTCCATTGTTTACATCAGCTGGCTGACGCTTCAATTGTCTGTTCTAACAAGAGGGCTTGTCACCTGTAACACTTTGCTCCTTCAGAATAATTTCTCTCGCCATCTCTTTCTCTTCCTGGTTGTTTTATGATGCTGTAACATGAGACAACGTTTTACTCTTGCATGTATGCAAAACTGATTTAGTTGGATTGGTTTTGCCCACTCTCAGCAGCTGTTTTTAAATAAGAGCATATGGAGTCAATGGAGTGGGTTTTGGTCTGACTCTTTGCTGTCATTTGGAAGGGGAGAGCGTTTAGTTGCTGTGATGCATGGAAGTACTTTTTGCCTCTCTGCATTTAATTTTTAATTTTTGACCCCTTTGTGGCTGGTGTGTTGTATATTTGATGAGCTGAGAGCCCAGGACAGCTCCCTTTCCTTCTCTGCCCATATTGCTCATGCGTTAACAATTGTACACATAAAACACATCGCTGAGCTAGGATAAAATGTGGACTTAAGGGCAGGAGTAAAAAAAGGGGGGTGGAGTAAAAGAATGTGGATATTTCAGCATTTTTCAACTCATGAATTTACTCCCTATTAATAGAGTCCTGTACACTCATCTGCTCAAAAATATGTCCCATTAAAGATTGGATTGGATTTTTGTTGGTTGCTGTGTGCTTGGATATTACATACACATCATTGGACCAATGCACCCTCCCATTGCAAAGTTGATGATCAAAGGTTTGATGTGTAGTGGTGGTTGAGAAATGAGGCAACAGAATGGGACAGTTAGGGGGCTGAAGTCAGAATACGCATTCCTTGGGGACTGGAATCCATTGTTAATGTTTTTAGCTCATCAGAGGAGAGTAATAATGCCTCCTCATAAACAAACTTTTGGACAAACCTTTAATATATTTTTGGACAACTATCGTACATTTGAAATGTAGCTATGTACTGTAGGTGTGAATTGGTGTGATTTTCTCTTCACAAAAAATGTGTGCAACATACTTGTGGCTTCATTCTTCATTAATGTTTGTTTATCTATGTTTCTAACAAAAAACTTAATAAAAACAGGCTAAAAAAGAATAAGGGCTGTGCTGTTAAATTCAGTGTGACTTACTTTACTGTCAAGTAAACAGATAGAGAACTGCAGATGAAACCAAATTATTAGAAGGGCCTTCCTTGCTGAGCTTGTGATATATAAGTAGTCTGATTATGATTATTTATTATAATCATAATCTGAAGTTCACAGGGTGGTTCACAATATTTAAAAAAGCAAAATGAGAACACAAAGTACATAATAAAACATAAGCAAACCAATAACTCCCCCCCCTTTCCCACAAACATTTTAAAAAGACCATAGAAGGTTAATCAGAGGCTTGATTATAGTGAAATGTTTTCACCTAAAGATATGTAATGAAGGCGCAAGGTGAGCCTCCCTGGGAAGAGCATTCTACAAATGGGGAGCCACCCCAGAAAAGGCACCTTCTCTTGTTGCCAGTCTCTGCACTTCTCATGGAGGAGGCACATGAAGAAGGACCTCAGAGGATGATTGCTGGGTCCCTGTTGCTTCATATGGGGAGCAGTTGTCATTGAGGTATTTACGCTAAACTTGAAAGTAAAACCTATTGAATCCAGTGGGGAAGGGGCATAGCTCAGTACTACAGCACCTAGTTTGCTTGCACAGGGGCAGTCCAATCTGTAGCATCTCCCAGTAGGGCTGGGAAAGATTCCTGCTCGGTACCTTGGAGAGCTGGTTCCAGTCATTGCAAGCCAATACTGAGCTTGATGGGCCAATGAGCTGAATGACAGATGAAGAGAAAGTGGCTGGGAGAGGAGAGGAGAAAATTGACTGAAATAAGAGTGGGAAACTGAAAAGTGCAGCAGGTGGACCAATAGAGTTGGTATAAGATAAAGCTAATTCTTCTGTTGTGGCATGCAACTTTGACTATGTTGGTTGCAAGGGAACCCCCAGCCCAGCTTTAATGTCACTTGCAAACAGATGGACAACAGAAATAGAGGGTGTCTGTGTGTATGAACAAATGTTAAATGAAAAGGGATGGGGAAAGGGGTGTAACCATACGGTGTTTGCTTTGTTAGTTAAACACTTAAGTGGGCTAATTGCCTGTCATAGAGCATATGGAAACATGAATTACATCTTTAAATCTAATTTTTGTGTGTGTGTGTGTTTTTAAAAAGAGAAGCCAAGTTAAGATGCCACACTATCTCTAATCTTCTGTGTATTTTAGTATATTCAAGAGCTAAAGTTGTTATAAAGATAACAGATAAAGAGGCAGTGGCCTGATTTGGATAAGTTGTATGAATGAGCCTAAGTGAACATACTACCGGTACCCACCCCACCCCATTATCCAGTTAAAGGTGGAGACTGAAAATACCTGCTTTTAAACTAATCAGAGTTCCCTATGACATGTGAACTTGAAAACATTGGTTTGTTCAATTTTAAACCCTGCTTGGTTGAACAAGTCAAGATTGTTAAGCTGTAGCTTGATACAGGCTTGTTTAGATTAAGCATAATTTGTTTTTGTTTTTCCTGTTGCTTTTCTATACCACCCAATAACCTCTGGGTGGTTTCTCTCAAGTATGGATGTAACGGCAACACTACTCAGTTTAATGGTGAATGCTTTCAATCTCTACTGTATGGGCTATGCCAAGGAGCAGAGGGGAGTGTGCCTGACTGAGGTGAATGCCAGCTTGTAAATGTAAGACTCAGCCAGGGGTAGGGATTTTTGAATCCTAACCTCCCTTAACCTCCATGGGCCATTTTCATTGTAGAGCAGGGCTTATCACGTGCTGCCCATTTGACATCACCAAAGTTTTAGGTGCAGTGTTTTCACTTGCCTTTGTGGTTTGAAATAAAAAAATGTTTAGTAGAGACTTCAAGCAATCATTTGTAGTGTGCTTTTAATAAAAACTTACAAAATCGTAGGTGGCATCAAAGAATGCACTTTGTTATATATACATAGGACTAATATTAATTAAATGCACATGAGGATCCACTGCAGGAAAACACTATGGTGTCAAAAGCTTATGCTCTGTGGTGTTGGAATGGGTGAAAAAAATCTCTCTGAACTAACTCATTTGCAGCTGAATTCTCGAGTCGTACCATTTTGTTCAGGCTGAATTAGTAGGGGTGGCTGTTTGAGGGCTTAAGTAGTTGAACTTTTTAATTCTAATGCAGTTCACTAAAATAGATTGTCCAATTGTGAGCTTTTTTGCAAGTAAGCAGCTGAAATTCAGATTAGATTCCACCCCCCAGTTCTGCATGGCAAACTTCACTGCTTTCTCAACATCCAGATGGCAGTTTAGTGACATTTTTAGTGAACAGAGATGATTCTATGATGGCCTTGTTATGCTCTGTTGTAGGGTGAACTTTGTAGTTCTTGAAATATGGTGTGTTTACATGAGACATATTTTCTTGTCCAAATACAATAAATTAAGTCCTGAAGTATTAGGGAATGCCACTTTAGCAACACATTATTTCTATGTATCTTGAGGTTAGATTAAACACTGTACTCACTTGCTGCTTTCCTTGATTGTTACTTGTATATTCATGCACTCTTTGCCCTTGACGTGTCTCTTGTATGCCCTAGCCCCAGTGCATGCCTGAGGCTGTGCCTGTTAAGATGTTCCCATGGATTCTGCAGTAGCAAAGCTTTGTGATAACTCTTTTAGTAGGACACCTATCTTAAATAGGTAGTTTGATAATCTTTACTCTAAAATTGCAAATCTTTTTGACACCTTTTCTGTTAATCTTTGCAGGGCTGTTGACCCTGCCATCTGCTAATGCAGATGTGTCGTCCCATTGGTCTTAGTAAAGAAATTTCCCATCCTTCCAGACTGCTCTTACAGCTAGAGCTGAGCCCAAATTATTCCCTGTTTTGCTGCAATATTTGCATGCTGCAAAGTGCTTCTTGTTTGATTTTTTTGGGGGGAAAACAGGAAACAGTCTTTTTATCACTCTTCAAAAATGAATTTTAGAGAACCATTGAAGGTGTGGTACATAAGGTTCTTGGCCAAAGATTTTGAATTATGTGAACTAAATAGGGGAGGGATGAATAATACATGCATAGTACAAGGAATTGAGTTAAAAAGACAAAAAAGCAATCTTAAATAAAAAGTTTTCTCAGTGTATGCAAATAAATTCATTAGCTGAATTAATGTAAAACAAGCAGTTAAACAGATTATTATGAGAAACTAAAGAATAATTAAAGATGGAGTAATGTTGAAAATCAGTATGGAAATTTAAATTCAAAAGAAACCACAAAAGGAAGGAGCGTCAAATATATGTCCATTAGAAATGTACAGTATGTAATCTGTGTTTTTGTATGTTTGTAAGTTTCTTTTGAAAAACCAAAAAATACAATTTAGATTGGAAAAAAAAATCTCAATAGATATAATACTCATTGAAAATATATGGGGGGAAACAAACCTCCAGCAAACTACATACTTCATTTTGCCTGTTGAGGTCATCATATCTACAGTGGTACCTCTGGTTAAGAGCTTAATTCGTTCCGGAGGTCTGTTCTTAACCTGAAACTGTTCTTAACCTGAACTGCCAGAGCACGATTTCTGTTCTCATCCTGAAGCAAAGTTCTTAACCTGAGGTACTATTTCTGGGTTAGTGGAGTTTGTAACCTGAAGCATTTGTAACCTGAAGCGTTAGTAACCTGAGGTACCACTGTAATTGGGTGTTTCACACATTTTGTTGCTGATTTATGGGGTCTTGTTCCTGGTGTTGTGCTGGGCTTTGCAGGTGCCCCAAAGCAACTGGCCACTCAGGGTGGGGTAGAGTGCCTCTTTCAAAGTGATGCCAGTTTATCATAGGGTGTAAAAACATAACATAAGATGGCCCATCTGATCCAGTGGGCCAGTGGCCCATCTGATCCTGCTTTTTGTTCTCATAGTGGGCAACCAGATGGCCCAATGGGAAGTCTGCAAGCAGGACCTGAACACAACAACACTCTCCCCATGTGTTTTCCAGCAGCTGGTCTTTGGAAGCATACTAGTCCTAATACTGGGCTGCATCCAATGCTAGTCCTATTCAGATTACATCCTTTAAAACAATGGACACAATTGACTTAATGGCATTAATTTAATTGTGTCAACTCTGAGTAAAGCTTATTTGGATGCACTGAAGTTTGCCAGTAAGGACTGGTAGCCATTGATAGCCTTATCCTCTAGGAATTTGTCTAATGCTCTTTTAAAATCATCCAATTAGTGGCCATGACTATGGTACATCTTTTGGTAGTGAGCTCCATAGGTTTAACAATTTGCTTTGTGAGAAAGTACTTCCTTATGTGTGTTCTCATTCTTTAAACATTCAGCTTTATTTGATGGCCCTGAGTTCTGGTATTAAGAGAGGGAGAAAAACTTTTTTCTGGCCACCTTCTCCACACAATTCAGAGTTGTATTCATCTCTTACACATCTCCTCTTATGTGCCTTTTCTCTGAATGAAAAAGCCCCCAATACTGCACCTTTTTTTTCATTGGGGAGCAGTTCCAGTCTATCAGTTTGACTGCTCTTTTCTGAACATTTTGTAGCCCTACAATATACTTTTGAGATGTGGCAACCAGAACTATTTGCAGTATTCCAAGTGCAGTCACACCTTTGTATATAGAACCCCCTCCTTAAAAGAGTGCTAACTACCAATAATGAGTTATGATTTTCTGACATTGAAGCCAAGGGAAATAACATTGTGCTTACTCTAGTTTATTAAATTATCTGTTTCATTCTCAGTTATTTGTGTAGGTCATTTTGTTGCATGCCTTTAAAAAAAAATCAATAGGTACTTGTAGGGGAGTTTCAGACTTGTTAGACTGCTTTGGTAGCTTGGTATTGATCAGACACAGATATTGAGTTTAACAGCAATAAAGTGTCATTAATTGTTAACCGTAAGAGTCCAAGAACAGTGTTGAGGTGAACTTTTTTTTGTCTTGTAATAAGCCATAATTCTATGTGAATTTAATAGATAATTTCTAATTGTATTCAAACATTTCTAATTTGCTTTGGTATGACAAGTGAAATTGAAATATGTTAATGGTCTCAGACAACTGCATTTTACCCAAGATACAAGATTTACTCTACAAAATTTCTCTATAACACTTCTTATATTATTACTTCAGGTATCCAGTTTTTTCCAGGGAGATTTCATTCATACAATTAAGGGAAGCATTTTTTATTTACTTCATTAGAGCAATGATGCATGTCTGAAGAATCTTGACAAGTATTTGGTCATTATGATCCCTCTTGGGAATAAGATGTTGCTACTCTGATTTCCATTTTTGATTAGGATCAGAGTGGGAAAGCTATTAGGATTTATAATGTAGGATCTCTTGGCATACCTAAACTGGCTTCAGTAAGTAAACGAAGCATCACATTCAGTTGTTGCTTTGCACAGTTACCCTGCTTTCTAGGTTTGAGTCAAAGGAATGGACGTAGAAGTCCTCACACTTCATTGTAAATGGAAAGATTCCAAGAGAACTAGTTATGAATGGCCCTGCTGTAAGAACTATGCCTCTCTTTGAGATCCATATAACTTTCCCTTATTTTTATTTATATCAGTTTGCAACATCCTAAAAATATCTGTTCCCAAATAGCCCCAGTTGGCTCAAGTCATCTTCTCCAGGAGAGTCTAAGCTCAGTGCTGCTCAACCAGAAGGGCTACTGGAAAATGGAGTGGTCAAATGGAATGAAGAAACCTTTCCTCCAGCCCTAAGAATGTTCCTTTCTTCTGGCAAATAAACACATTCAATGTTTCCCCTCAGGAATTTTTCTCTTGCAGGTTACAGGCAAACAGCTTTTTATTGACAGATAGGTAGCCGTGTTGGTCTGAGTCGAAGCAAAATAAAAAAATTCCTTCAATAGCACCTTAAAGACCAACTAAGTTTTTATTTTGGTATGAGCTTCCGTGTGCATGCACACTTCGTCAGATATGCACACGAAAGCTCATACCAAAATAAAAACTTAGTTGGTCTTTAAGGTGCTACTGAAGGAATTTTTTTATTTAGCTTTTTATTGAACAGTTTTAAGCAATAAACAAATTAACAAGTTGATATGCCATTAGTTCAAGATATTGAAACTTATTTTGCTTGTCCGCCTGTTTCAAAAAGCACAAGCTTTAGCTTGTATGGTGTGTCCAGAATCTATATTTAAATACTCATATGTTTTATTTGTATAATTCAGTGGTGTGCGATCAGTGGACTAGTCCCCTAAATGTTCCCCTGGCTCTCCTTCTTAAAGCCCATGAAGCTTCTGCCTGGCTTAGGGAGGGGAGGCACAATGCTCTGATGGGTCCAAGAGCCCTCCCATCACCTTCCCAAATCCTGCCCAGATTTGCAAAGGAAGCAGGAGGGCTCCAGCATCCTGTCACAGCCCTGGTGCCTCCTTCAGGATGTGTGTGATGTCAGGATGTCACAGCATCACATGTGCACCCCCCCCCCCGGTCATTGCAAGCTGGCGCCTCTGACCCTAACTGTTATTCTACAAAAAAAAACCCACCATGTGTCACTGGAATAATTTTTTGTATAAGTTAGCATATGGTGATTAAAATCCACATAAACAGTGAGAGGGAGAGCAGTTGTAACAACTGCACATGTATAAACAGTCGCATTTGAGAGTTTTGATTTGACAACATTAATCTTTGATCTACTGTCAGAGAATAATGGGAACAGGATTTGGGTGTGTGTTTTATTTGGGTAGGTTCTGTGAGTAGTTTTGCCGTAGTTATCTGTGGTTTAGGAAAACCTTCAGTTATTCTGTAAATGTAATCAGAACATTAGGTAAAGTTACTGTGGCTGACAAGAACCAAGCTTGTTAATAGCACTGACTGGAAACTGCTCATTTATAGTGCTGAATAGAAGCCCCTCAATTAAGTGTAGATCTTTCAGTGATGTGAAGATGCTTACTCAGGTGAGCCCATTTTAGAACTGGCATTCACTGATTCACATGTGCCCTTGCAGAAGTAGTTGAAATCCACAATCCCTTTCACACCTGTTTCATTTGCATTGTACCGTGTTTCTTCGAAAATAAGACACCGTCTTATATTTATTTTTCCTCCAAACCCCCCCACTATGGTTTATTTTCAGGGGATGTCTTATTTTTTTCCTCCTCCTCTTGCCGCGGCTGTGCCTATCACTATTGCTGCTGTGCCTATCACTATGTCTTATTTTTGGGGTATTGCTTATGTTCAACGAATGCTTTAAAATCCTGCTACGGCTTATTTTATGGCTACGTCTTATTTTTGGAGAAACAGGGTAGCTGACAATCTCTTAGGATTTTTTTAAAAAAAAGATGTTGCATGCCAGTCAACTAAACAGCGCCAAATATTCTTTGCCTAAACAATGTAAAACAAAAGAGTGAGATTAGACAAATGGGGGGAAATATCTGTACTTGAAAGGGTTGAGATGCACAGTAGGTATTGTAGGAAATTGCACAGAGCTAATTCCTGTAGGGTTCTGCTCAGCAGGGTGACACATTTATAATAAGAAATTTCCAGCAGGAGACTACCTATGACAATGAAAAAACTCCTTAACTGAGGCTCTTGTCTCTGGGCTTTGCAGAACAAAGAGGGCTTTGACATTGGCGGATAACTATTGAAAGCATGCATTTAATTGGGACATGTAGATTGCTCTATAAACATCAGTGGCTGTGCTTATACCAAGGAAAAAGAAAATGAAAGACTTGGCTATTTATTGTTAAACATGTATTCTGGGATCTGACTGAGTGAGCCACGTGTGTTGCACTGTTCAGGTACAAAGGAGATGAGTTAATGGCAGTCCTTACACACAACAAATACCTTGTCTTCCTTGGGGCCAATTTGGCCATCAATGGTTTCATACCTCTTTGAATGTGTGTGTTAATATATTATGGGTTATAGGGGCCATTGTTGTAGTACAGTAGATGCTTTTGTGCCCCTGCGGATGGGATACTTTTGTGGAACCAAATTATCCCGGTGCTTTCCTTATGTATGCAGGAGCCTGCTGGCTTTGTCAGTTCTGCCTTGTAAGGTTCAGCCTCCTAAGTGATGATGGGGAGGCCTTTGTGACAGTGTTTTGGCTGTGGCTCCTGCTGCTTGCCAGCATAGCCTTTACTTCAAAATTGGCATTTCCTAAGTTGAATGCCCAAAGAATTTCAACCTGAGGATAATTGTTGTGTGTGGGGGGGATACCTTTAAAACACTGCAAGGTTGCCCCAGTCACTCTGGGCAGCTCCCAACAGAATATTAAAAACATGATGAAACATCAAACATTAAAAGTTTCCCTAAAACAGGAATTCATACATTATAATATGTGTATTCTAATGTGTATATATGAAAAAGAGTTGACTAGAGGTTCTCTCTCTCTCTCTCTCTCTCTCTCTCTCTCTCTCTCTCTCTCTCACACACACACACACACACACACACACACACACACACAGTCCTGAACAAAAGCTGTGTTGCTCTTAGAAGATGTTCTGCAGCCTGTGAGGGAGAATGCCAGGGCAACAGTGTAGGGTAGAGATGCCTACATTCTCAGCTGCCCTGCCTCCTGCCCCACTTCTGATTTAGGGATTATTTTCAGTCTACTATGACTATAGATGACCTACTGATATTCAGATTGAAATAAAAAAGTCCAAGAGGAAGGCAGAATCATAGTTCTGGATAAATTTGAGCTTGGACACTTATGAAAAGAAAAGCTACTGTTAACCTTTTTTCTCCCAAGTAGAGAATAATTCAGCCTAATGCAGACTTGATAAATGTGTCATCAGCAGGATTTTTTTTTTAAAGACCCAGAGTGATGAAGCTATAGGTTGTCCCCCTGGAAAGGGCGTTCCAAAGGTATGGTGCACATATGCTTGCCTTACGGGTTTTGCAGTAAAACAGTTTTTATGAGTGGTCTTGTTTTTCTTATCCTTTTCAGAGTGTTTACTCACAGGGCAATCCAACCTGTCAGACCAAGTGGGCCGCAAGAGTTTTTGCCACAGAACCCATGGGCTGCACATTGAATTAAATTTCCATATTGTAAATTAAAGTGTTTGTAATATAGTTAACATTATACACAATATATTTGACTGAATATATAAATTAAATGCAGGAAAATATTTTTTTATATATTTATTTAAAAAAATTAAAACACAGACAGATGTGGAGACCCATGAATAATAGAATGAAAGTTTAAATAAAGTTGAACAGAAGCCTTCTGTTAACAAATAGGATCTGATTCCTTATGGGAGACAAACAAGGTGGCCACTGGAAAATAAAGGTGCCTTAAAACTTTCAATCTCACCAAGAACTGACAAGGTGTTAGTGATTTATAGCACTTTGGGGATATATTAGAATCCAATTTTGCCTAATTAAGGGAAGTGAGAATTGGCATTGCTCAAGTTGCAGCATTGCCAAATATTGGTGCACTTCAGAAAGTGACAACCACAAATCATTTTAATGTTTGAAAGTAGGCCTGTGCTGAGTCAGGCAGTTGGTCCATTTACCTCCATATTGCCTATATTGACTGCCAGAGATTCTCCAGGGTTTTTAGGCAGGGATTCTTTCCCAGCCCCAAGGGAGATGCCAGTGATAGGTCGCGGGACCTTCTGCATGCAAAGCAGATGCTTTGCTATTGAGGTATGGCCCTTCTAGCCCCGAGGAATTTTCATGTTGTACTTGAAACAGTGGAACATTATGGATGCAATGCTCCAGTGTCTCTTAACTGTGTTTAGATTGGGAAGAAACCACAGAACTGTATTCTGTCTTTTCCTTGGTCCCTCTCTTGTACAAATTCCCCTGCTGGCAGTAGTTCTGTGAGGAAGCATATGCATTGAATGCAAAATCTCTTATTTAAGCTGCTTCATCTCAAAGAGCTTCAGTGGAAAATTCTCCATGACAAAATGCAGAAAAAATTTCATTTTATAAAAGTATTAAACCAATGAATAGATATAATACCAGCAAAATTGGACAGTTTCAAAATTGTTATTCCGTTCCCTCTCCCATGTGAGTTCTCCCTGAGAAGCATGTGTATTTTTGTAATTAAAAAAGAAAACCAAACACATCTCCTTCAGTTTGCTAAAATTAGTCCACTTTGTTTTCAGCACCTTAAATTTTTAACAGTGTAATAGAAGTGTTTATGCTACTGAGTTGCCATGCCTTGAAATATTTTAATAAAAATAATTTACAAAAAGAGTTTACCATTTGTTTGAATAGGATTTAAAACAATCTTCTTCCCAACTCCAAATATTTCATTTCTGACAACTTTTGGCAACTGATAAAAAATCTTCTATTTTTTTATATATTGGATAAGATATAAAATTAACATGGCAAAAATCAAACATACTGAATTGGATACCAATTAATGTAGGGTGGTTCAAAAAGCTTCAGGAAAACCATAATACTGGGGCAGATCTGGGAAAGACCCTTGCCTGAGACCTCGGAGAGCAACTTCCAGTATCACTAGAAAGATCAAGGCTAGATGGACCAACCAGCTGTAACATCTTATCTTCTTAATAAGAATATAAGGAGAAACCAAAAGTCCATCTAGACCTGGTATGGGGAACCTTAGGCCCTCCAAATATTGCTGAACTACAGTTCCCATCAGCTCTAGAATACATGGCTAGGGATGATGAGATTTGTAGTTCAACATCTGGAGCTAAATGTTTCCCAGATTTCATCTAGATTGAGGAGTACTTTGGAGGAAGCTTTATGTGGCCTTACTCCTTAGCTACTGTTGGCTAAGAGGAAATGTGAATTAATGTTAGCCAAGGATTAGCAATTGTTGGCATTGATTCTGATGTAATCCTTGTGCATTTGAGAAATCTGGAGCGTGCTATAGTTTAGTGTAGTGCTGTTTCATGAGCTCCTGCCTCAAATGGCAGTTCTGGTTAGCCTTGAATGCAATTAACATTGGTACTGATTCGTTGCTTAAGTGTAGTGGAAGGCAGTGAAAACTTGTACCAGGAGGAGTGGGCTGGTAGAAAGGTGTGTGGTATCCCACAGCTAAGAGTTTTGGAGAGTTGTGCCAGATCCCAGCTTTGTGTAAATGTCACCTATATGTACAGTGGTACCTCTGGTTAAGAATTTAATTCGTTCCGGAGGTCCGTTCTTAATCTGAAACTGTTCTTAACCTGAAGCACCACTTTAACTAATGAGGCCTCTTGCTGCTGCCGTGCTGCCGGAGCACGATTTCTGTTCTCATCCTGAAGCAAAGTTCTTAGCCTGAGGGTTAGCGGAGTTTGTAACCTGAAGCGTTTGTAACCCGAGTTACCACTGCATTGTTATTCTGTTTTTTAAATAGTACCGTGTTTCCCCCTTTTTTAAGCTGTAGTCATAAAATAAGCCACAGAGTAGCAGCAACAACAGACAACACAGCGATGTTGGCGAAACAATGAAAAGGTAAACCACCGTGAGGTGCAAATATATGTATAAACAACCTTCACATATACAAGGAGATTCAAAAATGTGTGTTCAAAAATGATTCAAAATAAAATAAGCCACGACAGGATTTTAAAGATTTTTAAAATATAAGACATACTCCGAAAATAAGACATAGGTCTACCTGCAGGCGTCCAGCAGCGAAGTTGGGAACAGGGCCCGAAGGGGGGGGGTCGGGAAGTTCCATTTGGCGGGGGGGGGGGAGTTGGAGGGAGGGAGACACTGCTGACCGGGCTCGTTGCCTCTTTTTTCACATTGTTTGTTCCTGTAAAATGCCCGCAAGCCGGCTAAGCAGGAAAGAAAGGGGAGAGGACTCACACGTTTTCTCTCCCCGCTGACACCTTTTCCCTCTTTCTCCCCCCCCCCCCAACCACCACCCTGGGAAGCTTCCTTGATCCGGTGCTGGGCGCCGACCCGGCAGGCCGCTTCCTTGATCCGGCGGCCTGCCGGGTCGGCGCTGATCAACGCTGCGCGGAGCACCGGATCGTAGAGCCAGTCTACAGAGTCAGCGCCCAGCAACGCCGTGCTGGATTGAGGAGGCGATGCTCCGTGCGGCGCTGCTGGGCGCTGACTCTGCAGACCGACTTCTCGATCCGGTGCTCCACGCGTTGCTGCTGGGCGCTGACCTGGCAGGCCGCTTCCTTGATACGGCAGCCTGCCGGGTCGGTGCTGATCAGCGCTGCGTGGAGCACCGGATCGAGGAGCCGGTCTGCAGAGTCAGCCCCCAGCAGCGCTGACCGGATTGAGGAAGCTTCCCGGGGGGGGGGGGAAAGAAAGAGGGAAAAGGTGTCGGTGGGGAGAATTGTTGTGTGACGGGCCAATGGCCGTAATAAATATAAATCAATCAATGTCGGCAGGGAGAGAAAACATGTGAGTCTCTCTCCTTTCTTTCCTGCTTAGCCGGCTTGCAGGCATTTTGCAGGAGCAAACAACGTGAAAAGAAGAGGCAACGAGCCCAGTCAGTGGTGTCTCCCTCCCTCCAACTCCCCCCCCACCAAATGGAGCTTCCCGACACCCCCCCCCTTAAACTTTTGGCCAGAGGCGTCCTCCTTGCTGTACGCCCTGAGCCAGCGGGACCCAGCAGCAGCAATGCTGGCTGTGGTAAGGAGGGGTACTTACAGTAATATAATAATAATAAGAAGAAGACGCCCCCCCCCCAAATAAGCCATAGGCTTATTTTCTTGAGTAAAATAAATATAAGACGGTGTCTTAAAATGTGGGGAACACGGTACCGCCTAAAAAAACAAAGTAGAGAATAGCATGCGCAGTTTGGTTTTTTGAAAAGGTTTATTTCCATAAAGGTGAGAAAGTACTACATCATCTCTTCTCACTAATTCATTAAGGAATAGAGTTGTGTTCCTGCTGAGTACAGTGTAAAAACTCATATATAGCATGCATGTTTATATAGACAGCTGGGGCTTACTGATAGAACTCCTGCTTAATACCTGTCTGAAGACTGGGCTTCATCTGAAGGATTTCCACTAATGAACATATATACTCACAGTACATCACTAGTCAATCCTACTCCCTGAAGTAGGTCTTTCCAGCATGTATCCTAATCTGTCACTCTGAGGCTAGGTGTGTGGGAGGTAATTGCCAATAAGAGGTTCTTTGTTTTAGGTTAACACAGATAAAATAAAACAAAACTTAGCCTTAAAACTGAAACCTATAAATCTGTAAAATCCTGTAAAATACAGAAGACTGTGGTGCTGTCAGTGTCTAAAATATTAACGTGGTTGCTTTATTTATTTTTGGCCAACCACTATGGTTCCCCCCCCCAAAAAATGTATATTTCTTTTATGTGTAGAATGTATTTGACAGCTTCTTTTCACTCGTAGCCTAATTCAGTTTGAAAGGACTGCTATTTATCTATTAAAGCTTCCCCCGCCAATCATGACATTAACTGGGATTTTTTTTTGCTATGCTAACTTTTTCCTGTATGAAATATATAGAAGCTGTCAGCTTTCCAACTCCAGAGTGAGTGTGGGGGAAGCTGTTGTGTCTTAGATGAACTTCAATAGAAGAATGATGTGGTAGAACGATTCCATAAGTCTTCTGTAGACAGTCTCTTTCCTTCTGTCTGTCTGTCTATCTACCCATCATCTATCTATCTATCTATCTATCTATCTATCTATCTATCTATCTATCTATCTATCTATCTATCATCTATCTATTATCTAGAAAAAGATGGAACATTGCTTTAAAACTAGCTAGATATTATACTAATATCAATTTTCCCTATCCATTTGCTTACAGTTGGATTCTGTTTAAGAGTTTCAATGCTGTTGTCATGTTGAGATTGTAATTTTGGCCTGCCTTACGGCTCCGTGTTTTATTTTCTGTGTGTGTGTGTACCATTTTTCACTACCGAGTGGAATGTTGCCTTTCTAGAATTTCAGAGAAATTATATAAACTTTTGTTTTTCCCATTTTGGGGTTAGTTGTCAGATTGCGTAGTGTGATTTTTTTTTAAAGGCTAATCTGTCATTTTGAGCAAATCACTTTGTAGGATCTCTCAAGGCTTAGGGCCAAATTGTGGCAGTTTCATGTGCTTTAAACATGACACTTTTCTGACTTTGTAGAGATTTTACACCTACAGTGAGGGGGAAAAGTATTTGATCCCCTGCTAAATTTGCCCATTTGTCCTCTGACAAAGAAATGACCTGTCCATAATTTTAATACCTTTTCTGCTGGTATATCCTGGCAAAGTATTGAGATACATTGTAATCTCCCCCAGGGCCGCACCACGGCGCCGGACCGCCAGGAGGGCGCCCCGAGCTGCGCCCGCCCGCTGGCCGGCCGGTTCGCCGCACAGCTGCGCCCACGGCAACCACACTGTGCCTGCCCGCCTGCCGCGCAGCAGTGCCTGTGGCAGTCGCGCTGCGCCCGCCCACCCACCGCCCTGGGAAACGGGGCGGGGGGGCGCCGGAGGGATCCGTCGCTCCACGGCGCCAGGGGCGCTTAAGACGGCCCTGATCTCCCCCACCCACCAATGCATTTGCAAGGTAGAAGAAGCAGTCTTGACAGCTTTTTGAAAAGATGCTCCTGCTAGTTCCAGCAGAAGAGCTTTCAGACTATTGACAGTTTTCTATTTCCCAAGTCCCTATATCTTCTAAGGAACCTTTTCCATATAAGCATTTGCTGAGAAGCTTCTGCCTGCTGTAGAGGATCCTGAGTCTTAGGGCAGTATGTTGCAGCAACACTTGATTCACGTAGAGTGCTGGCTTTAATTTGTGTTAATGTTGCATTTTAAATTGTTTAATGTTGATTTCAAATTATTGTGACTCACACTGGGATCTTATGGTGAAAGGCAAATTAATAATAAAGCTGTTTGGATGCTCCTTTGGAGAGCTTTCCCTAGAACACATGTTTTGTATGGCTGCATGTTGCAGGAAAATAGAGGTAATGATGATCAAATAGTATTTAAGGAAGCGTCTGCATCATAGCTGTGGAACTTCAAAATTTCCAAGCATACTGTAGGCAAAACCACTCAGAAGACAACTCCAGTGTAATTTGACTTCCCTGGCACATGATCCAACCAACTGTTAGACATAAGTGGCTATTAGAATCAGTCTTAAAAGTATCACTAGCATTTGACATTTCTATCTGGCAAAAATGGTTCAAACACTCTTAACAGAGCTAGGATTTTCCCACAAAGTCTAGATTTGTTTTTATTTAATTAGATTTTACCCTTTTCTGTCTCTCTTCTGTCTGTTTGGTAGTTGAGTTTGCCAAGCTGGAAACTAAGCTGCAGAAAGTAGGTAAATTGACAAAAGTTCATATTGGGATGTTCACAAAAGTGAATTAAGTAGCTGTCCACGGCAGTCCTTTTGTTCCACCTCCTTAATTTATGATACCAACCACTTGTGGTCTAAGGAGTCATAATATCACATTTGCTATTGACTGGTAATGCCTTCTGTAAATGGATCACTATGCACAGTACCCTTCTAGTTTAAGGGTAACTAGAAGAGGCCTTAGGGACCCAGGTGGCGCTGTGGGTTAAACCACAGAGTCTAGGGCTTGCTGATCAGAAGGTCAGCGGTTTGAATCCCTGCAACGGAGTGAGCTCCCGTTGCTCGGTCCCAGCTCCTGCCCACCTAGCAGTTCGAAAGCACATCAAAGTGTAAGTAGAGAAATAGGGACCGCTCCAGCGGGAAGGTAAACAGTGTTTCCATGCGCTGCTCTGGTTCGCCAGAAGCAGCTTTGTCATGCTGGCCACATGACCCGGAAGCTGTCTGCGGACAAATGCCGGCTCTCTCGGCCTATAGAGCGAGATGAGCGCCGCAACCCCAGAGTCGGACATGACTGGACCTGATGGTCAGGGGCCCCTTTACCTTTACTAGAAGAGGCCTTAGTTAATAAAAACAAGAATTATGGTGGAATGTGTAAATAGAAGACACTGTATAATGTTGCAGATCTTATTTATTTTTATTTAAAACATTGATTTACTGCCCCTCATTAAGAATTCCAGGGTGGTTCACTACAGTACAGATGCATAAAAATGCAATACCGTAAATACCTTGGCATCCACAGTAAACCAGATTGGCAAAATATCTCTCTAATACTGTTGGGGAAGGAAGCTCTTGATTTATCAAGGTCATTTTATGGCATACTGACACAAAATAAAAACTGGCTTAGATAATTTCCTTTTCCCAGGAAAACATAGAAATTGTAGTGGTGGTGAAGGGAATAATTTATAGGAACTCTCACCACCTCTGTCAACTATAATCCCCCAACATTCTTTGTGGGAATCCATAACACTGAATGTGATATAAAACAGATTTGCATGTTTAGTGTAACTGTGTTCCAAGCAGTGTTTGAAATTAGCCAGGTGCCAGGTGCATTTTGGCACCTCGCATCCCCACCATCTGGCTGACTGGCACACAGCAGTGTTTTCTTTTTTCTGCTATGCTATAGCGTGAGTCAGATTTTAGCTGGAGCTGACAATATACACAAATAATTTTCAGCTTCGTAATCTAGTAAAAAAAAAGCACCTAAATAGTTTGTTAGTGCACCTGTAACCTAGGTTTAAGGGGCCATGATGAGGAATACCTTTTATATCTCAGTTTCTAACACTGGTTCAGAGGTGGCCATTGGCAGCTAATATCAGCCTTGCAAATAAATCCAAAAAGGTGCTAGCTCACAGAGCCTTTTCCTAGTCTCTTTCCTACCTAATCCCCTTTCTTATTTCTTCTTATTTCTACTTTGGTGATCACTTGTAGCCAAGTAAGATTGTCTTCCTTACACACGATTTTAACAATGGGTCCGTAAGTGACTGTGGAGGCCAATTCTGGATCCATACGTCCTTCCACAGTGGGGACTTTGGTTTCCAGGCAGGTGTAGATTTGCCAAGGGTGCCTTCCTCTTAGCACGTTTCTCCCTTGTGTCCTGAGATCGAGTTTCATCAAAGCCCATGACACCTTTGGTAAAGGCTGTTCTCCAACTGAAGCACTTGCAGGCCAGTGTTTCCCAGTTGTCAGTGTTTACACTACATTTTTAAAGATTTGCCTTGAGACAGTCTTTAAACCTCTTTTGTTGACCACCAGCATTATGCTTTCCATTTTTAAGTTCGGAATAGAGTACAGTACAGTAGTTGCTTTGGAAGACGATCATCAGGCATCTGCACAACATGACCAGTCCAACAAAGTTGATGTTGAAGAATGATTGCTTCAACGCTGGTGATCTTTGCTTCAACACTGATGATCTTTGATCCACGGAGTACTCAACCTGAAGCGTACTTAACCCAAAGTATGAGTGTCATTGGTTCTGGAAGTCTGTACTTAACCTGAAGCGTACTTAACCTGAAGCGAACTTTCCCATTGAAAGTAATGGAAAGTGGATTAATCCGTTCTAGACAGGTCCGTGGAGTACTTAAACTGAAAGTACCCAAACCGAAGCGTACTTAAACCGAGGTATGACTGTACAATAGCTTTGTAAACGAGCATTTTGGTTTCCCTGCGAATGTCCCGGTCCTCAAACACTCTGTACTTCAATTGGGAGAAAGCCGCACTCGCAGAACTCAGGCGATGCTGGATTTCCGCATCAATGTTGGCCCTTGTGGAAAGGTAACTGCCTAGGTAGGAGAAGTGATCTTATTTATAGGGGACTTGAAGGAATAGGAGAGGAGACGGAATAGTTCACAAATGTTCCTTGTTGCTTGGAGGCAATTCTGTTTGCCATAGGTGACCAGGCACTGGTCTACTTTCAAACTTATTAATATGTCCTTCTTTTAGCTGTAAATACCAGGATATAGTTGTCCAGTATTCTGCCCAGTAAAATACCCAAGAATATTTTAAGGGCTTCCCCCCTCCCACTTTGCTTTTTCCCACATTCTAAAGAGCCTGACAGTGCTGCTCTAGGATTAAGTGAGATTACAGGCATCTTCTCTCCATCCCTCTCGTGTACCTTGTATGAAAACATCCTAATAAGTATTGATACAGCATTCATCCTGCAAGAACCTGACCTTTTAGTATCTGCTGATGCTGCAGTTTTGAGGTGGTGGTTTTCTTGCAAGTAAAATCAATGGAGACAAATCTTGGTAACTTCTTCAGCAAAATAAAGTGGTTTAAGCTTGGCAGCCATTTAAAGTTTATCCTTCTGCAGCGAAGTCTTCTACATTGCATGCACACTGTTTATTTTCTCCAGCCGAATTGATTGGTTGGTCCACTGAGTTTAAAGGGCAAACTTGCATTTCAGGACGATTGAAGAATATGTAATGGCAGTCTTGGCTATATACCTTCTTTTATTGATGGCTGCTTTCTACAATGTACCATTTTTAATTTACATGTTGTTTTGCCTTTTTAAAGGGGAGAAACTTTCTCTCCATCTTACAAATGTAGGAATTAGATAGCAGCTTAGAAGTAACATACCTACTTGTCTAAAGGATAATGCAAGGCATAGAGGTTTTTTGGGGGGGAGGGCCTTTTTGTGCTAAGGTAGTAATTCCCTTTTTTAAAAAAGGAAAGCTGAAGTCAGTGTGTATAAAGTATTCTCATGAAATCATCCATGCAGTTCTGGAGTTGGTAGCTAGGTACTCAAGAAGTGAGGGGTGTGGATTTGAATCCAGTAGCATCTTCTGGAAATTGTATAAATGTACTGTATAAATGGTAGCAAACAACATTAACAGTACTCAGATGATAAAGCAATGCTCCCACACACTAATTAGCAGATACACTGGAACCTCGGTTTACGAACACCTCGTTTACGAATTTTCGGTTTACGAATGACTGTAACCCGGAAGTAAGTAAACCAAGGTGTCCGAGGCCTGAAGACTGGGCGGCAGCTGTGGAGGCACTCTCATGGCTCCGCGAAGGCCTGGTGTGAAGGCCTGGCCTCCACGGAGCCATGGGAGCGCTTCTGCAGCTGCGGCCCAGCCGCGGACGCTCCAATGCCTCCGTGGAGGCTGCAACTGCAGAAGCGCTCCCATGGCTCCATGGAGGCCCAGAGCGAAGGCCTGGCCTCCGCGGAGGCATTGGAGCGCTTCTGCAGCTGCGGCTTAGTCACGGACGCTCTTATGCCTCCTCGAAGGCCCGACCTCCGCGGAGGCATCGGAGCGTCTGCGACTGGGCCACAGCTGCGGAAGCGCTCCCATGGCATCGGAGCCTCCGTGACTGGGCTGCAGCCATGGAAGCGCTCCCATGGTTCCGCAAAGGCTTCCACAACTGCCCCAGGCCAAGCCAGCAGGTAGCTTCCCAGCCCCAAAGAGCTGTGAAGCTGTAGAAACGAAGATGAGACTGTAGGAATGCCCTTTACCCTTGCCACACCCCCAGCTGTAGAAAGATGGGCAGCACCTAGCCAGGGTAAGCCCACCCGGGGAGTGGAAAAGAAATGTTATTTTTTTTCACCTAAAATACTGTCTTATTTATTTCATAGTACAGTACATTGATTATTGCCTTCTTTTTATGGATCAATTGCCCCATTAGACAGTAAAATTCGTGTTAAATTGCTGTTTTAGGGGGTGTTTTTCATCGTCTGGAACGTTCGCTTCAGGTTAAGTACGCTTCAGTTTAAGTACAGACTTCCGGAACCAATTGTGGTTGTAAACCGAGGTACCACTGTAAACAAAACCTCAATCCCCTCCCTAATGACACTTGGTTGGCTAACCCCAAAGTCAGTTCAGAAGTGGAGGTTATTTATTTATACATTGATATCCAACTTTTCCTCTAAGAAGCTCAGGGTGGTATAGATGATTCTCTATCCCCCCATTTTATTCTCACATCCCTGTGAGGTAAGTAGGCTGGGAGATGGTGACTGGTCCAAGGTCACCCAGTGAGCTTTGTGGCAGAGGGGGAGATTTGAAGCTCACTCTCCCTGGTTCTAGTCTGGTACTCTAGCCACTACACTACACTGGCTCTTGGTATGAATTGCTTCATAGGTTGTTGCTGCATGTGAGCTGCTACATAAGTGGTAGTAAAGGCCCTTCAAAGTCCTTCAGTTCCAGATGGACCTACCGGTACATACAATTTGGGCCCTTTGTCTGCTCAGTGTTTTCCAGCACAGCACAACATGCATTTACCTTCTAACTGTTTGCCTCATTGGTTATCTTAACGATTTATACACACACAACTGATGTCCACTCATGACTTGTTTTGCAAACACAATGGATGTTCTCAAAATGTCAATATATTCTCAGTCCACCATCAGTATCTCATAATCAATGTTTCTACATTATTTGCCTCATGAAGCACATTAGGTAACTTCCATATCATGCATATCTGGAACCCACCATTCAATCTAATAAAAGGATTATGTGGCACTTTGACCAAGTTGAATTCCTTCCTCTTGAAGTTGGGTATCCAAATTGTAGCACATTAGTTCAAGGAGGCTTCATCAGTGTCTTGCTGAATATTTGAATTGGCCAGGCAATATCCAACAACTTCATTAGTAGGAAGTAGAGTTTAAGGGCAGTAATTTCCAAGTGATGCTAACGGGCATAATGAACCTTTCCATACCATAGCCCTTTGCCTGGGCTTGTGTTTGCTCAGGCTGTGTGAATTCTGTGTGATCGCGATGCAGCAGGCATTTTAGCTCTGACAGAGACAGAACTTGATTCCCTCATCCCACATAATTAGGGGTTCTCTTGGCTTATAAATTGAAGGTATAATATTGAAGTACACATTTTGTTCTGACTTTTTCATAAGCACCAATGACCTTTCAAAGACCAATGCAGGCGTACATTCCACAGTTGAAGGGTGTGCTTGAGTAAGTGGATGGAAAGGATGCTTCATCTTTCAAATGGAGTCTTCCTTTGCTTGGATGGCCTTCAAACTTCCATGTGTCTCTGTGTGCATGTTGCTGTGTCAGAGCTGGAAAATGAATGTCTGCTTTGCTTTGCAGTGAATATAGAAAGACTTAATAAAATGCCTTTTATTTTCTCTCTCCTTTTTTGCAAAGTTTTACGTGGCCTGATAAGGATGTCAGACCATCTTCTGTAAATGATCTCAATTCAATTAGTACCTTTAAACACTCATTTCTTTTTATCTGCCCCCATGTTAACACAATGGCTTGTTATCCATGACACCTCTTCCCATAAAAGCTCTTATTTGAGGGAGAGCTGCTCTTTAATGGAATTAGATGATAATATTGGAACGTGAATGGAACAGAGGATTAATGCTGCCAAAAGGCCATAGATGTTTGGAATTACTAAGAAGGAAAATAATGCAATATGTATCAGTCGGCTTCCTAATAACTTACTCTTTCAAGTACTATATCCTTGTTTTTAGCTTCCAGTCTTGCTTGGGGTCCATCAGTTTGTTTATTTAATATGCTTTGGGGGGAGGATGGTGACGTCATCACTGAAGTTGGTAAATAATATGCTAGCTCCACCCCCCCACTCCACTTATCAGCTATTATAAGCTTTAAAAAATTAAAAGGTACCCAGGAAAGAAGTGGACCCTAAAAGGTCCACGTCACCCCAAATATCTAAAGAAAAATTGCTCAGAAGCAATTTTGACTCAAAAATTAGCAGTGGAAAATCAGATATGAGTCAGGGAGAAATAAGATCAGCTATAAAACTGAAAGCTGTGTGTCTTACTAAAGAAGACTTTGAACCCTTCCAGGATCTTTTTAAAAAGTTCCAAAAAGATTTAGCAATGGAATGGAATGCACTCTTCAAATACTTTAAAGTTGAAATTAAAACAGAATTTAAAGACTTATCTACAAAATTTACTGAACTGTCTGCTTCAACTAATGAAGCTTTGGAACTAGGAATATGCAACAAATCCACCATTAAAATACTCACTTAAACAGTGTCAGGCCTACAACTTCATATGGATTCCTGGGAGGATATGAGTAGACAGGATAATTTACGACTAAAAGGAGCTCCAGAGGGCTTTGAGAAAACAGACATGAAAGCCTTTTTTTGGTACCAGTAATTGGCTAAATCAACAATTTCCAACTTCAAATGTGAATTTAAACAACACACAGAGAGTGTATAGGTAGGGTTGCCATATTTTGAAGAGCAAAAAAAGAGGACAAATTTGCCGACTTCTGTTTTTAACTACCGATCAGACTTTTAACTTGACATATGGCAACCCTAGTATGTGTTGTTATTTGTGTGTATCTACCGTATGCACTCATGTAAGGGAGGGGGGATGTGGGTGTAGAGGAAAGACTAGAATAGAGGATAGATGAAGAGTGGATAGATGAAGATTCAAATTAAAAGAGAAAGGGAAGAGGAAAAGGGGGAAGGGGAGGATTACAGTAAATGATTGAATGGAGGGTAAAGAGTGCAAGAGTGAGAGTACGAGTAGGGGTTTGGAGGTAAAAATCAGAGTTCAAGACAGAGAAGTTAAAAATGGAAGGTGGTTAAAAAAAATCAAAATGTAAATACCCCCCCCTCTTTTTTTGGGGTTAAAAATGAAAAACCAAAATGGAGATTCAAATTAAGGTTTGAAGGAATAAACTGAAAGTTAAAAGTTAAAAGGTTACAATTTTTTGGAGGTAGAGTTTAAGCAGCTGTCATGAGATTCTCCCAGCTCTGAGTCCTAGTATGCAGCTCTCTCCTCGAATTAGCAGGGAGGATGGGAGGGAGTTGAGGTGAGAATTTAGATAAAATAAAATGATAAGAAAACAAAAATAAAAGGGGGGGTAGTTAAAAAAATGAGAGGGAGGGAGAGGGGGGAATCGCTTTTAAAAAAGAAAGAAAGGGGGGAAAGGGGAAAGAGAAAATATATAAGGGGGGAGAGGGGGAAAGAAGAGAATTATAAATCTCACTCTAACTTGGAGCGGGCTGTGCTGAAGGTGGCCTGGCTGCGCCTGGGAACATGCGGGGCTATAGAATAAGAGTGGGAGTGATATCCTTAGGTGGAAGCCGCCATCATTTTGGGTTTCCCTCCTGGGTGCCGCTGTTTTCCGCCCTCCTCTGCTTGTTCCCCTTTGAGCCTGCCATGGGGATGGGTTGCATGGTCCCCAGGGGTTCCCGTGTTCCTCCTCAGCAGGTCAATCCCAGGATCGGTCCTATTCCAGGTGACGTGCCTCCACATGGCCTACTCTGCCGTTCTGATCCCTCTTGGCCCCTCCTCTGGCAGTAGTGACAGCTCAGGGGCTGCTTAGTACAAGAGAGGCTCCCACAGTGCATGTGCTGCCACGGTTCCCCTGGGCAAGTACACCCTGCAGTGGCAGTGACGCTGGTGGCAGCAGCACCAACACCAAAGTGGGCGTCTCCTGTTCACAGGCCTGGCCGAAGGCTGCAGAGCTGCTGGAGAAGCAGGTGGCGGGAGCAGGCTGGCCTAGCAAGCCTATGCTGTGGATCCTGCAGGACTTCAGCAGCAACCCCAGCTGCAATGGGAGCTCACATTCCCCATCCTGACCTGATCTTCCTATATTAATGGCTAGTGATGGTCTTGCTCTGGACTTCGAGCATGCTATCTGCCTAGAAAGGAAGGCAAACACTCCCAGACATGCTGCTTCTCCTTCTGGGGCATAGCTGTTCTACGTTGCGGAACGGCAGTTCCCAACTGTATGCATGCTCCCTTGGGGCTTGGCTTAAGGCAGGCATGTCCAAAGTCCATTTCGGGGGCCTAATCCGGCCCGCCGGTCGATATAATCTGGCCCCTGTGGCAGTTTATTTCCTGGGGTAAAGCCCTTAAAAAAGCTGAACAACTTTGGGGTAAAACCATAAAAAAGTTCAACAACTTCAATCCTAAAAACTTCACTTCATCAAATCTGGTCCTCTTTGAAAAAAGTTTGGACACCACTGGCTTAAGGTACCAAACAAACAAAGAACCAGTTATGAAAACGGCAAAAGGATCAACAGAATTGAATATGGAAGGGAAGAAAGTCCTGATTTATAATGCTTTATGCGTAGAGGCACTACAAAAAAGAAGAAACCTTAAAAAAAAAAGTAAAACCCTGCTACGAGCTGCTGGAGTGAGATACATACGGGGCTTCCCATTTAAACTTACTGTATTTGCAGACAACAAAACCCTGATAGCCACCATTGCAACTGAAGTCAAATTACCACTGGAACAATTGGAAATTCAATATTCAGAAGAAAACAATCAGGAAGAGGCAGAAGAAGGAGAGGAGTAGAGCCAATATGGGTGGCATTGCAAGTCACAAAGAAATAAGAATCCTTGGAGTTCATAAAGAAATCAGAAACAACATTCTTCTGCAAACTGACTTGTTTAATTTTTAATTTTCATAACTATATATTATGCCAAGTGCTAGAATATTAGAATGTAACTGTTGAAGAAAATGGTGAAGGGGGAAAGTGAAGGAAAGCTGAAACAAATATTTTCTTTTTCTTAGCCAGTACAATAAAATATTAATTGTTTGAAGTTTTTTTGGGGGGAGAAAAGAATGTGAACTGACTCATGCCCTGTTTATGCTTCCCACCTGTGGACTCTTAAATGAAATCCACATTGAATCTCTGCAAAGGGATTCTATGGAGAGCAGTATATTAGACTTTGCTTTATTTTTGCATTACACTGCAATGCTAGGAGGGAATGGGACCGGAAGGGAGACTAAACAAGTCCGGAAGAGTTCATAACTTTTTGAAGCTACTAAAACTTAAACTTGACACTAGCTATAGTGAATTGGGCTGTCGGGTGTAAGCCTAAATAACATTTGCAGTCACAATTCCCCCCCCCACCCAATGAGGATAAATGTCAAGTATAAAAGGCATTTAACTCAGACTTTAACATGAGCACTAAAATCTGCTCAAGGCCTGGGAAACCCTATTAAAAGGAGAAGGGTTTGGAATGAATTGAAACGGAAATCCAGATTTTATTTTCCTACAAGAAACCCATCTTTTAAAAAACAATTAGAATTAAATCCATTAATAAATCAATCCAAGGCAATGTGGCGCTCTGCTGCTCGTTTTCTTATTTATTTATTAAAAAAGAGCAAGTATTTGGATTTCCCCACATAAAGGTGAGTGCTCTATTTGCCCATGAGTGTGCCTATGCGTGGTGCTGTGAACCCAGAAAAGGGTAGCACCCTGAAGAACCCTCATGGCTCACGAGGAGACCCACCCCAGAGCCTGAAGAGGATGTTCTCATGAGCTGGAGATCCAGTGGGGCTTGCTCAGGCCTCCCCACCTAAAGGCTGATGTTCAGGATAGTGTAGGATTAGCTGCTGCTGTGCAAGCCCCGCTGCCCCTCCAGGGTACTCCCAATTACACAATTTCGGTTACAAACGGTGAGGCCCGGAATGTAACCCCTGTTACGTTTAAAGAAGGGATTTTAAAAGACACAAGACAACATTTTATTTTCCTGAAAGGCACTTTAAATGGCAAAAAAAATTAACTTTGGGTTCAATTTATAATACAAATTGGGGGGGGGGGGCAAAAAGAATTCATTGAAGTGATATTAAATAAATTAAAGGATTTTCAGGAAGGCAGACTACTTTTAGGAGGTGATCTAAATTGGGCATTAGACCCAAAGAGAGTTCAAAGGGGGAAACTAAGGCGTTCTCCCACACATCCAGGCAACCTAAAAGATCTCCTTTGTCAATAAGCATTAATAGAGCTAAGGAGGGCACTAAACTCATCGGAGAGTGATTTTTTAATTTTTCTAAAATTCTAATAACTCATCAGTAAAACAAAATCAGAACTACTATGTCTGAATGTCCCGTCAGAATATATAAAAATACAAATTAAAGCGAGTTTTAAACTTTGTGCAAAATATATTAAATATTTGGGAATCAACATGACAAAATCGTGGAAACAGTTATTTAAAGCTAACTTTTCACCAATGAGGAAAAGTGTTATAAAGAATCTTGAAAGATCGTTAAAGACATCTACAGTATTTCTTGGATGGGTAGGGTAGCCTCAGTTAAAATGATGATACTACAAATATATATCTATATTTGTTTCAAACCTACAGTGGTACCTTGGTTGTTGAATGGCTTGGCTCCCAAACAAATTGGCTCCTGAATGTCGCAAACTCAGAAGTAGGTGTTCTGGTTTGTGAACGTTTTTTGGAACCTGAACATCGAATGTGGCTTCCGCGGCTTCCAATTGAGTGTAGGAAGCTCCTCAGCCAATTGGAAGCTGCACCTTGGTTTTCGAATGGTTCCAGTCCAGGAGTCAAATAGACTCCCGGAATGGATTAAGTTCGACAACCAAGGTTCCACTGTATATGTATTTGAGCAAAGACCATAAAGAAATGGCAAAAAAGTTGTAGGCTTTATTCATCAGGGCAAGAGACTTAGACTATGATTATTGTATCAGCATTCCTGGAGTTAGGGGTATGGGTCTACCATATTTGCAAAGATACCATGGTGCAGCCCACATACAAAATGTCATTAGTATGATAAATAATGTAAAAGAGAAGCTTTGGATCCAATTGGAATTTGATAAACATGTGCAACACAGAATATCAGGTATTTCATATTTTTTTATTACAAAACTATCTTAGAAATGGTAACAAACTCAATCCTGGAAACAAAATTAACACCACCTATATCACCATTGATTCCCTTCACATTGGACACCTCCTTTTACATACAATAGAGAATTGGTTGATATGAAACGGAAAGAAAAAGGCCTTGTACAGATTGATTCACTTTTATGAAAGTTATATCTCTCTTACAGCAAGGCAAATAATGGAAAGAATGAAAGGATGTGATCTACCAGGTGATACATTTTATCTCAAATTCAGCCATTAAATCTCAAGCAATTAGACAAATGACAAACTAATTCCGAATATGACTGAATGCTCCCTTCTCCAAAATGTACAATTTTATACAAAATACTCACTGGCCTAGTCATTGGGTAGTGCACAGCTATTAAACAAAACTGGGAAAAGGACCTAGGTATAGAAAAAAAACATCACCCCACATTAGAGAAAACTCTTTTAAGTTAATATATGGATGACATCTAACACCTGTAAGACTCAGTTATATAGACAAAGCATCCTCTGCAGCAGGTTGGAGGGGATGGATGCAAGGTAATTGACACAACTTTCCAAATGTGGTGGACATGTGAATTAGTGCAACCATTTTAGGAAAGGGTATTTGCAGAAATGAGCAAAATTAGGAACCAAATGTACAGTGCCAACCCATGTCTAGGTTTATTAACAATGTTTAAAGATACTTAAATTCTTCCACAGGGAACTTGAGAATAATAATTTATTATTTGTACCCCGCCTATCTGACTGGGTTGCCACAGCCACTCTGGGCGGTCTTTCTCTTGTTAGCAGCACAATTAAAAAGGTAAAGGTACCGGTACCCCTGAAACAGAAAGGACTTGATCACCATCTACACATCACACAGTGGAAGCAGAACATATAGACAATTACAGTATCTGAGAAACTAAGAGAGTACAAATCCTGAATGATGCATCCAACAGCATTTGAAACTCCCATTGTTCTAGGCGCATTTTGCAACAGGGAATTTTATTAATGCAAGCAATTTCTGAGCTCTGGACTTAGTACTATGCCTAAGATTTCAGATTAAAACTGCCACTGCTGGAACGAAAGGGGACTTTTTTCTGCCTCCCCACTTCCAGCCACTCTCTGAGGACTGGAGAAGGGACCCTCATAAGAATATTAGTGGGGTGGGCAGGGGGAGTATGGCTTTGTTTTTTGCAGTCTTCAGATGAGGACTAGACCATGTGAAAAATGAATATAAGATGTTAGCAGCAGTTCGTTCATTTTCAGCTTTGTATTCTTGTTATAAAAAAGCATGCCTAGACATTCAGTTGTAGCGCCCATAACCGAGGTCTAAGGTGCCATTTAGCTCCTAGCTCTCAAATTTCAGTTTCTAACACTGGCATCCAGTATGTAAATTTTTCTTGAAATATGGCACCCCTTTATAAAACATTCAAATGAACACCCTCATGACTGGCACCCACCCACACAGAGAGATCTATTGGGGGAATTGATGTGTTAGTCTTCTGTTATGGGGGATTAGGGGGAACAAATGACAGTATTTTGAAATTTTTATGTTAATGCTTATATTCTTTTTCTTGAAAATTCATAAAATATTTTTGAAATAATACATTTTTTGGAGTATGCTAGCTTGTAAAGTACATTTAAAAAGTATTAACTTTCTGCTGAATTTTAAAAGTGACAGATGAAAAAGGGCAATATGCTCTGTAGCTTGGGTTTTGTTCAGTTTTCCTTCCTCTCCCCCCCCCCCCATTCCTTGAGACTGGAGCTTGACTCCGTTCTTGAACTTGGGAATCTGAACAACAGATGGTGCTGTTTCAAATTAAAAAAATTTAAACTAAGATCCATCAGCTGCCAACATGAAACACTCTTCTTTTTTCTGAAGGGAAGGAGCTCATTATCAAGAGTATTTAAGCAAAGTAGGTATTTAATCTTCCTTAATCATTTGCATTCTTGAGAAGAAGGATACCAGTGGCAGCTGTCATGCCAGGCCAAGCCCTGTGAATATGCTTGCTTGTAATTACTTCACAAAATCTATTTTAATTCTGTTCACGCTGAGTACAGTCAAAACTGAAGCCCAAAAGTGAGAAATGTTTTCACAAGCACCTCATTTATAATTAAATTGATTTCTTTTCTATCTTATTCTCTAGTCGTTCAGGAAGGGCCTAACATTTCTTAGGAACTTGCAATAGAAGCTTAAAAAGTCTGTTGTTGCTTTAAAGTTGTTTTTCCTTTTTCAAAAATGTAAGTTCAAGTCTAGGACTCCATATCTAGGCAAACTGTATGCTACCGTGGATCCTGTCGCTCAGTTCCCATGTTACCCATTAATAATAATTCAGTTTGTTAGTCACTTGCCACATAGAAGTCTCCAAGTGACTTAAAACATTTTAAGAGCATGAAGCATAATATAAAAACTCTAAAAAGGACAAGACTTGATGATAAAAGTGATACAATAACCAGTAAAACAAACCCAATAATTCAGCAGCAAAAGTGTACCATCCCTTGACAGCGGAATCATTTTACACCTTCAGTAAAGTCCAAAAGGATTGTAAAATCCAAAATCCAAATGTCATGTAAAAATCAGGGTGCGTTCAGTCACAAGTGCCACCCTCCCTATGCTTAATGTTTGTTTCCCAGTAAATTTGCCCATGCGTTTTACCAGATTAATTTCCCTATCGCTAAGGCTCCGAAATCTTTCATTGAATATGTTTTTCCTCTTGATTAAAGAGTTGGTCAACAAGGGACCCTTTCAGTGACTTCATAAAACATGGAGGTGGTTTATCTAATGAAACTGTGTTTCCACCAAGTGGAGAGAATGAAGAATATATGAAATACTCTTGTGAAATGTATTTAAATGCCTTTATTCCACAGAAGGCAGAGGGCAGGGGAACTTGTATCTACAGCTGCATCTTTATCAGAGTCCCGAGAGTGGAATGTTCTTTTTCCCTAGAGCACTGTTGCCTGATTTTGTGCTCTTCAGTATGTTCTTGGAAACTTTGCATATTCTGTATAGTGCCTAAGCACTCCTCATTGTTGAAATTACTCGGCTGGACTCACACATATAGGTTTGTGGACAAAATAGCTAGGTATTTTGTTTTTGGTCACTCTTTCTGCTCCTTTCCTCCCAGGAGCTGCTAAAACTAGGAACACTTTTATCTTATGTTGTGCTGACCCATGTGGTGCTGGTCTGAAGATTCCTTGAAATTTGGGGTGTTCTTAGGTGCTAAAGTGATTCTTTCCCACCCGGGAAGCCCATGAGCTGCTTCAATGTGGAGAAGTTATAAAGTGCACTGACACTTGCTTTGGGGCAAGCAAGAAGCAGTAAGAATGATTTCATTTCCAAAGCCCAGTGCAAAGTGATGATGAACACCCCCCCCCCCTGTTCTCATCTGAACTCTCTATGGGTATATGCCAGAGGACTTGGAAGGAGTCAGAATTGGAGTCTTGCACTTGACGCATGAAAGAGCACTCTTCCTCTTGAGTTCCGTGCAAAGTGCAGAGAAGTAATGGCAGCATAGATGTAGTGGGCTGGGTGGTATACAAATTGAAAGTGAAATGAAATGAAAGGGTCAGAGATCTGTTACAGTCATACCTAGGTTTAAGTACGCCTCGGTTTGAGTATTTTCAGTTTAAGTACTCCGCGGACTCTGTCTGGAACGGATTAATACACTTTTCATTACTTTCAATGGGAAAGTTCGCTTCAGGTTAAGTATGCTTCAATTTAAGTACTTTGCGGACCATCTGGAACGGATTAATCCACTTTCCATTACTTTCAATGGGAAAGTTCACTTCAGGTTAAGTACGCTTCAGGTTAAGTACAGACTTCCGGAACCAATTGTGTTTGTAAACCGAGGTACCACTGTACAGTACTAGTTCTGCAGCAGGCTCCCTGTCACCAGCGTCCTGGAGCTACCCAGTTAGTGTAAGAAAAACACTGGGGCCTAATTTGATTAGTAGAATGTTTGGTATTTGGTGGGCGGGCCTTGTATGTCATGCTCTGGAATCAGCCCCTCCCTTCAGCTTGTTCCATTAAGTTTCAGTTGAGAGGGACCAATTGCCTCTTTTTGTTTCTTGCTTGCTTAGTGTCCTTAGTTTCCCTCATGTTATTTTGTTACAGTTTTCTTTATTATTAAAGCTTAGTTTACATTTACGTGAGCCACTTATTTTTCTCTAAGGAAAAGAAATGCTGCTGAGGAAAGGTGTGGAATGTCCAAAACTCTGTGTGTAAGGGGGTATTCCCAGTTTGCCAGGAGGATTTATTTTGTTAATCACCCCCCCCCCCACAATCTCCACAACAGTTAGCACAAACGGAGATTTTTAGCCTCAGAAGTCTTCTCATCCTTTGTGCTGACTGTAGTCAGAATGAAATGAAGTGACTCAGTCACTGAGGATTGGCTCCTTGGGCCACTCTAGAGAAGACCTGCTTCAAAACTAAGCACCAACAACACAAGGTTCAAGGAGAATGGTTTGTAAGTTCTGTTACTTGCAATGAAACTTCAAGGAAAACATGAATTAAGTTACTCAGAAAAAAGGATATTGAAGTACTCCAAATGATTTTCCCATACCAAGAAAATAGTCGATCTAGCTGAGAGGCTGCACGTGGATATCTACATTGATCGTTGCCATGCATCCCTATTTATTATTATTGTATAAGATTATTGTATAATCTTAGAAGGGAGCATGGCCATGAGTATCAAGAAGGGACCCTGCACTTCTGAACTTGCCACTGCTGTACTGAATGCTTTGTGCTGGATGACATGGAAAGAGCAGGGAGTAGATTTCTTGCTTGGGTATTACCAACTTGACCCAGGTGGCGCTGTGGTTAAACCACTGAGCCTAGGGCTTGCTGATCAGAAGGTCTGCGGTTCGAATCCCTGTGACAGGGTGAGCTCCCGTTGCTTGGTCCCAGCTCCTGCCAACCTAGCAGTTCGAAAGCACGTCAAAATGCAAGTAGATAAATAGGAACCGCTACAGCGGGAAGGTAAACGGCGTTTCCATGTGCTGCTCTGGTTTGCCAGAAGTGGCTTTGTCATGCTGGCCACATGACCTGGAAGCTATACGCCGGCTCCCTTGGCCAATAATGCGAGATGAGCGCGCAACCCCAGAGTCGGTCACAACTGGACCTAATGGTCAGGGGTCCCTTTACCTTTACCTATTACCAACTTATTTACAGTAGAACATTACTTGTGCCCAGAGGCGCCATCTTCTGAAGAACATTGAGGGGCTGCATGTGATGTCGTGCGATGTCTTCTTGTCACTCTGTGTCTGGCTCCGTGTTCAGCTTTAACAAGGGGTGGGGGTGGGGGAAACGTTTTTTTAAAAAAAGTTTGAGGGAGCCTCAGCCCCCTGGAGCTGGTGCCTATGCTTGTGTTGTTCCTGGTTCATGCAAAAGTCTGCTGGCTTCGTGTAGAAGCAGAAGGGAGCCTCTGACTTGTTCCTACACACTGCTGTGTGTGGAACATACACATTGGCCCTGTGTGTGATTTGGCCCGTTGTCTCTCTCATTTTGGAGTGTCTGTGGCTCTCAATCTTGTATTAAATGTTCTATTTCAGCGATTGAACACTCCACCCTCTAAAGAGTGCAATTGCCATTTCATTATTATTATTTTTAAGCATTGTTTTCCTTCTCTGTGTTTATTTTGCCTGGAACATCATTGAATAACAAAATTAGCCAGATCTAAATCATTTGCTGACTGTTTGCTTGTATGTGTATTTAAACGTGTCACTGAGAGGCCTGTTGTACCTAATTAAGTACAGTGGTACCTCTGTTTATGAACACAATTGGTTCTGGAAGTCTGTTCATAAACTGAAGCGTTCATAAATTGAAGCGAACTTTCCCATTGAAAGTAATGGAAAGTGGATTAATTCGTTCCAGACAGGTCTGCGGAGTACTCAACCTGAAGCGTACTTAACCCGAAGCATGGGTGTAATTGGTTCCGGAAGTCTGTTCATAAACTGAAGCGTTCATAAACTGAAGTGAACTTTCCCATTGAAAGTAATGGAAAATGAATTAATCCATTCCAAATGGGTCTGCGGTGTTCGTAAACCGAAAATTCGTAAACCAAGGTGTTCATAAACCAAGGTTTCACTGTACTTGAGCTGTGAAACATTATTTTCAGTTGAAACAAGCCTGCTACATTTTGGCTTTAGAATGCAGTTGGAAACTTTTATTAGCTAATCCAGACGAGGTATGGGCCCCCCTGGGTGAGATCATTAACTTGTCCCTTGGCACGGGGACTTTCCCAAGGGAGTTGAAGGAAGCAGTGGTGTGTCCACTCTTAAAGAAAACATCTCTAGATCCTTTAGATCTATCCGATTACTGCCCGGTTTCGAATCTTCCGTACCTGGGTAAGGTAATTGAGAGAGCGGTTGCCAAACAGCTGGGTAGATTTCTGGATGAAACATAGGCTCTGGATCCATTTCAGTCTGGCTTTTGCCCTGGTTATGGGACCGAGACGGCTCTGGTCGCCCTAACAGATGATCTCCGTAGACAGCTGGATCAAGGCAGGTCGGGACTGCTGGTTCTTTTAGATTTGTCAGCAGCCTTCGACATGGTCGACCACAAACTTTTAGACCACTGCCTTGCTGACATGGGGATTCAGGGCACAGTCCACCAATGGCTGCACTCCTTTATCTCAGGTCGGGGGCAGAGGGTGGCACTAGGGAGGGAGTTGTCACCACGGCACTCCTTGGTGTGTGGAGTCCTGCAGGGCGCAATCCTTTTCCCGATACTTTTAAATATCTTTATGCGTCCCCTTCCCCAGATTGTCCGGAGTTTTGGGCTGGGTTATCATCAATATGCTGATGACACCCAGATTTATCTGCTGATGGACGGCTGCCTTACCTCGGCCCCGCACACACTGACCAGGTGCTTGGAAGTTGTGTCTGGATGGCTACGTGGGAGCCGGTTGAAGTTAAATCCTTCGAAGACAGAGGTCCTTTGACTGGGTCGGGACAACATGGGGTTGGGGGGCCAACTCCCATCTCTTGCGGGGGCTCAATTAGTGCCACCGCCTTCTGTCAAGAGTTTGGGTGTAACCTTCGACGCCTCCCTTTCCATGGAGGTGCAGGTTGCACCCATGGCTAAGGTGGCATTTTTCCATCTCTGCCGTATTAAGCAGTTGGTCCCTTACCTTTCTCACCCTGATCTGGCCACAGTGATCCATGAGACGGTCACCTCCAGGCTTGATTATTGTAACTCGCTTTACGTGGGGCTGCCCTTGAAGCTGACCGAGAAGCTCCAGCGCGTGCAGAATGCTGCGGCGAGGCTCCTTATGGGGTCCTTGCCGCGGGACCACATTCATCCAGTGCTTTACCAGCTGCACTGGCTCCCGGTGGAGTACAGGATCAGATTTAAGGTGCTGGTTTTGACCTTTAAAGCCCTATGCAGCTTAGGACCCTCATACTTATGGGACCGCCTCTCCTGGTATGCCCCGCGGAGGACCTTAAGGCCCACAAATAACATTTTGGAGATCCCAAGCCATAAGGTGGCTAGACTGGTCTCAACTAGGGCCAGGGCCTTTCCAGTACTGGCCCTGCCTTGGTGGAACACTCTCTCACAGGAGACCAGGGCCTTGCGGGATTTGACATATTTCCGTAGGGCCTGCAAGACAGAGCTGTTCCACCTGGCCTTTGGGCTGGACTCAGTCTGACCCTTATGTTTTCCTCCCTTATGGTTTTGATCTGGCCATTTTAAAATGAGGCTGTATTTAAAAATTTTAAACTTAAATTGTATTTTAACCCGTATTTTAATTAATTGTTTTTCTTTCTCTTATGTCTTATTGTAATTTTATTGGTGTTAACTGCCCTGAGCCTGGTTTTGACTGGGGAGGGCGGGGTATAAATAACAATTTATTATTCATTTTTATTATTATTATTAATTGTTGCCTCCAGTTAATTACCTTTCTGCCGGAGTGGTACCTATTTATCTACTTGCTTTCAAACTGCTAGGTTGGCAGGAGCAGGGACTGAGCAACAGGAGTTCATCCCATCGTGGGGATTCGAACTGCCGACTTTCTGATCGGCAAGCCCTAGGCTCTGTGGTTTAGACCACAGCGCCACCTGCGTCCCTATCCAGGGAAGCTATTGTATATTCTCAAGGTTCTTGTAGTTTGAAAAAGAAGGTGGTGGCAGACCTCCCTCCAGTTGCTTCACACATGCCATGCTTTCTTGCCATGTTGCTTGTACATCTGCTCATGGACCTGCATAAGTTAGTGCTACTTTGGCTCACAGTTCATTGGATCTCAACTAGAATATGTATATCACCCCAACTATTTACAACACCATGTAATAATGCCTCTCTGAATGGCTGGCATAATTGTGTTAATATTAGTGATTTTCCTTGGTCTGAGGAATGTGCCAAAAGAAGCCATTGTGGGTAGCCACATCAATTTAATTTTCTATCTTGCATTAGTCACTACAGATACCTGCAACAAAGATGAATGTTCATTACTCTTTAGTTCATGAATAATGAAGTATAGAAGGGAACTAGAACAATATTTGCTTGCTCAGTATCTTAGACTGACATACTGATGAATCTATGCTTTTCCCCTTACATGTGACTGACTTTGAATTTACTAGCTGTATAATGTGGGAAAGGCAAGGCTCGCTTACATTTTCATTGAGCTGAAGTATGTCTGATGAAAGACTCCTGAGTGTAATTAGGTTACTGCAAAGTGCGTGGATGTTCCTGGATATTACCAGTCAGCTGATGTAAGAGAAATTAAGGATATACTGGTAACATTTAAAATCTCAGTTAAAAGAAACACTGAACAGCTAACCGCTTTTGCACTCTCACTCCACTGTAACTTGAAAATTTAGGGAGTGGGTGGTGCTGTGTTCTAAACCACTGAGCCTCTTGGGTTTGCCAATCGGAAGCTTGGCAGTTCGAGTTCGTGTGATAGGGTGAACCCCTGTTGCTCTGTTCCAGCTCCTGCCAACCTAGCAGTTTGAAAACATATCAGCGTGAGTAGATAAATAGGTACTGCTGTGGTGGGAAGGTAAACAGAGTTTCTGTGCACTCTGGCACTCGTCACGGTGTCCTGTTGTGCCAGAAGCGATTTAGTCATGCTGGCCACATGCCTTGGAAAGCTGTGCTCCCTTGGCCTGAAGTGAGGTGAGTGCTGCACTTCATAGTCAAGTTTGACTGGACTTAACCATCCAGGGGTCCTTTACCTAATTTGAAGACCTATATGCAAAGGCAGTGGGACTGGTATCAGTCTTAGAGCTGATGTGATATGTGGATCCTGAAATAGAGTTCAAGTAATCTTTTCAATGAGTTTCTGCTAGTGCAACTGTTGTCATCTGTTGTACAACACAAAATATTGGATACAGCCCTGTTAAATGTTTATTCTGACATGTTGAGGGGTCACAAAAGACTTATTGTGTCCATTGTTAATGTGTATATATATATGTTTGTGTGTGTGTGTATGTTTATATCTATATATATAAATGTAGGCATTGTGCGCGCGGATGTAACAACCTTTCACCGTAACCGCTGAACCGTAATGTTACAAATTTGGCCACAATGTACCTTGCTCAACAGGGAGGGATCTGGCATAAATTTTGTTCCCAAAAAACCACACCTTTCGCACCTAAAATAATGATTAAACACAAAAAAGTGGCGCCCAAATTAGATGTCACCACCAGAAGCTCTGAAGACTCGAGCAACATCCAATAGAAAGGCAGATCGCACGCTGCCGCCTCCAAAGCTGCGCCAACTGAAAACAGTCCTTTTGCAGCAACAAGGCCCAACTTTTTCAATAGGCTGCAGCATTGCCAAGCAGGAAAACTGAGTAGGCCGCACCATTCAGTAGGCCACAGGCAAAACCAAACCGAATAGGACCTTTCACAACGGGGGGGGGGGCATAGGGATGAGGCACAACAAAGGGAGGGGAAAACACATAGCCATTGGGGGGAGGACCCTGAGTCAGCCAAAGCAGTGGGGGGTGGGTGGGTGGGTGGGTTGGGACAGGGAAAACTGAGTAGGCTGCAACATTGCCCAGTAGGCCACAGGCAAAAACAAACAGAATATGGGCCTTTCACAGGGTGGGGGACTAACAGGGATGAGGCACAACAAAGGGAGGGGGGAAACAGAAAGGCCATGCGGGGGGGGAGGTAGGACCCTGAGTCAGCCAAAGCAGTGGGGGGGGGGGACATTTTCAGGAACTCACATGGGTGGGGGAGTCTTATTTTTGAAACTTACAGTAGGGGAGTCAGGGTTGGGACAGGGCAGGTGAGGGGGGACTAAAGGGAGAATCTGAAGGTCCATTTAACAGAAAAGGGTCCATTTAACACAAAAAACCACAGCAACGCGTGGCCGGGCCAGCTAGTGTATGTGTATGCTCTGGGGTTGCGCACTCACCTCGCATTATTGGCCGAGGGAGCCGGCGTATAGCTTCCAGGTCATGTGGCCAGCATGACAAAGCCGCTTCTGGCAAACCAGAGCAGCACATGGAAACGCCGTTTACCTTCCCGCTGTAGTGGTTCCTATTAATCTACTTGCATTTTGACGTGCTTTCGAACTGCTAGGTTGGCAGGAGCTGGGACCAAGCAACGGGAACTCACCCCGTCACAGGGATTCGAACCGCCGACCTTCTGATCAGCAAGCCCTAGGCTCAGTGGTTTAACCCACAGCGCCACCTGGGTCTATATATATATATATATATATATGGGGACCATTTTTGTGATCCTGGTGGGGAAACACAGAAAACACCTTGATGAATGGAATACCGTATATTCCGGCATATAAGACAACTGGGCGTATAAGACGACCCCCAACTTTTCCAGTTAAAACATAGAGTTTGGGATATACTCGCCGTATAAGAAATACGACCCGGCGTATAAGACGACTCCCGACTTTTGAGAAGATTTTCCTGGGTTAAAAAGTAGTCATATGCAGGAATATACAGTACTTCCCTGTATCAGGAAGTTTTTAATGTTTAATATTTTACTATGTTTTATATATAATACTTTGGCCACCTCATGAGAAGAGAAGACTCCCTGGAAAAGACCCTGATGTTGGGAAAGATTGAGGGCACAAGGAGAAGGGGACGGCAGAGGAAAAAATGGTTGGACAGTGTTCTCGAAGCTACTAACATGAGTTTGACTGAACTGCGGGAGGCAGTGGAAGACAGGAGTGCCTGGCGTGCTCTGGTCCATGGGGTCACAAAGAGTCGGACACGACTAAACGACTAAACAACCACAACATGTTTTATATATGCTGTAAGCCGCCCAGAGTGTCTGGGGAAACCCAGCCAGATGGGTGGGGTATAAATAATAAAACAATTACCATATTTTTCACTTCACAAGACACACTTTTTCACTCCTAAAAACAAAGGGAAAATATCTGTGTGTCTTATGGAGCGAAGGCACTGGACGGCAGCAGGATCCCTCGAGCGGTGGGATGCCTCTGCCGCCGGAGCCATGGCTCCCAGCGGCGGTGGAGGGATGAGCAGCCTGCCAGTGGCTGAGGGGCGGCGGAGGGCTGAGCAGTTTCTAATGTCTAATATTTTACTATTAAACCATATGACAGATTCTTCTCTGTCAGTAGAGCAGTAGGACTGGCATTCAGAGTCTGTCCAGCTGTGGTCTCTGTGGTCATTTCCTTACATGGGGCTGCACACACTCTCACTTGAGAAGAAGCAGTTACAGGTAACCAACTCTCTGTTGCATTGCAAACTATCATGTTTTTCTGAAGATACCATGAAAACAATTGTATGGTGGCAATTGCTTTAGCACAAAGAGGTTTTTTTGTTGATAGGTGTACATTTTCTATAAACCTGAATGTGCTTCTTTTTGTATGCCTTCATTCTTTTTTCCTGTCCCCTCCAGCATCCCATTGAATCAAATTAATGGCAAACTTGGGATCATTTAGCAGAAAAGATGGTGTTATGTTTTTAAATATATCTTTTTGGGTTTTCTGGTGCTAGTAGGGGGATGGCAAGGTTGCATGCCTGCAGGCAAAATATGGAGATTTAAATTGGTCATAGATGGTAAGACCTTTTCTCTTCCTTTCTGCTTGTTAAAAGCTTTGGTAATATATACGTTTCCATTTCAATTCACGTAAGCCTGCCTGTGTTAATGTTACATTGCTGCTTCTGAGTTTGGTAGTATTTTATTATTAATACAACTGGCCAAGCTGAGCGTGTGTCCTTGCAATTTAATATAGAAGAGAAGATAAGAAGGTTCATGTAAGAGAGAGGGCTTGCAGAGAGCAGCCCACTCTGCTTACTTCCACCAGATGGGAGAGCAGCAGCAAGTCTGGGAGTTCAAATCAGGAACAGGAAGGGTTAAGACGGGTCCAGGGCTCTGCAGAGTCCTGGTGGCTCAGCTCCAGGTTGGTAGCAGGGAAGCAGGGGAGGAGCTAGCTTCAGCAGGGGCTGGAAAGGAGGGAGGAGAGAGAACGGCACCTCAGGAGCCTGGTTTGGGACCACGGAGGACCCATAGTGCAAGGAGGAGGGGCGTTTGGAGTCTTAAAAGGGGGGTCAGAGCCCACGAGACGCCATTGTGGGCTTCTGCCCCATGCAGAGCAGACATGATTTGAGACATCTCACCACTGTATATAGCATGCACAATAAAACTATGAAAATCCAGAGGATGTGTGGAGTGCTTACTCGGGACTAGCCAACACCCCATCTGTGACAGTTCAGTTGTATAAAAATCTCAAATGGAAACTGAATAGGGTATAAAAATTTAACAGCTCATATGCAGATAGAACATTTTGACGTCTGAAAATAGTTTTGCCTATTTTACTTGCATATAGACTATTTAAAACAGTAAGACTATTTTAAAGTGCTAGGGATTTCAGTTTTCAGCTTGGTTACCTGACTGAGAAGTGTGTAAATAATAATGACCTCCCACTTACTCTGTCACACACATGCCCAGTCTGCTGCAGATTGCCAAACCATAAATGAACAAACCCGTGTGGATGAGTGCATGGAATAAAAATCACAGCCAATTTACTCCTCCCAGTTCTTCCTGCTGCCACACTATTCAAAAGCTAATCCATGTTTTGGTTTAGTGTTATGTCCAAAGTTAGCTTCATGATTTATCTCACTCCAGACAGACCAAGAACAGCAAGCCATTTTTTTTTGGGGGGGGGGCTAAGCAGAAGAAAAATGACAACACCAAATAAAAGATCAAGCACTAGAATAAAAACAGTGTTCAAAGTAGTTTATTAAGGAAGACAATGGTGATCACAAGCATTTTGGGATTTTAGATGCATGATTACATCTTATTAAAGTGGGGGAATCTAAACTAAATTAGATTTTGGGCCAGAAGTATCCATAGAAAGAAAATTCAGGTGGTGGCACTTTCAGCTTTCCTCGATTCTGTTCAGTCAGTGAGGTTGATGATCGCTCTTGACTCAGTGGGCACTGTGTGAATTTACTGCGTGAAGCGGCACCTCAATATGGAACTGAGTTAGGCATTATGAAGGCAATGAGTATATTCAGATATTCGGTACCTCCTTGGGAGCCAATATGGTATACTGCTTAGAGTACTGGACTAGGGCTATAATGACACTGTTTCAAATCCTTACTCAGCCATGAAGCTCACTTGAACCAATCTCTCAGCCTAACCTACGTTAGGAGACTGGTTGTGAGGATAAAATGGGCTTATGAAGAAGGTGCATGTTAAATATATGGGGACTTGGGATAGGGCCTTCAGGCTCAGAGTGAGTGAGTAAAGGAAATAGAAGCAATTTCACTTACTCACAAATAAGAGGGGCGTGAGCTACCTGTGTCTAGGAATGCAGCTCTGTTTTCTTAACCCCTTCATGCACTAACTAGCATTAATGCATGGTTATGTTTGGCTGCAATTTCCCACAAACCACTTCTAAGGCAAATATAATAATTGAATGTACAATTTAATAAACCATCCAGAGTCCCATCTTGACTTGTAGGTTATCAAAACTGTCTCTTAGTAAGGACTTGAGAATGTCAGCAGTCACCTCTTTGGTTTGGCAAAACACCAATTCAGCAAGTCCATCTTGTATCATATCACACATGTAGTGGTATTTCACCCCAATGTGCTTGGTTCTTGTGTGAAACTTTTTGCTCTGAAATAGTTTCAAACAAGTCTGGTTGTCTTCTATCCGCTAGTTTTTTTCTGAAACAACCCAAAGTCCATAGTCATTTGGTCAATCTGGACTAGTTTTCTGCATATCTAAGTTGCAGCTACGTACTCTGATTCTGTGAAAGACAAAGCTACACATCCTTGTTTAAAGGTGGCACAGGAAATAGGACCATTTCTAAACAAAGAGGAATCCAAATGTTGACTTGTAAAATCTGTATTTTTTCAGCATCGTTTTTCACAGGTTGCACGGATACTGTCCAGATTTTGCATTTTGTGCCATATAATGTGTTATACTGCTGTAGATTTTTTGTTTGAATTTGTGTGTGTGTATGAGTGTGTATGTGTGAGAGAGAGACCACTTCAGGGAACAACAAAATGAACGAAAACCAACCACACAAGGTTCTTGCAAGGTTAAAGTAGTGGTGGTGAAGGGCTGTGTACACTGCCTTGAGCTCCTTTGAGGAAAGGCAAGACACAAATGTATTTAAAAATGTATTCCCCCACCCCACCCAGGTTGTAAATATTGCCAGTGCCCTTGTTTGTAACATCACATGTATAGTTTCTCTACAAGAACTCAAAAGCTATTGCATATCTACCGTAGTTCTTTAACAAGCCATGGCCTTGTATATATGCCATCAGTGTTGTAAACATAATCCTCTTGCTCTTCAAGTTGTTCTGGGGAATTTTGGAGTTTCTTGGAAGTTTATCAGGAGCTCCTTGATGAAATTAGCAATGGTGAGCAATTCCCCAAAAGACCTCTTTGTCTGCAGTGGACATATGGGAAGGCAGAGTTGGCTGTGTTCCACCTGTATTCTCAAGTCATGCATGTCAGTGGTGAGACCCAGTAGAAGTAGCTAGAATGGGTTGCTTGAAGCAGGCGACTTTAATGCTATGTGATGAATCAGAACCCCTAACCTGGGAGTCACCTCTGAGGTATTCCTGAAATGTTTTGGGATCTTGTCCTAGGCTTCCAGGTCAGCAGTCAGATGGATGTTCCTTTGTAGATCTCCTTCTGCTAAATTGCTGGCTCAGGCTTTCACTGTGGTTGCCAGCTGACTTTGTGCTCTGTAAGCTAGAAACACCTGTGATCACAATGCTGACTATTCTGTATTTGCCCTGCAGGGGATATAGTAGAGTGCCCTGTCCTTCAAAATTGGGGTGGGGGTGGAATCTTTAAGTGTTTGCAAGAAAGACAGTGTGTGCAGCAGAGAGAGAATTGAAAGTACTTCATTCCTAAGTATTAAAATTAAATGTATGGTATCTTTTTCAAAAATGTGTAAAATAAGAATCAACAGTGCATTAAGTAGAAGCAGAATGCTGACTTTCCACTTTTTAAAGTCTAAATTCAATCGATCTCTTCAAATACCGGTAGTGCTATATTATAAATAAATAGTAATAATATATGCCTTCATCACATATATAATAATGTCAATGAACAGAGGAGCCAGAGTGCCACCTCATGCTTCCTGGGTTCCCCCCAGGTAGAAGCAGTTTCAAGGAGTTGGTGTGTGAGGGCAAGAGAAAGGAATCAATAATTTCCAGCATGAAGGACCCAAGTAATTGTTTAGGGATCATGGGGTGAAAAATGGCACTTTGGAAGTTTATAGGATACCTGCAGAGATCTTGGAGTGCCTCTGTGCTTAGCCTAGATAAGGGAAGATAATTCTTGTACACCAGCTCCCAAATTGACTTGAGCTGAGTACCCGTTTGGAAAGAAAAGGGGAAAAGTTCAGTATTCTGGAGAAGAGAGTCACCGTCTTCTCAAAGTGGGCCCACTTCTTGGGGACTGAAATCTTCCTTTGGCATTGAATTCACCCACTTGGGGGACCCCAGAGTCTCCTCTTCATAGAAGACATCCTCTCTCTCGCTATCTCTCTGTTTGTGTGCATGCTGCATTGATGCAAACATATAATTATGCATTTTGGTGTAGTGTTAGGGTTAGCTTGCCTCCCTTTTAGTACTGACTACATACCTTTTAGACAGTCACCAGCATTCTTGGCCAAGTCAAGTTCCACTATCATAGTGTTCGTAATCTTGCAACCCTCCAGAACAGATGGTTGGTGTGTGTGTGTGTGTGTGAGTGTGTGTGTGTGAGTGTGTGCGTGCGTGTGTGTGTGTGTACACACACCTGGGGAGAGGGAGAAGTTCTGCTGTACAAGCTGAAATTCTTGCACTAGTGGATTTAGTTGGATAGCACCCTTTGATTATGAAATATATTCCCTGCTGTGGCCAGACAATACATAGCCACAGGTTCCAGGATAACTTTGCAGAGAACATTTAGGCAGATACCTTCTGTGCAAGAAAAAAAGGCTTTGCTTGGTTGTGGGTGAAGAGGGTAAATGAAGTAATTGGTGTGTGTTGTTAGCTGTTGACCAGGTTGTGTGTGGCAGAACTTTCATTTGGTGTGGATTTTAGCACTTCGCCTACAGCCTCCACCTCCTGGTAGCAGAGCTTGGCAGTAGCAAAGCATTCAGCACTTCATTATTTCTATAACCTGAGTGCATTTGCAAATTAATTGACGTGTGGGAGGGAAGGCATCTGCTATTGTAAAAACATTTTAATTATTGCAGCAAAACTAGAAATAAAAATCAGTTGTCGCAATCTGACAACAGGTACAGGTGAAAAAGAATGCCCTCACCCCCCACACCATTTCTTTGGTCCCCTTATTCATATAGGTGCTATTCCCCTCCCCCATTTCTTTCCATCTTTAATGCTGTAGGGTTTGTTTAATGCATGCATTTCTTTTTAAACGCTCACTTTGGAAACAAAGTCTGAACAAGAAAAATATCATTATGTGTATATAGGCTTTTATGTCTCCTTACTCAACTGTAAGATGATAACCTATTTTGCTCTTCACGCTAAAGTTCCATCATGTGAGTTTACCACCGCCCCACCCTGTGTAAGTCCAAGCAGAAGGTTCCAGACTTCTCTGGTTAAAAATAGCTTTTAAATTGTGGTCAAATGTGACACTTTAAAACAGGTATGAGGCAGCTGTGGTCTTCCAGATGTTCTGGGACTCCAGTCCCCAACAATACCCCAGTCAGCAGGATCAGGGGTGATGAGAGTTGCAGTCCAGCAGTATCTGAACCAGGTTCCCCGATTCTGCTACAGCTGTGTTAGCCCATGAGAAGAAAATCCAAAATCCATATTAGGGACTAGAAGAAACTTCCATTGGATAAATCCTCAACAAGTATGTGAGTCAGCATATAACACAAAATTCCATGCACAGTAACTAAAATTTATTAGTGTGCCCATAGTTTCTGTACCGGTACCTATGCTTTGCTCCTTTAAAATTTGAACAATGCAAATTATCTTTAAAATTTTACAAGTATTTCAATTAAAATGTCTACATAATATAAGATGTAAACCACATTAACTGTGGAACCTCGGTTTATGAACACCTCGGTTTATGAATTTTCGGTTTATGAACACTGCGGACCCATCTGGAACGGATTAATTCATTTTCCATTACTTTCAATGGGAAAGTTTGCTTCAGTTTATGAACAGACTTCCGGAACCAATTACACCCATGCTTCAGTTTATGAACGCTTCAGTTTAAGTACTCCGCGGACCCGTCTGGAACGGATTAATCCACTTTCCATTACTTTCAATGGGAAAGTTTGCTTCAGTTTATGAACGCTTACTCCGCGGACCACCTGGAACGGATTAATTCACTTTCCATTACTTTCAATGGGAAAGTTCGCTTCAGTTTATGAACGCTTCAGTTTATGAACAGACTTCCAGAACCAATTGTGTTCATAAACCGAGGTACCACTGTACTTTAGTTTTGCGCCTCAAATATTTCAGGTCAAATATTTCAGGTCAAAAATTAACATGGGGTACTTTAGAAAGATTTGCTTGCTAAAGACAAGTACAGTAAACGTCAATTTAGATCACTTTCTAGGGCACCATAAGTTGTTCTTATGCAAATTACCCTATGCAGATTAGTAGTTTTTAGAGGAAGGTTTTCTGGAAAATTTGGAACAGCAAAATTCACATCACTAGTACTGCCATCTTCCAACTTCCCTGCAGGTTAAAGGGATCAGGAGAAATTTGGGCATGTATGCTCTCTTGGTTATAAAATATAAAATAAGAAAACCTTTGTTAATAGTCGTCGTCCCCCCCCCCCATGTATTTCTTCCAAAGAAATTATATGGAATTTCCACAATAAATTTGTTGTAGATCTAGTGCGTTCCAAGTAGTTCTCTTTGTAAGAGCTTGAGCCCAGCCTTTCCCAGGAGTTTTGGTCGAAATATGTGGAGGCCCTTCCTATGATCCACAGCAATTAGAGTGGACCTGTGACTTAACAGAGCATTTTGGGCCCTGTGCCACTCTGACTGCTTGTGTGTGGTACATTTCCCTTTCTCCATGAAGATGCCTGCATTTACACTGCATGGCCAATAGGCAAAACTGGAGTAGATTCTTCCTTCAGATTACTGGTAAATTCTGCGGCTTCTCCTCTCCATGGGTAATTAGGGAGAGAGAGGGTATCATAAAAGATAAGATGTTGCCATATGTGTTCTAGGCATCAGAATTGTCTTTATTTCTTCTTCAGGAAGCCACATGTGCTTTGCTTTTTCTAGCGAGCAGTTTGTATGGATTATACTGTTCTCAATCCAGTGGAGCAATAACATGTTTAGTTATGGTTTCTTAATCCTTTGCTTGGTGTTCCCTAATTCCTTCCCCCATGTGAGGTTGCAGACATACCAGTATTTCTGGGAAGGCTTGTAAGAATCCTTGGAAATGTTACTATTTCTCCTCAAATCTGTGGTAATGGGAAATCTGTGCTGGATCAAGTGCAGTATGTGATTTGAGACACTTTAGTTTAGACTACTGTACTTTTCTGGAGTTGGTTGCAAATCATATTGATGCTTTTGGATCTTTCTATAATCTGTGTCCAAATAACTTCAGTGGATGGAAAAGTGAAGTGTATCCAGTCTGTCATTTCTTCCCTAAGGGGAGAGGATTCAAGTTAACTGCTATTAGGAAAAGCATGTCAAAATAATTAGCACACCAGTTTAAACTTTTTAGTACTGGTATTCGGCAAAGCAGTTGAGCCTTGAATTCCTTCCACAGTGATGATATTATTCATACTTTTTCCAAAAGTATCATTTTGTGTTAATAGTCAGTTGTTTAAAAATGAAGGTAAAATATAGTTTCAGCAGGCAGGTGGCTGTTTTTGTCCCGAAAGTAGACTGTATTGTGTGCTTGGAACCCCAACTGCTAGAATTATTCTTTTTAAACATCTTCATGCATTTGGTGAAGAGCTGTTTCCAAACTTAATTAACCTCATTTGGATGTTTGAGTTGCCTTTTTCATTTACTCATCTTTCCTAGCCACGTTTTTGTTTCATGTTGAGAATATTATGGAGTCTGTAAATAGTTTTGAAATGCCATTTTGTGATATATGGGCCTCTTTAACACTACTTTGATTTATGTGCACTACAGTGAAAAAAAAGCAAAGGAAGCAAATTATAGTGGGGGGAAATGTTGCCAGTCTACACTTTTTCAGCTTTAGTTAAAAAACTGTACTTTTATCAATCAAATCTGATGGATTTTGTTTGCATTAAAAAAGGCATTCATGGTGTAACTCTTTGAGGAACGTATGGACAATTTTTAACCGCTCAGCTGGTTGTCATAGGCGACATGGAACTATATGTCGTTAAGTGTGAACTGCAAACTGTCTGGCCCTCCAGGAGCTCATCTTACACACCTGCTTCTTATTAAGAGTCTTGTCTTCTGCTGCCAATCCCATGTAATGAGTAAGAGGGCAAGCCAGTTAAAATTTTGCAGGTAATTTACTGTGGAGGGACTTATTTAAAAGATTGTGTCAGATTCCTGCCTGCCAAATTTGACACTTTCATAAGATTTGCTTGTTTGTTTGTTTGTTTTCTATACTGCCCTGTACCCGAAGGTCTCAGGGCAGTTCACATAAAGGAATCACATATTATGCTGGTTACTAGATGTTGTTGGAGCATTAAAACTGACCTAACCCATTATGTGCCATTGAGATGAAAAGTACCTAAAACCTTTAAAATTGATGAAAATGTGTTGAGGAGATTGCTTTGTATATAGACTAAAAAGGATATTTTCATATCATGTATCCAGTTAGTAGCATTGCCTTATACAGGTGAAACTTGGAAAATTAGAATATCGTCAGAAAGTGCATTTATTTCAGGAATGCAACTTAAAAGGTGAAACCAATCTAGGAGATAGATGCATGACATGCAAAGCAAGATATGTCAAGCCTTTATTTGGTGTAATTGTAATTATTTGTTGTTAGGCAGGTCAATTATAAATGGAATGCAATTAATGAAATGTAATAGCGATGTTTATTTTTGTTTATTTTTATATGATTGTAACTATTTGTTTTATTACTGTAGAATTTCCAAAAGAAAGCATTTGTAAAAATTAAAAGAAAATAAAAAATAGTAAGTTACATTACTGAAATAAATGCACTTTTCGACAATATTCTAATTTTCTGAGTTTCACCTGTAACTGGGTCAAAGTTGTATTTACACCACGAAGTGGTTTCAAAACAAAAAGACCCAACTACCGGTACTTAAATGACCTTTTGCCTTTTTGCTTCTTTTATTTATTGAAAATACTGAACCTTGATGTCTTTACTTCTACTTGGTGCTCCATGTCTCTGGTATTATTTTTCTTTTGTCAAAAACAGTAGAAAGTTGCTTTAAAAGCAGAAAGCTCAAATTCTCAGGGGGTTTAAATCTGTACCTTTAACCATGTTTCCAGAGCTGTTAACAACAACAACAACAACAACAAGCCGTCCATCTGACTGGGTTGCCCCAGCCACTCTGGGCAGCTCCCAACAAAAAATAGAAAAAACGCAATACAACCTCACAGACTAAAAACTTCCTTGAACAGGGCTGCCTTCAGATGTCTTAAAAAAAATAACATTGCTGTTTATCTGTTTGAAGTCTGCTGGGAGGGCATTCCACAGGGTCGACACCACTACTGAAAAGGTCCTCCGTCTGGTTCCCTGTAACCTCACCTCTTGCAATGAGAGAAGCACCAGAAGGCTCTCAAAGCTGGATCTCAGTGTCCACGTTGAGTGTTGGAGGTGGAAACGCTTCTACAGGTATACAGGGCCAAAGCTATTTAGGGCTTTAAAGGTCAGCACCAACACTTTGAATTTTACTCAGAAATGTACTAGGAGCCAATGTAATTCTAATAGAAGAATAAAATTGCTGTGTTAAAAATATATGATCAGAACCATTATTAAGGCAGCAGTTAAAACAGTTTCAGAACTTCATACATAGTTCAAAGCAGCATATATCCCCTTTTTGTTCTTGCAGTAGTGCTGTGAGGCTGCTTAGGCTGAAAAATAGTAACTGGCTCAAAGGTACATGTTAAACTTTCTGGCCAAGTAGTCCTTTGAATCTGGGTCTTGAACCTAGTCTCACACTCTTAATCACTACAACACACTGGTTCTCACCCTGCACAGACATCTGGGGGAAAACCTCTGAAGATTACCTTAGTACCTGGGCATGTCAATGTACTATTGCTTCTGCAGTGGTATTTTGGAACTGAAGCCCTAACCCCTTTTTTGGGTCTTGTGGGAATGTTGCTGATATACTAGAACACTTTATATTGAAGATTTTAAAAAGTTGTCATAGTAGCCTTTCTTTTATTTCCCAGGGAATATATAGTTCGTTAGATGCTACACTATAAAGGCCATGTTGTACCTCTGGCCTTGGAGCTCAGTGTTAACATTCGACTAGTACTGTGCAAGCAGCATCCTACACTTTGTTGGTCCCACCCACTCCTAGCATCATCCTCTTCTCACCTACCGGTAGTAAATGACAGAAAATTTGCTGCTGCACTGTGAGTGTGGCTCTGTGGTGTGTGCTCTCACCTGAGAGATGACTCTTCCAGTGCATGCCTTTGCTCATTAGAGCTGGGGGCAGGGACTAGATTTCTTCCCAGAGTTGTTGGAACACATTTTTTGCCCAATCCTGAAATACCATTTCTGTATACCAGAATTGTAAATAGTGACTCACCTGGTTTTCGTGGGGATAAATACAATTTATTTCCAGGCAACTGGAGAGGGGTGTTTTAGAGAAATTTGTAGTTACTTTTATTTATTGAAAAACATTTATAAACCGCTTAATGTTTTTCATATCTCCTAAGCCGTGTGCATTTTAAAAAATAAAAATAATTGAAATGCAGACTAACATCAATAAAACAGCAATATAAAAGCATATAAAAGAAGAATTAGGGAATTCAGTCACCTAAAATAAAGCTTCAACAAAAAGAGAAGTCTTTGCAAGACACCTGAAGCAACTGGTGGCTGTTGCTTTACAAGCAGCAAAGGGAAGAATATTCAACAGTACAGGGGGAACAGTAGAAAATGCCTCACCACCCTTTTTATAACTGTCAGACTAGTCATTTTCAACTGGTGTGTTGCAAATTATCAGGGTTAGAACATGGGAAAGACTGTGCATAAAACCATTGGTCTGACTGCAGCAGCTCTTTCAAGAACCCAGCCAGACTAAGGTCTTTGACATCCTCTGCCACCTGCTTCTTGTTAAAGTGGAAAGTGCCAGGGTTGAAAATGGGACCTTTTAAGTGTGTGGTCTACCATTGAACAGTATTGCTCATTGTGAAGATCAGCAAAGATGGACAAATTTCCCAAAGGAAAGCTTGCATATCACTGTTGAGCTTCTGCAATGATACTGCAAGCCAGCAGGCCTGATCTAGTGGTCTCTAAGATTGCAATCTGCCCTAAAATACCACCTGCCCCCCAATACACATAGCACTTAGTTAAGCTATGGAACTTGCTGCCTCAGGAGGCAGTGATAGCCACTAAATGTGGATTAGACAAATTCGTGGAGGAGAGGACTATCAATGATGGCTGTGCTCTGCCTCCACCACTGGGTGTAGTAATGCTTCTGAATACAGTGGCACCTCTAGTTACGAACTTAATTTGTTCCAGAGGTCCGTTCTTAACCTGAAACTATTCTTAACTATAAGCATGCTTTCTCTAATGGGGCCTCTTGCTGCCGCTGCACCGCCAGCACATGATTTCCGTTCTCATCCTGGGGCAAAGTTCTCAACTCGAGATAACAATTAGTAACAATTGCTGCTAGTAATCTTTGGCTACTTATTTGCAAACTGTGCATATGCACATTCAGAAAGCTGGAAAAGCCTGATTACCTTGGCTGTTGCAGCATTTGTTTTAAAATCTAACAACATAGAATTTTGCTCATGGCTTCATATCTGGTGGCTCTCTTGTGGTCATGTTTGAAGAAGTGATAATCTTATGAAAGTTGATGTCTCTGGTCATTGTTTTGCTTTTCAAGTTTATTTAGAAGATTTGTACCCCACCTTTCAATTTTAGAAGCAAAATTCCAAAGAGAATAAGCAATATAAAATACCATTAAAACTAGCAGATTCCAATACAAAATGAATAAAAAAGAGCAGACGACATTCTTAAAAACTGCATGAAACAAAATTAGTGTAAAACCTGCAGATAAAGCCTAGTAGCAGCAGTAATTGCAAAAAAGGAAAAAAAAATAAAGAATGGCAAGCAACAACAACCCCAGAGCATGGAGGACAAAGGAATACAGATGAAGAAAGCATTTTGTAATGGTGCTCATAGGTTTGACTGCTGAATTTGTGGTCCTACAATGTTGTTGACTAGCTAAGATGGAGTAATGGATTGCTTTTTCTGGCTGTAAAGAGAGATTACAGATCAATGATGTTATGTGTATACTGATACGATTTATTATAAGCAGTATGTTATGTGCCTATGCTAGGCTCAGTTTATTTTCTTGTAATGGCTTGCATGTTAACAAGGATGAAAGTTGACAGATCATGGTGTGTTTGCTTTGACTCTAATCATATTAGACATCTTTATGCATATTGCTGATTTAAAGTCATCATTTCAATGCTCATTTTTTTCCCCTACATTCGGTGGCTATGACCCAAAATTGGTAATTTAAGGGTGTAGTTCTAAATGTGCAGTTCTTTGTTCTGTTTGCTGTAATTGTGCGTGTGTTTGTGTGAGAGGGGCATTTTAACATGTCCTGTTAACTATACTGTATAGGGTTGTATCCAGCTAAATTATACTCTAAGTGGACCCATTGAAATTAATGGATTTCAGTTACTCATATTTCATATATCTATATAAAAAATCATATATTTTAAATGGGTTTGCTTGAGTATGGCTAACACTGGATGCAACCTATAGTCTGTTAGTTTTCATTAGAAAAGAGCCAGCATGATAATCAGAAGTGTTTGTTTAGGACGTGACAGGCCGGGGTTCATTAGGTGACCTTGGGCCAGTTACTGTATCTCAGCCTAACCTGCCCAAACAAGATTGTTGTGGTAATAAAATAAACCATGTACCTGAGCTCCTTAAAGGAAAGGTAGACAGGAATAAATAAATATCCCTAATATAGTCAAACTTGTTAGAACCAAGGTAACCTTGAAAGTGAACAAATGCATCCAGAACTTGTAATCCTGGTGATTAATCAGCTATGGTTTTAGTTTACTGATCTGCTGCTTAAAGTTTGCCAGCTTGCCTGTTGTACATTCTTAACAATAGCGATTTCTGCACCATGTAACAAACTAAGAGTGTGTCCTTAGAAGAATTTACTGTACATCCTGTTCTTCTCCAGGCAGGTGTTACCATTCATCAGCATGCTCAAACTTTTTCCAGTGCATGAATTATGCAAGCAGAATATCAATTTGACCTCACATGATCTTCATGGGATTTTTTTTTAAAAACAAACAAACACAAAACTTTATTAAAACTGCCACAGTAAACAAACTACAGTCCTGTGACCTACATCTGGAGCAATTTCCAAAGGAGTTCTGATGTCGTATTTCTGCTAAATGAAGGTGTTTGTTTTTAGGTGGTTTTAACGGATAATTCTTCAGGAAGAAAGTATCATTATTATTACTATTAATGTGCATGATCTCTGACCCAAAGAGGTTAGAAGCTAAAATCAAGCAAGGGGAGGCAAGGCAATGGGTGCCAGGAAGAATAAAGGAGAAGGGTCATTCAGTTCTTCAACTGCTTCTAACAAAGCAAGATCAGCCAGGTGCCAAATGGCTGTCATTGCCTGTTTATACCGTAACTTGCCACTTTTGTTCTGGTATTGTCAAGCTTATCCCTCTCTTCCCCTTCCCTCTTCTGTTCCCCTTCCTTGTCTCCTTCCCCCCTACCTAGTTTGTGAGCCAGAGGACCAGGACCTGTGGCTCATTTTCATTTATGTACAATGTCTGTCATCAGCACTCCCTTGAATTTTTGATTGATGTGGGCTGCTCTGAGGAACAACATTTTGCCTGAAAAGCAGAATAGCAATGTGCTGGGTTGATCTACATCATGGGTGTCAAACACAAGGCCCGGGGGCCTAATCCGGCCCGCCAGACCTCGTCATGTGGCCCACGTAGCCGCCGCCGACAATAGCTGCTGACAGTAGTTCTGGAGCCTGCGATTGGCCGAGGGTCAAAACCGGGGGCGGGGCTGCAGGCGGAGTCCAGGGCTCTGGAGCCACGCTGACGGCCTTGGCCAGGGAATTCCAATTTCGAATGAGGCTGAGGGAGGCGGTGGCACAGCGGCCAGACGGGGAAGTGAGATGCAGGAGGAGGAGGAGGAAGCCCGCCGAGGAGGTAGGAAAGCCCTACAGGCGCCGCCGGCAAAGTTGGTGCCGGGACGGAGCAGCGCTGGAATTTTTTTTGGCGGGCTTTGCTGTTGTCTCCGAGAGCGAGTGAGGCGGCACTGGGGAGCCGCCGCCCGCCGCTTCCCTTCCTCTCCTCGGCTGCATCCGGGAGGTGGGTGAGCGAGCGGGCAAAAGGGACGCGGAGTGAGCCTGAGGGGGAAGTAGGCGAAGCGCAACAGCCGCTCTCTTGATGGAGCCGGGTTTCTCTTCCCTCTTCACCCGTTTTCTCCTCATAGACACTTGGGAGGATGCCTGGCTTTTGCTCAGTTCCGGCGGAGCTGCTCCCCGGGGGGCGGCCGGGAGGGAGGCGACGGCGGCGGCACGGGTTCCTGCTCTTCCCGCTCTGCCGCTGCCTCCTCTCAGCCCCTCGTGATGTAGGGCTCCAGATGGAGTCGCCTCGCGGTTTGAGTAGGTGGGAGGGGAAATTTTTTTGGGGGGGGGAGGTTTTCAAGCCTCCTCTGCCTGCAGTCCCGGTAGGGAGAGGCGGCGGCGAAGATGACAACAGCGCGGGTGGGGGGGAAGAGCAGCTCTGAGGTGAAGATGCACGTCCGCTGGGGCTGCCGCCGCCGCCTTCCTTCTCGGGAAATCCGCTGCCCTCCCTCAGCGCGAGGGGAAGGGACTCTGGCGCTGAGGAGGGAGGATGCAAAAGCAAAGCAGGGAGTTGGCGCTGCACCGCATGTTCCTGCCCCTCTCCAAAGCATGGGGTGGGTTGCAGCGTGTGGCATCCTGCCTAGCCGGGTTTGGGTGTGCGCAGGGCAGGAGAGGGAAGCCCTCTTTCCATCTGCAGGTTTTTAATCCCAGCAGTGGCTTTCTCCTTCCTGCCGAAGGTTTAGTTGAGCCCCCCCCCCCCGGAAGCCGTCAATCCCCACCTTTTGTTCAAATTTCCCTAGTTTACATCCCCTCCCACACACGCGCCACGACGCAGGAATGTGATCCGCGTGGGGGCGGGAATGAGCTTACCTTATTACAAAAAACAGTAATAATTGAATGCAGTGACAATAATTTATGATAATAAAGAGTAGACACATAGTCCTACAGACACAACCGGCCCTTTGAGGGTGACCAAACTGCTGATGCGGCCCCCGATGAATTTGAGTTTGACACCCCTGATCTACATGTAATAAAAACCCACCCAAAACATGCTTCCTTTTTAAAAAGAAAAATTGGTTTCTCATGAGCTGAATTCTGCACTTTTCCTACTCTGCTGCAGAATCGTGACAAGGCTCATAGACCTGCCTGATATGCTCTTAAGTATTCCTCAAAGTGTGAAGGAAGAACTTTACTAATGAAATACCAATTGGTGTCCTGGGCATTCCTAATCTGGTTCCCTGGGTATCTCTAATCTGCTTTCTTGATGGAGAATAGAATGAATATCTTCCACTTCTCCCAGTCTATGAATCCTCCCCCACCTAAACTTCCCCAAATCTCTTCTTTCTAGATTGTATGTTTTTTGGGAGAACAGAGGATTCAATGAGCTTGCAGTATATTTTGTGTGCATGGTGTGTTTGATGCAGGATTTTTATCTTCCCTGTGGTCTTTGCTTCCAGGCACCTTACAGCAAACTGCTTCCTTGTTTGTTTTTAGCAGAGGTGTCTGGGCAGCTGATTTCCTGCCTTAGTGAGAAGACTCCCGCAGAGCATTGAGAAATGCCTTCATCTGTGTAGATCTCAGCTGTGTCACATATTTAAAAACCCAGCAATGTACGGGTGGATAAGGGGTAGATATATTTAGAATAATAAATACATACTAACATTTAAAACATTGTTTATCATGTGAGATTATTCTAAATGCTTTTCTTTAAAAGCCACTTTGTGCTGCTATGGTACCAATAGAAGGTTTAGCAGGCGCTTGGAATTCCTCAAGACAGAATGTTTTCCAGGAGGGAACTTTAATAAGGTATCCAGATCTTAGGGAATCCAGGTTGCTGCAGCTGATTTAGAATGACAGCATTCAGAGATGGAAAGTATAAGACACATTTTAATCTGAGAGTGTTTTGCTGCTTAGCATTTTGCAAGCAAGATGGAATCCATTGTTGACAGCAGTTTGAGGGAGATAATAGCAGTGTCTGACATTGGCACTATAGAAAGATGGCAGGACGTGTGGTTGGTTTTTATTGGAAGAATATGTTTAAAGACAACCCTTAAATTGCTCCATGTAAGAGCTTCAGTCTTAGCTCCTGTCTTATCAGTCCCTTTGAGAGGAGATGGTATAATAGATAATTGACTTGACTATTTCTTGGAGATGAAAGGGCAGGGGGAGAAGATGCATTGAAATGTACATGGGAGAGTTGTTGGCCTGCACTGCAGGCAGGGAGCCAAAAGCAGTTTCAGTAGTTAAGAATCCAGGGCTGAGTCAAGAATGATTGGAATACCTTCTAAACAGGGCTTACTATTTGTGTGAATTGAGTTATAACAGAAAATAGATTGGTAGAAGGTGAGTATGGAACACTTAAACTTCCCAGGAAGGAAAGTGGCATCCTTTTTCCTGTTCTGATAAAGCTGATATACAAAACAGCACAGATTATAAAGCCATCCATGAGCACAGCACAGCTTTTTTACATATAGATTTTACAGGGCAACTAATGAAAGCCTGATTCTTATACTTAGCAGCAATCAAACACAACACCAAGACATACGGTAGTTTGTTTTAACCATGGTTTGTTGAACATGATCTGGCTTGCAGAGTAGCAAAGAAATGCAGTTGGTTTCACTCAGTGTTGGCTTTTTTACCCCCTGTCTCTTTTGAGAATACTGAGCTGCTAACCCAAATTCCATTACAGTGGTCAAGAGCTGACAGTCTCAACGCACCACCAGTTCCTTTGCCATTGAGTAGCTGCAGAAATAGGGCATGGAAGATGAACACTTTTCTCACTTGTTGCGCTGTATAGGGGCTTGGAGTGATATGTTAGAAACAAGTGGAAGTAAACAGTTGCAGTAGTTCCAATTTGCATAGTTACAGGAATAGTCTCAGAGGTCTGGGGCATAGGTAACATGAAGGTAACTAGGCCCAAATGAATTGGCCTAAAGCACTTCTGATTATCTATGCCTAACAAAGTACAGTAGTAATTATTATTATTATTATTATTATTATTATTTCAGAGTGCAAAAGGTGGCTGGTCCGCCTGCTTACCTAGCACTGACATTGTATTTTTCACATCAACTGGCCAAGGGAAATCTGGGTAATCATCCAGGAGAATGTTTCATTCCTTGTACAGATGTAAGAAGATGCCATAATAACACCAGAAACCATGTTTTCTTCAACGTCCAGCAAAGTGAATGTTCTACCAGTGTATCTGAAGAAGTGTGCATGCACACGAAAGCTCATACCAAAATATAAACTTAGTTGGTCTTTAAGGTGCTACTGAAGGAATTTTTTTATTTTGCTTCGACTCAGACCAACACGGCTACCTACCTGTAACTAGTTCTACCTCAAGTTAGTCTTCCAAAGGTTCTCTCCAGAAGCAGCATGGCCTTGCATTTGTTGCAGTTGAAGTTCTTACCTATGACTATTATTTGATCACAGTCCAACACTACGAGGCAGGTCTGCAAGGAAAACCCATGGTTCACAAGGATGACCCAGTGCAATGGATATTATGGTCAGCGACTGGTGTGCAGAGTGGGATGGGAACACAGGGGCTAAGCTCTGTGGCATGCACCGAGCCTCCGACCAGGCCCTACTCAGCAGTCCCACTAGGCTGGCGCTTCGCTCTCCCGGGCCCACACCACGCTCCTACCCGGCTCTGACAGCCTTTGCAGTTCTGCCTGTTACCCCAATACAGCGGCAGCAGGAACAGCAGTGGTGCAAATGGCTCCTTGTTCAGCAGACGATCATCATTTTTGTGTTGATCGCCATTTTGTCACACCAGAAGTCCTCCATGGATAATCTTGTTGAAGTTTTTGCAGCCTGTGGACTTTCCAGTCCTGAAGGTGATACTGAGAAGCAAGTTTATGTTTTGATGGCACAACAAGCTGCAAATAGTCTTAAAACTGGTACAAAAACTCCCAAACTTCTGTTTCCTAGTCATGCTGGCAGAGGAGGGAGAAACACACACTGCAGTTCATTCAAATAACACTAAACTATGGTTTGGCATTGCATTCGATTGAGGCTACAATCTACTTCTGGTTTGCCAGCTGATAACATACGCTAGGCAATTCTGGCATCATGCCAAATGATGGTCAGACAGAACTGAACCATAGACCTCTGCCTATTAAATATGATAGCACTGGAGATAGGGCCTTGTGCCATGAATGGATTTCATGGAAATCCTTCAGTGTCCATGATTAGAAACATTGCCAAGTCTAAATATCTCTGCTAATCTTGCAGAGATTAAATCATATGTTTTATGTACCATATTAGTTATCTTGGTTCCTCCTTTAGACCTGAAAGCTAAGAAAATGTTTCCAGCTTGGGGAAAAAAGGAGTCTGTTCTGTGAAATACAGTATATGGTGCTTAAATAATGTATAAATCAGGTTGGACAGGAGCTGCCTGTCAGTTTTATTAACTTTGACCTTTTCTCCCATTATAAAGATGGTTTGGTAAATATTTAATGGGCCCTTATAGATCTTGACAGTCGGATCTCTGTTCCTGGAAGCAGAATTAGGTGGGCAGGAGTGCCTGTATTACATGCAATTAACAAACACAGTTTAATCAGAAAGACTTGGCCTTCAAAGGCAAAAAACGTGTTCTGGTTTTGAATAATAATACATTTTTTTTATTTAAAAAAATCACAATGCTTTCAGATAACGCCCTCCAAAGCAGAAATCCTACAAGGTAGTTTCAGCATGGGACCTTACCCCCACCCCTTTTTAAATGGCACAATTCAAAATCTAGCTCTGATTAGTGCAGATGTTTGTGCCATATCCATTGTGCACACTTCTAAATTGGGCGAAGGCACCCCATCCTGTGTTGCTTGGTCTATAACAAGCCTTCCTCTTCCAGACTGGTGCCGCCAGGGTCTAAATGGCTGAGCTTGCATTGGTCTTAATAAGATGTCATGAAAGGAAGGGAAGGGTAAGTGTATACAGTCAGAAAAGGGTCTCTTGCCAAGTTAGCGGTGCCTTTAATTCCATGAAAAGGTGGTGCATATTGCTCTCACTGCAAATTCTAGTAGCAAAGATTGAAAATGGGATTGCTTGACATTTTGAAACATTGTCTTTCAAACATGTACTGTCCCTTGCATTCATTGATTTTTATTTAAGGAATCTGTGGGAGAAAAATAAATTTTAGCAAAATTCATTGGCCTAAGATGAGCATGCTAGAGTGAAATGATACCCAGTCCTCTCTAGCAGAGAGTAACTCCACTTCTATTAAGAATGCTATACATCTTTGTATCATTGTCTAGATCACATGGTACATGGGTCAAGAAAATCAGAAAGTTGTTATGATGCAGAATGGATGTTCTAAACACAGACAGTTTGCTCTTTGCTAGATGGTGTTATTAATTTGTAGAGTGTTTTCTGAAAACTCCCAACTCCAATCAACCCTGGCCGACAGCACATGGTTACGGATGATGTTTAATACAGCAACATCTCGGGGGCCACAACTTCCACCCTTGACTTAATAGGACCATATCAGAGATACAATATACAGTCATACCTCGACAACCAAACGCTTTGACTTCTGAAGGTTTCGACTTCTGAAGTCGACAACCCCCGGAAGTCTTTTCTCCGCGCGCGCTTGGCACATGCGCCAAAGCACCGCTTCGACATCTGAAAACCTAGACTTACGAAGACGGCCGTGGAACGGATCGTCTTCGTAAGTTGAGGTACCACTGTAACTCTGAATAACAGGTGCTGGATAATAACACACCTTGCTTCCCGGAGGCACCTGTTCAAAGCATAGTGCTGAACTTGATGAACCCTTGATGGGATCCAACAAGCCCCTGGCTATTTGGGACACATTGGATCGACAGGCTTACGGTACTTGGTCTCACAACTCTGCTGCTATACTGTATATGAAATGCATGATTTTGTATATCTTCTCCTTAATGTTTCTGTTCAGCTTTGTCCATCTTCCTTTGTCCCCTTGGATAACTTTTTTTTTAAGGAAGGTAACCATATTAGAACTTATCAATTACTTTAATGGTACAGTTATTTAATGTCATTATTTCAAATGTCTATCTTTTGTGATTAAATAAGAGTGACCTGCAAAGTATCATAACTGATTTTGGTTGTTGTGG